>NW_027457638.1:1601041-1921250 GCF_050624435.1 Tenrec ecaudatus | reverse complement strand
GGCTTAGGCTAGGGCACCCGTAGGCTTAGGCTAGGATACCCCTAGGCTTAGGCTAGGACACCCCTAGGCTTAGACTAAGGCTAGGGCTCCCCTAGCCTAAAGCTAGGGCACCCCTAGGTTTAGGCTAGGATACACCTAGGCTTAGGCTAGGGCACACATAGGCTTAGGCTAGGGCACCCCAAGGCTTAAGCTAAAGCTAGGGCTCCCCTAGCCTAAGGCTAGGGCCCCCCTAGGCTTAGGTTATGGTACCCCGAGGCTTAGGCTAGGCCACCCCTAGGCTTAGGTTAGGGCACCCCAAGGCTTAGGCTAGGGCACACCTAGTCTTAGGCTAAGGCTAGGGCTCCCCTAGGCTTAGGCTACGGCATCCCTAGGCTCAGGCTAAGGCTAGGGCTCCACTAGCCAAAGGCTAGGGCACACCTAGGCTTAAGCTAGGGCACCCCATGGCTTAGGCTAAGGCTAGGGCTTCCCTAGGCTAAGGCTAGGGCACCCCTAGGCTTTGGTTAGGGCACCCTTAGACTTAGGCTAGGGCAATCCTAGGCTTAGGCTAAGGCTAGGATTCCCCTAGCCTCAGGCTAGGGCATCCCAGGCTCAGGCTAGGGCACACCTAGTCTCAGGCTAGGGCACCCCTAGGCTTAGGCTAAGGCTAGGGCTCCCCTAGCCTAAGGCTAGGGCACCCCTAGGCTTAGGCTAGGGCACCGCTTGGCTTAGGCCAGGGCACCCCTAGGCTTAAACTAGGTCGCCCCTAGGCTTAGGCTAAGGCCACGGCTCCCCAAGCCTAAGTCTAGGGCACCCCTAGACTCAGGCTATGGAACCCCTAGGCTTAGGCTAGGGCAATCCTAGGCTAGACTCAGGCTAGGACTCCCTTAGCCTCAGGCAAGGGCACCCGTAGGCTCAGGCTAGGGCACCCCTAGGCTCAGGCTAGTGCACCCCCAGGCTTAGGCTAAGGCTAGGGCTCCCCTAGCCTCAGGCTAGGGCACCCCTAGCCTTAGGCTAGTGCACCCCTAGGCTCAGGCTCGGACACCCTTAGGCTTAGGCTAGGGTACCCCTAGGCTTAGGCTAAGGCTAGGGCTCCACTAGCCTAAGGGTAGGGCACCCCAAAGCTTAGGCTAGGGCACCCGTAGGCTTAGGTTAGGGCACCCCAAAGCTTAGGCTAGGGCACCCCTAGGCGTAGGCTAAGGCTACGGCTACACTAGCCTCAGGCTAGGGCACCCCTAGACTCATGCTGTGGCATCCCTAGGCTTAGGCTAGGGCAATCCTAGGGTAGACTAAGGCTAGGGTTCCCCTAGCCTCAGGCTAGGGCACCCATAGGCTCAGCCTAGGGCACCCCTAGGCTCAGGCTAGGGCACCCCTAGGCTTAGGCTAAAGCTAGGGCTCCCCTAGCCTAAGGCTAGGGCACCCCTTAGACTTAGGCTAGGGTACCCCTAGGCTTAGGCTTGGGCACCCCTAGTCTAAGGCTAAGGCTAGGGCTTCTCTAGCCTGAGGCTAGGTTCCCCTAGGCTTAGGCTAGGGCACCCCTAGACTTAGGCAAGGGCACCCCTAGGCTTAGGCTAGGGCACCCCTAGGCTAAGGCTAAGGCTAGGGCTTCTCTAGCCTAAGGCTAGGGCACCCCTAGGCTTAGGCTAGGGCACCCCTGGGGTTAGGCTAGGGCACCCCTAGGCTTACGCTAGGGCACCCCTAGGCTTAGGCTAAGGCTAGGGTTCCCCTAGCCTAAGGCTAGGGCACACCTAGGCTTAGGCTAGGGCACCACTAGTCTTAGACTAGGGCACCCCTAGTCTTAGGCTAAGGCTAGGGCACCCCTAGGCTCAGGCTAAGACTAGGGCTCCCGTAGCCTAAGGCTAGGGCACCCCTAGGCTTAGGCTAGGGCACCCTAGGCTTAGGCTAGGGCACCCCTAGGCTTAAGCTATGGCACCGCTAGGCTTAGGCTAAGGCTAGGGCTCCCCTAGCCTAAGGCTAGGGCACCCCTAGGCTTAGGTTAGAGCACCACTAGGCTTAGGCTAGGGCATCCCTAGGCTTAGGCTATGGCGAGGGCACCCCAAACCTAAGGCTAGGGCACGCCTAGGCTTAGGCTAGGTAACCCTAGGCTTAGGCTAGGGCACCCCTAGCCTTAGGCTAAGGCTAGGGCTCTCCTCCCCTAATGCTAGGGCACCCCTAGGCTTACGCTAGGGCACCCCTAGGCTTAGGCTAGGGCACCCCTAGCTTAGGCTAAGGCTTTGGCTCCACTAGCCTAAGTCTAGGGCACCCCTAGGCTTAGGCTAGGCCACACCTAGGCTTAGGCTAGGGCACCCCTAGGCTTAGGCTAAGGCTAGGGCTCCCCTAGCCTAAGGCTAGGGCACCACTAGGCTTAGGCTAGGGCACCCCTACGCTTAGGCTAGGGCACCCCAGGGCTTAGGCTAGGGCACCCCTAGGCTTAGGCTAGGGCACGCCTAGGCTTAGGCTAAGGCTAGGGCTCCCCTAGCCTCAGGCTAGGGTACCCGTAGGCTCAGGCTAGGGCACCCCTAGGCTCAGGCTAGGGAACCCGTAGGCTTAGGCTAGGGCACCCCTAGGCTAAGGCTAGGGTACACCTAGGCTTAGGCTAGGGTACACCTAGGCTTAGGCTAAGGGTAGGGCTCCCCTAGCCTAAGGCTAGAGCACCTCTAGGCTTAGGCTAGGGCACCCCTAGGCTTAGATTAGGTCACCCCTAGGCTTAGGCTAAATCTAGGGATCCCCTAGCTTAAGGCCAGGGCACCCGTAGCCTTAGGCTAGGGCACCTCTAGGCTAAGGCTAAAGCTAGGGCTACCCTAGCCTTAGGCTAGGGCACCCCTAGGCATTGGCTAGGGCAACCGTAGGCTTAGGCTTGGGCACCCCTAGGCTTACGCTAGGGCACCCCTAGGCTTAAGCTAAGGCTAGGGCTCCCCTAGCTTAAGGCTAGGACACCCCTAGGCTTAGGCTAGGACAGCGTAGGCTTAGGCTAGGGCACCCCTAGTCATAGGCTAGGGCACCCCTAGCCTTAGGCTAAGGCTAGGGCTCCCATAGCCTAAGGCTAGGGCACCCCTAGGCTTAGGCTAGGGCACCCCTAATTTTGGCTAGGGCACCGCTAGGCTTAGGCTAAGGCTAGGGCTCCACTAGCCTAAGGCTAGGGCACCCCTAGACTCAGGCTATGGCACCCCTAGGCTTAGGCTAGGTCAATCCTAGGCTAGACTCAGGCTAGTACTCCCTTAGCCTCAGGCTAGGTCACCCGTAGGCTCAGGCTAGGGCACCCTAGGCTCAGGCTAGTGCACACCTAGTCTTAGGCTAAGGCTAGGGCCCCCCTAGCCTCAGGCTAGGGCACCCCTAGGCTTAGGCTAGGGCACCCCTAGGCTTAGGCTAGGGCACACCTAGGCTTAGGCTAAGGCTAGGGCTCCCCTAGGCTTAGGCTAGGGCACACCTTGGCTTAGGCTAGGGCACACCTAGATTTAGGCTAGGGCACCCCTATGCTTAGGCTAAGGCTAGGGCTCCCCTAGGCTTAGGCTAGGGCACCCCATGGCTTAGGCTAGGGCACCCCTAGGCTTAGGCTAGGGCACCCCTAGACTTAGGCTAAGGCTAGGGCTCCCCTAGCCTAAGGCTAGGGCAGGCCTAGGCTTATGCTTGGGCACCCCTAGGCTTTGGCTAGGGCACCCCTGGGCTTAGGCTAAGGCTAGGGCATCCCTAGCCTAAGGCTAGGGCACCCCTTGGCTTGGGCTAGGGTACTCTGAGTCTTGGTGAGGGCACCCCTAGGCTTAGGCTAGGGCACCCCTAGGCTTAGGCTAGGGAACCCCTAGGCTTAAGCTAAGGCTAGGGCTCCCCTAGCCTAAGGCTAGGGACCCCTAAGCTTAGGCTAGGGCTCCCCTACGCTTAGGCTAGGGCACCCCAAGGCTTAGGCTAGGGCACCGCTAGGCTTAAGCTAGGGATCCCCTAGGCTTAGGTTAGGGCACCCCTAGGCTTAGGCTAGGGCACCCCTAGGCTTTGGCTAGGGCACCCCTAAGCTTAGGCTAGGGCACCGCTAGGCTTAGGCTAAGGCTAGGGCTCCACTAACCTAAGGCTAGGGCACCCCTAGGCTTAGGTTAGGGCACCCCTAATCTTAGGCTAGGGCACCCCTAGGCTTAGGCTAAGGCTATCGCTCCCCAAACCTAAGGCTAGGGCACGCCTAGGCTTAGGGTAGGTAACCCTAGGCTTAAGCTAGGGCACCCCTAGCCTTAGGCTAAGGCTAGGGCTCACCTCGCCTAATGCTAGGGCACCCCTAGGCTTAGGCTAGGGCACCCCTAGGCTTAGGCTAGTGCACCCTTAGGCTTATTCTAGGGCACCCCTAGGCTTAGGCTAGGACACACCTAGGCTTAGGCTAGGGCACACCTAGGCTTAGGCTTGGGCACCCCTAGGCTTAGGCTAAGGCTAGGGCTCCCCTAG
Organism: Tenrec ecaudatus; assembly: GCF_050624435.1. Taxonomy (NCBI): domain Eukaryota; kingdom Metazoa; phylum Chordata; class Mammalia; order Afrosoricida; family Tenrecidae; genus Tenrec; species Tenrec ecaudatus. The sequence goes on along the minus strand of NW_027457638.1, from coordinate 1,916,852 downwards.
CCTCAGGCTAGGGCACCCCTAGGCTTAGGCTAGGACACCCGTAGGCTCAGGCTAGGGCACCCCTAGGCTTAGGCTATGGCTAAGGCTCCCGTAGCCTAAGGTTAGAGCACCCCAAGGCTTAGGCTAGGGCACCCCTAGGTTAAGGCTAGGGCACCCCTAGACTTAGGCTAAGGCTAGGGCTCACCTAGCCTCAGGCTAGGTCACCCCTAGTCTTAGGCTTGGTTACCCCTTGGCTTAGGCTAGGGCACCCCTAGGCTTAGGCTAAGGCTAGGGCTCCCCTAGGCTTTGGTTAGGGCACCCGTAGACTTGGGCTAGTGCAATCCTAGGCTTAGGCTAAGGCTAGGGCTCCCCTAGCCTCAGGCTATGGCACCGCTAGGCTCAGGCTAGGGCACCACTAGGCTTCGTCTAGGGCACCCCTAGCCTTAGGCTAAGGCTAGGATTCCCCTAGCCTCAGGCTAGGGCACCCCAGGCTCAAGCTAAGGCACACCTAGTCTCAGGCAAGGGCATCCCTAGACTTAGGCTAAGGCTAGGGCTCCCCTAGCCTAAGGCTAGGGCACCCCAAGGCTTAGGCTAGGGCACCGCTGTGCTTAGGCTAGGGCACCCCTAGGCATAAACTAGGGCACCCCTAGGCTTAGGCTAAGGCTACGGCTCCCCTAGCCTCAGGCTAGGGCACCCCTAGGCTTAGGTTAGGGCACCCCTAGGCTCAGGCTAGGGCACCCCTAGGCTTAGGCTAAGGCTAAGGCTCCCGTAGCCTAAGGCTAGGGCACCCCTAGACTCAGGCTATGGCACCCCTAAGCTTAGGCTAGGGCAATCCTAGGCTAGACTCAGGCTAGGACTCCCCTAGCCTCAGGCTAGGGCACTCCTAGGCTTAGGCTAGGGCACCCCTAGGCTCAGGCTAGTGCATCCCTAGGCTTAGACTAAGCCTAAGGCTCCCGTAACCTAAGGCTAGAGCACCCCAAGGCTTAGGCTAGGGCACCCCTAGGCTTAGGCTAGGGCACCCCTAGGCTTAGGCTAAGGCTAGGGCTCACCTAGCCTCAGGCTAGGGCACCCCTAGGCTTAGGCTTGGGCACCGTTTGGCTTAGGCTAGGGCACCCCTAGGATTAGGCTAGGGCTCCCCTAGCCTAAATGTAGAGCACCCGTAGACTTAGGCTATGGCATCCCTAAGCTTAGGCTAGGGCAGCCCTAGGCTTAGGCTAAAGCTAGGGCTCCCCTAGCCTAAGGCTAGGGCACCCCAAAGCTTAAGCTAGGGCACCCCTAGGCTTAGGCTAGGGCACCCCTAGGCTTAGGCTAAGGCTACGGCTCCCCTAGCCTCAGGCTAGGGCACCCGTAGACTCATGCTGAGGCACCCTAGGCTTAGGCTAGGGCAATCCTAGGCTAGACTAAGGCTAGGGTTCCCCTTGCCTCAGGCTAGGGCACCCGTAGGTTCAGGCTACGGCACCCCTAGGCTCAGGCTAGGGCACCCCTAGGCTTAGGCTAGGGCACCCCTAGGCTTAGGCTAAAGCTAGGGCTCCCCTAGCCTCAGGCTAGGGCACCCGTAGGCTTAGGCTGAGGCATCCCTAGCCTAAGGCTAGACCACCCCTAGGCTTAGGCTAGGGCATCCCTAGGCTTAGGCTAGGGCACAACTAGGCTTAGGCTAAACTAGGGCTCCCCTATCCTAAGGTTAGGGCACCCGTAGGCTTAGGCTAGGGTACCCCTAGGCTTAGGCTAGGGCACCCCCAGGCTTAGGCTAGGATACCCCTAGGCTTAGGATAGGGCACCCCTAGGCTAAGGCTAAGGCTAGGGCTTCTCTAGCCCAAGGCTAGGGCAACCCTAGGCTTAGGCTAGGGCACCCCTAGGCTTAGGCTAGGGCACCCCTAGGCTTAGGCTAGGGCACCCCTAGGCTAAGGCTAAGGCTAAGGCTTATCTAGCCTAAGGCTAGGGCACCCCTAGGCTTAGGTTAGGGCACCCCTAGGGTTAGGCTAGGGCACCCCTAGGGTTAGGATAGGGCACTCCTAGGCTTAGGCTAAGGCTAGGGTTCCCCTAGCCTAAGGCTAGGGCACCCCTAGGCTTAGGCTAGGGCACCCCTAGTCTTAGGCTAGGGCATCCCTAGGCTTAGGCTATGGTACCCTAGGCTTAGGCTCGGGCACCCCTAGGCTTAAGCTATGGCACCACTAGGCTTAGGCTAAGGCTAAGGCTCTCTCCCCTAATGCTAGGGCACCCCTATGCTTACGCTAGGGCACCCCTAGGCTTAGGCTAGGGCACCCCGTGTTTAGGCTAAGGCATTGGCTCCCCTAGCCTAAGGTTAGGGCACCCCTAGGCATAGGCTAGGGACACCTAGGCTTAGGCTAGGGCACCCCTAGGCTTAGGCTAAGGCTAGGGCTCCCCTAGCCTAAGGCTAGGGCACCCCTAGGCTTAGGCTAGGGCACCCCTACGCTTAGGCTAGGGCACCCCAAGGCTTAGGCTAGGGCACCCCTAGGCTTAGGCTAGGGCACACCTAGGCTTAGGCTATGGCTACGGCTCCCCTAGCCTCAGGCTTGGGCACCCCTACACTCAGGCTATGGCACCCCTAGGCTTAGGCTAGGGCAATCATAGGCTAGACTAAGGCTAGGGCTCCCCTAGCCTCAGGCTAGGGCACCCGTAGGCTTAGGCTAGGGCACCCCTAGGCTAAGGCTAGGGTACACTTGGCTTAGAGTAGGGCACACCTAGGCTTAGGCTAAGGTTAGGGCTCCCCTAGCCTAGGGCTAGAGCACCTCTAGGCTTAGAGTAGGGCACCCCAAGGCTTAGATTAGGGAACCCCAAGGCTTAGGCTAAGGCTTGGGCTCCCCTAGCCTAAGGTTAGAGCACCCCTAGCCTTTGGCAAGGGCACCACTAGGCTTAGGCTAGGGCACCCCTAGGCTAAGGCTAAGGCTAGGGCTCCTCTAGCCTACGGCTACGGCACCCCTAGACTTAGGCGAGGGCACCCCTACGCTTAGGCTAGGGCACCCCTAGGGTTAGGCTAGGGCACCCGTAGGCTTACGCTAGGGCACCCCTAGGCTTAAGCTAAGGCTAGGGCTCCCCTAGGCTTAGGTTAGGGCACCCCTAGGCTTAGGCTAGGGCACCTATAGTCTTAGGCTAGGGCACCCCTAGCCTTAGGCTAAGGCTAGGGCTCCCATAGCCTAAGGCTGGGCACCCCTAGGCTTAGGGTAGGGCACCCCTAAGCTTAGGCTAGGGCACCGCTAGGCTTAGGCTAAGGCTAGGGCTCCACTAGCGTAAGGCTAGGGCACGCCTAGGCTTAGGTTAGGGCACCACTAGGCTTAGGCTATGGCACTCCTAGGCTTAGGCTAAGGCTAGGGCTCCCCAAACCTAAGGCTAGGGCACGCCTCGGCTTAGGCTAGATAACCCTAGGCTTAAGCTTGGGCACCCCTAGCCTTAGGCTAAGGCTAGGGCTCACCTCGCCTAATGCTACGGCACTCCTAGGCTTAGGCTAGGGCACCCGGAGGCTTAGGCTAGGGCACCCGTAGGCTTAGGCTAGGATACCCCTAGGCTTAGGCTAGGACACCCCTAGGCTTAGACTAAGGCTAGGGCTCCCCTAGCCTAAAGCTAGGGCACCCCTAGGTTTAGGCTAGGATACACCTAGGCTTAGGCTAGGGCACACATAGGCTTAGGCTAGGGCACCCCAAGGCTTAAGCTAAAGCTAGGGCTCCCCTAGCCTAAGGCTAGGGCCCCCCTAGGCTTAGGTTATGGTACCCCGAGGCTTAGGCTAGGCCACCCCTAGGCTTAGGTTAGGGCACCCCAAGGCTTAGGCTAGGGCACACCTAGTCTTAGGGTAAGGCTAGGGCTCCCCTAGGCTTAGGCTACGGCATCCCTAGGCTCAGGCTAAGGCTAGGGCTCCACTAGCCGAAGGCTAGGGCACACCTAGGCTTAAGCTAGGGCACCCCATGGCTTAGGCTAAGGCTAGGGCTTCCCTAGGCTAAGGCTAGGGCACCCCTAGGCTTTGGTTAGGGCACCCTTAGACTTAGGCTAGGGCAATCCTAGGCTTAGGCTAAGGCTAGGATTCCCCTAGCCTCAGGCTAGGGCATCCCAGGCTCAGGCTAGGGCACACCTAGTCTCAGGCTAGGGCACCCCTAGGCTTAGGCTAAGGCTAGGGCTCCCCTAGCCTAAGGCTAGGGCACCCCTAGGCTTAGGCTAGGGCACCGCTTGGCTTAGGCCAGGGCACCCCTAGGCTTAAACTAGGTCGCCCCTAAGCTTAGGCTAAGGCCACGGCTCCCCAAGCCTAAGGCTAGGGCACCCCTAGACTCAGGCTATGGAACCCCTAGGCTTAGGCTAGGGCAATCCTAGGCTAGACTCAGGCTAGGACTCCCTTAGCCTCAGGCAAGGGCACCCGTAGGCTCAGGCTAGGGCACCCCTAGGCTCAGGCTAGTGCACCCCCAGGCTTAGGCTAAGGCTAGGGCTCCCCTAGCCTCAGGCTAGTGCACCCCTAGGCTCAGGCTCGGACACCCTTAGGCTTAGGCTAGGGTACCCCTAGGCTTAGGCTAAGGCTAGGGCTCCCCTAGCCTAAGGGTAGGGCACCCCAAAGCTTAGGCTAGGGCACCCGTAGGCTTAGGTTAGGGCACCCCAAAGCTTAGGCTAGGGCACCCCTAGGCGTAGGCTAAGGCTACGGCTACACTAGCCTCAGGCTAGGGCACCCCTAGACTCATGCTGTGGCATCCCTAGGCTTAGGCTAGGGCAATCCTAGGGTAGACTAAGGCTAGGGTTCCCCTAGCCTCAGGCTAGGGCACCCATAGGCTCAGCCTAGGGCACCCCTAGGCTCAGGCTAGGGCACCCCTAGACTTAGGCTAGGGCACCCCTAGGCTTAGGCTAAAGCTAGGGCTCCCCTAGCCTAAGGCTAGGGCACCCCTTAGACTTAGGCTAGGGTACCCCTAGGCTTAGGCTTGGGCACCCCTATTCTAAGGCTAAGGCTAGGGCTTCTCTAGCCTGAGGCTAGGTTCCCCTAGGTTTAGGCTAGGGCACCCCTAGACTTAGACAAGGGCACCCCTAGGCTTTGGTTAGGGCACCCTTAGACTTAGGCTAGGGGAATCCTAGGCTTAGGCTAAGGCTAGGATTCCCCTAGCCTCAGGCTAGGGCATCCCAGGCTCAGGCTAGGGCACACCTAGTCTAAGGCTAGGGCACCCCTAGGCTTAGGCTAAGGCTAGGGCTCCCCTAGCCTAAGGCTAGGGCACCCCTAGGCTTAGGCTAGGGCACCGCTTGGCTTAGGCCAGGGCACCCCTAGGCTTAAACTAGGTCGCCCCTAAGCTTAGGCTAAGGCCACGGCTCCCCAAGCCTAAGGCTAGGGCACCCCTAGACTCAGGCTATGGAACCCCTAGGCTTAGGCTAGGGCAATCCTAGGCTAGACTCAGGCTAGGACTCCCTTAGCCTCAGGCAAGGGCACCCGTAGGCTCAGGCTAGGGCACCCCTAGGCTCAGGCTAGTGCACCCCCAGGCTTAGGCTAAGGCTAGGGCTCCCCTAGCCTCAGGCTAGTGCACCCCTAGGCTCAGGATCGGACACCCTTAGGCTTAGGCTAGGGTACCCCTAGGCTTAGGCTAAGGCTAGGGCTCCCCTAGCCTAAGGGTAGGGCACCCCAAAGCTTAGGCTAGGGCACCCGTAGGCTTAGGTTAGGGCACCCCAAAGCTTAGGCTAGGGCACCCCTAGGCGTAGGCTAAGGCTACGGCTACACTAGCCTCAGGCTAGGGCACCCCTAGACTCATGCTGTGGCATCCCTAGGCTTAGGCTAGGGCAATCCTAGGGTAGACTAAGGCTAGGGTTCCCCTAGCCTCAGGCTAGGGCACCCATAGGCTCAGCCTAGGGCACCCCTAGGCTCAGGCTAGGGCACCCCTAGACTTAGGCTAGGGCACCCCTAGGCTTAGGCTAAAGCTAGGGCTCCCCTAGCCTAAGGCTAGGGCACCCCTTAGACTTAGGCTAGGGTACCCCTAGGCTTAGGCTTGGGCACCCCTAGTCTAAGGCTAAGGCTAGGGCTTCTCTAGCCTGAGGCTAGGTTCCCCTAGGTTTAGGCTAGGGCACCCCTAGACTTAGGCAAGGGCACCCCTAGGCTTAGGCTAGGGCACCCCTAGGCTAAGGCTAAGGCTAGGGCTTCTCTAGCCTAAGGCTAGGGCACCCCTAGGCTTAGGCTAGGGCACCCCTAGGGTTAGGCTAGGGCACCCCTAGGGTTAGGCTAGGGCACTCCTAGGCTTACGCTAGGGCACCCCTAGGCTTAGGCTAAGGCTAGGGTTCCCCCAACCTAAGGCTAGGGCACACCTAGGCTTAGGCTAGGGCACCACTAGTCTTAGACTAGGGCACCCCTAGTCTTAGGCTAAGGCTAGGGCACCCCTAGGCTTAGGCTAAGACTAGGGCTCCCGTAGTCTAAGGCTAGGGCACCCCTAGGCTTAGGCTAGGGCACCCTAGGCTTAGGCTAGGGCACCCCTAGGCTTAAGCTATGGCACCGCTAGGCTTAGGCTAAGGCTAGGGCTCCCCTAGCCTAAGGCTAGGGCACCCCTAGGCTTAGGTTAGAGCACCACTAGGCTTAGGCTAGGGCATCCCTAGGCTTAGGCTATGGCGAGGGCACCCCAAACCTAAGGCTAGGGCACGCCTAGGCTTAGGCTAGGTAACCCTAGGCTTAGGCTAGGGCACCCCTAGCCTTAGGCTAAGGCTAGGGCTCTCCTCCCCTAATGCTAGGGCACCCCTAGGCTTACGCTAGGGCACCCCTAGGCTTAGGCTAGGGCACCCCTAGCTTAGGCTAAGGCTTTGGCTCCACTAGCCTAAGTCTAGGGCACCCCTAGGCTTAGGCTAGGCCACACCTAGGCTTAGGCTAGGGCACCCCTAGGCTTAGGCTAAGGCTAGGGCTCCCCTAGCCTAAGGCTAGGGCACCACTAGGCTTAGGCTAGGGCACCCCTACGCTTAGGCTAGGGCACCCCAAGGCTTAGGCTAGGGCACCCCTAGGCTTAGGCTAGGGCACGCCTAGGCTTAGGCTAAGGCTAGGGCTCCCCTAGCCTCAGGCTAGGGTACCCGTAGGCTCAGGCTAGGGCACCCCTAGACTCAGGCTAGGGAACCCGTAGGCTTAGGCTAGGGCACCCCTAGGCTAAGGCTAGGGTACACCTAGGCTTAGGCTAGGGTACACCTAGGCTTAGGCTAAGGGTAGGGCTCCCCTAGCCTAAGGCTAGAGCACCTCTAGGCTTAGGCTAGGGCACCCCTAGGCTTAGATTAGGTCACCCCTAGGCTTAGGCTAAATCTAGGGATCCCCTAGCTTAAGGCCAGGGCACCCGTAGCCTTAGGCTAGGGCACCTCTAGGCTAAGGCTAAAGCTAGGGCTCCCCTAGCCTTAGGCTAGGGCACCCCTAGGCATTGGCTAGGGCAACCGTAGGCTTAGGCTTGGGCACCCCTTGGCTAAGGCTAAGGCTAGGGATCCTCTAGCCAACGGCTAGGGAACCCCTAGGCTTAGGCGAGGGCACCCCTAGCCTTAGGCTAGGGCACCCCTAGGCTTACGCTAGGGCACCCCTAGGCTTAAGCTAAGGCTAGGGCTCCCCTAGCTTAAGGCTAGGACACCCCTAGGCTTAGGCTAGGACAGCGTAGGCTTAGGCTAGGGCACCCCTAGTCATAGGCTAGGGCACCCCTAGCCTTAGGCTAAGGCTAGGGCTCCCATAGCCTAAGGCTAGGGCACCCCTAGGCTTAGGCTAGGGCACCCCTAATTTTGGCTAGGGCACCGCTAGGCTTAGGCTAAGGCTAGGGCTCCACTAGCCTAAGGCTAGGGCACCCCTAGACTCAGGCTATGGCACCCCTAGGCTTAGGCTAGGTCAATCCTAGGCTAGACTCAGGCTAGTACTCCCTTAGCCTCAGGCTAGGTCACCCGTAGGCTCAGGCTAGGGCACCCTAGACTCAGGCTAGTGCACACCTAGGCTTAGGCTAAGGCTAGGGCTCCCCTAGCCTCAGGCTAGGGCACTCCTAGGCTTAGGCTAGGGCACCCCTAGGCTTAGGCTAGGGCACACCTAGGCTTAGGCTAAGGCTAGGGCTCCCCTAGGCTTAGGCTAGGGAACACCTTGGCTTAGGCTAGGGCACACCTAGATTTAGGCTAGGGCACCCCTATGCTTAGGCTAAGGCTAGGGCTCCCCTAGGCTTAGGCTAGGGCACCCCATGGCTTAGGCTAGGGCACCCCTAGGCTTAGGCTAGGGCACTCCTAGGCTTAGGCTAAGGCTAGGGCTCCCCTAGCCTAAGGCTAGGGCAGGCCTAGGCTTAGGCTTGGGCACCCCTAGGCTTTGGCTAGGGCACCCCTGGGCTTAGGCTAAGGCTAGGGCATCCCTAGCCTAAGGCTAGGGCACCCCTTGGCTTGGGCTAGGGTACTCTGAGTCTTGGTGAGGGCACCCCTAGGTTTAGGCTAGGGCACACCTCGGCTTAGGCTAAGGCTAGGGCTCCCCTAGCGTAAGGCTAGGGCACCCTTAGGCTTAGGCTAGGGCACCCTTAGGCTTAGGCTAAATCTAGGGTTCCCCTAGCCTTAGTCTAGGGCAACCCTAGGCTTTGGCTATGGCAACCCTAGGCTTAGGGTCGGACACCCCTAGGCTTATGCTAGGGCACCCCTAGGCTTAGGCTAGGGCACCCCTACGCTTAGGCTAAGGCTAGGGCTCCCCTAGCCTCAGGCTAGGGCACCCCTAGATTTAGGCTAGGGCTCCCATAGGCTCAGGCTAGTGCACCCCTAGGCTTAGGCTAAGGCTAGGGCTCCCCTAGCCTCAGGCTAGGGCACCCCTAGGTTTAGGCTATGGCACCCATAGGCTTAGGCTAGGGCACAGCTAGGCTTAGGCTAAGGCTACGGCTCCCCTAGCCTCAGGCTAGGGCACCCCTAGACTCAGGCTATGACACCCGTAGGCTTAGTTAGGGCAATCCTAGGCTAGACTAAGGAAAGGGCACCCGTAGGCTCAGGCTAGGGCACCCCTAGGCTCAGGCTAGGGCACCCCTAGGCTTAGGCTAGGGCACCCCTAGGCTTAGGCTAAGGCTAGCGATCCCTTAGCCTAAGGCTAGAGCACCGCTAGGCTTAGGTTAGGGCACCCCTAGGCTTAGGCTAGGGCACCCTTAGTCTTTGGCTAGGGCAACCCTAGGCTTAGGCTAGGGCACCCCCAGGCTTAGGGTAAGATTAGTGCTCCCCTAGCCTATTGTTATGGCACCCCTAGGCTTAGTTTAGGGCACCCCTAGGCTTAGGCTATGGCACCCCTAGGCTTAGGCTAGGGCATCCCTACGCTTAGGCTAAGGCTAGGGCTCCCCTAGCCTAAGGCTAGGGCACCCCTAGGTTTAGGTTAGGGCACCCCTAGGCTTAGGCTAGGGCACAGCTAGGCTTAGGCTAAGGCTACGGCTCCCCTAGCCTCAGGCTAGGGCACCCCTAGACTCAGGCTATGACACCCCTAGGCTTAGTCTACGGCAATCCTAGGCTAGACTAAGGAAAGGGCACCCGTAGGCTCAGGCTAGGGCACCCCTAGGCTCAGGCTAGGGCACACCTAGGCTTAGGCTAGGGCACCCCTAGGCTTAGGCTAAGGCTAGGGCTCCCCTAGCCTAAGGCTAGGGCACCACTAGGCTTAGGCTAGGGCACCCCTACGCTTAGGCTAGGGCACCCCAAGGCTTAGGCTAGGGCACCCCTAGGCTTAGGCTAGGGCACCCCTAGGCTTAGGCTAAGGCTAGGGCTCCCCTAGCCTCAGGCTAGGGTACCCGTAGGCTCAGGCTACGGCACCCCTAGGCTCAGGCTAGGGAACCCGTAGGCTTAGGCTAGGGCACCCCTAGGCTAAGGCTAGGGTACACCTAGGCTTAGGCTAGGGTACACCTAGGCTTAGGCTAAGGGTAGGGCTCCCCTAGACTAAGGCTAGAGCACCTCTAGGCTTAGGCTAGGGCACCCCTAGGCTTAGATTAGGTCACCCCTAGGCTTAGGCTAAATCTAGGGATCCCCTAGCTTAAGGCCAGGGCACCCGTAGCCTTAGGCTAGGGCACCTCTAGGCTAAGGCTAAAGCTAGGGCTCCCCTAGCCTTAGGCTAGGGCACCCTTAGGCATTGGCTATGGCAACCGTAGGCTTAGGCTTGGGCACCCCTAGGCTAAGGCTAAGGCTAGGGCTCCTCTAGCCAACGGCTAGGGCACCCCTAGGCTTAGGCGAGGGCACCCCTAGGCTTAGGCTAGGGCACCCCTAGGCTTACGCTAGGGCACCCCTAGGCTTAAGCTAAGGCTAGGGCTCCCCTAGCTTAAGGCTAGGACACCCCTAGGCTTAGGCTAAGACAGCGTAGGCTTAGGCTAGGGCACCCCTAGTCATAGGCTAGGGCACCCCTAGCCTTAGGCTAAGGCTAGGGCTCCCATAGCCTAAGGCTAGGGCACCCCTAGGCTTAGGCTAGGGCACCCCTAATTTTGGCTAGGGCACCGCTAGGCTTAGGCTAAGGCTAGGGCTCCACTAGCCTAAGGCTAGGGCACCCCTAGACTCAGGCTATGGCACCCCTAGGCTTAGGCTAGGTCAATCCTAGGCTAGACTCAGGCTAGGACTCCCTTAGCCTCAGGCTAGGTCACCCGTAGGCTCAGGCTAGGGAACCCTAGGCTCAGGCTAGTGCACACCTAGGCTTAGGCTAAGGCTAGGGCTCCCCTAGCCTCAGGCTAGGGCACCCCTAGGCTTAGGCTAGGGCACCCCTAGGCTCAGACTCAGGCACCCCTAGGCTTAGGCTAGGGAACCCCTACGCTTAGGCTAAGGCTAGGGCTCCCCTAGCCTAAGGTTAGGGCACCCCTAGGCTTAGGCTAGGGCACCCCTAGGCTTAGGCTAGGGCACACCTAGGCTTAGGCTAAGGCTAGGGCTCCCCTAGGCTTAGGCTAGGGCACACCTTGGCTTAGGCTAGGGCACACCTAGATTTAGGCTAGGGCACCCCTATGCTTAGGCTAAGGCTAGGGCTCCCCTAGGCTTAGGCTAGGGCACCCCTTGGCTTAGGCTAGGGCACCCCTAGGCTTAGGCTAGGGCACCCCTAGGCTTAGGCTAAGGCTAGGGCTCCCCTAGCCTAAGGCTAGGGCAGGCCTAGGCTTAGGCTTGGGCACCCCTAGGCTTTGGCTAGGGCACCCCTGGGCTTAGGCTAAGGCTAGGGCATCCCTAGCCTAAGGCTAGGGCACCCCTTGGCTTGGGCTAGGGTACTCTGAGTCTTGGTGAGGGCACCCCTAGGTTTAGGCTAGGGCACACCTCGGCTTAGGCTAAGGCTAGGGCTCCCCTAGCGTAAGGCTAGGGCACCCTTAGGCTTAGGCTAGGGCACCCTTAGGCTTAGGCTAAATCTAGGGTTCCCCTAGCCTTAGTCTAGGGCAACCCTAGGCTTTGGCTATGGCAACCCTAGGCTTAGGGTCGGACACCCCTAGGCTTATGCTAGGGCACCCCTAGGCTTAGGCTAGGGCACCCCTACGCTTAGGCTAAGGCTAGGGCTCCCCTAGCCTCAGGCTAGGGCACCCCTAGATTTAGGCTAGGGCTCCCATAGGCTCAGGCTAGTGCACCCCTAGGCTTAGGCTAAGGCTAGGGCTCCCCTAGCCTCAGGCTAGGGCACCCCTAGGTTTAGGCTATGGCACCCATAGGCTTAGGCTAGGGCACAGCTAGGCTTAGGCTAAGGCTACGGCTCCCCTAGCCTCAGGTTAGGGCACCCCTAGACTCAGGCTATGACACCCGTAGGCTTAGTTAGGGCAATCCTAGGCTAGACTAAGGAAAGGGCACCCGTAGGCTCAGGCTAGGGCACCCCTAGGCTCAGGCTAGGGCACCCCTAGGCTTAGGCTAGGGCACCCCTAGGCTTAGGCTAAGGCTAGCGATCCCTTAGCCTAAGGCTAGAGCACCGCTAGGCTTAGGTTAGGGCACCCCTAGGCTTAGGCTAGGGCACCCTTAGTCTTTGGCTAGGGCAACCCTAGGCTTAGGCTAGGGCACCCCCAGGCTTAGGGTAAGATTAGTGCTCCCCTAGCCTATTGTTATGGCACCCCTAGGCTTAGTTTAGGGCACCCCTAGGCTTAGGCTATGGCACCCCTAGGCTTAGGCTAGGGCACCCCTACGCTTAGGCTAAGGCTAGGGCTCCCCTAGCCTAAGGCTAGGGCACCCCTAGGTTTAGGTTAGGGCACCCCTAGGCTTAGGCTAGGGCACAGCTAGGCTTAGGCTAAGGCTACGGCTCCCCTAGCCTCAGGCTAGGGCACCCCTAGACTCAGGCTATGACACCCCTAGGCTTAGTCTACGGCAATCCTAGGCTAGACTAAGGAAAGGGCACCCGTAGGCTCAGGCTAGGGCACCCCTAGGCTCAGGCTAGGGCACACCTAGGCTTAGGCTAGGGCACCCCTAGGCTTAGGCTAAGGCTAGGGCTCCCCTAGCCTAAGGCTAGGGCACCACTAGGCTTAGGCTAGGGCACCCCTACGCTTAGGCTAGGGCACCCCAAGGCTTAGGCTAGGGCACCCCTAGGCTTAGGCTAGGGCACCCCTAGGCTTAGGCTAAGGCTAGGGCTCCCCTAGCCTCAGGCTAGGGTACCCGTAGGCTCAGGCTACGGCACCCCTAGGCTCAGGCTAGGGAACCCGTAGGCTTAGGCTAGGGCACCCCTAGGCTAAGGCTAGGGTACACCTAGGCTTAGGCTAGGGTACACCTAGGCTTAGGCTAAGGGTAGGGCTCCCCTAGACTAAGGCTAGAGCACCTCTAGGCTTAGGCTAGGGCACCCCTAGGCTTAGATTAGGTCACCCCTAGGCTTAGGCTAAATCTAGGGATCCCCTAGCTTAAGGACAGGGCACCCGTAGCCTTAGGCTAGGGCACCTCTAGGCTAAGGCTAAAGCTAGGGCTCCCCTAGCCTTAGGCTAGGGCACCCTTAGGCATTGGCTATGGCAACCGTAGGCTTAGGCTTGGGCACCCCTAGGCTAAGGCTAAGGCTAGGGCTCCTCTAGCCAACGGCTAGGGCACCCCTAGGCTTAGGCGAGGGCACCCCTAGGCTTAGGCTAGGGCACCCCTAGGCTTACGCTAGGGCACCCCTAGGCTTAAGCTAAGGCTAGGGCTCCCCTAGCTTAAGGCTAGGACACCCCTAGGCTTAGGCTAAGACAGCGTAGGCTTAGGCTAGGGCACCCCTAGTCATAGGCTAGGGCACCCCTAGCCTTAGGCTAAGGCTAGGGCTCCCATAGCCTAAGGCTAGGGCACCCCTAGGCTTAGGCTAGGGCACCCCTAATTTTGGCTAGGGCACCGCTAGGCTTAGGCTAAGGCTAGGGCTCCACTAGCCTAAGGCTAGGGCACCCCTAGACTCAGGCTATGGCACCCCTAGGCTTAGGCTAGGTCAATCCTAGGCTAGACTCAGGCTAGGACTCCCTTAGCCTCAGGCTAGGTCACCCGTAGGCTCAGGCTAGGGCACCCTAGGCTCAGGCTAGTGCACACCTAGGCTTAGGCTAAGGCTAGGGCTCCCCTAGCCTCAGGCTAGGGCACCCCTAGGCTTAGGCAAGGGCACCCCTAGGCTCAGACTCAGGCACCCCTAGGCTTAGGCTAGGGAACCCCTACGCTTAGGCTAAGGCTAGGGCTCCCCTAGCCTAAGGTTAGGGCACCCCTAGGCTTAGGCTAGGGCACCCCTAGGCTTAGGCTAGGGCACACCTAGGCTTAGGCTAAGGCTAGGGCTCCCCTAGGCTTAGGCTAGGGCACACCTTGGCTTAGGCTAGGGCACACCTAGATTTAGGCTAGGGCACCCCTATGCTTAGGCTAAGGCTAGGGCTCCCCTAGGCTTAGGCTAGGGCACCCCATGGCTTAGGCTAGGGCACCCCTAGGCTTAGGCTAGGGCACCCCTAGGCTTAGGCTAAGGCTAGGGCTCCCCTAGCCTAAGGCTAGGGCAGGCCTAGGCTTAGGCTTGGGCACCCCTAGGCTTTGGCTAGGGCACCCCTGGGCTTAGGCTAAGGCTAGGGCATCCCTAGCCTAAGGCTAGGGCACCCCTTGGCTTGGGCTAGGGTACTCTGAGTCTTGGTGAGGGCACCCCTAGGTTTAGGCTAGGGCACACCTCGGCTTAGGCTAAGGCTAGGGCTCCCCTAGCGTAAGGCTAGGGCACCCTTAGGCTTAGGCTAGGGCACCCTTAGGCTTAGGCTAAATCTAGGGTTCCCCTAGCCTTAGTCTAGGGCACCCCTAGGCTTCGGCTATGGCAACCCTAGGCTTAGGGTCGGACACCCCTAGGCTTATGCTAGGGCACCCCTAGGCTTAGGCTAGGGCACCCCTACGCTTAGGCTAAGGCTAGGGCTCCCCTAGCCTCAGGCTAGGGAACCCCTAGATTTAGGCTAGGGCTCCCATAGGCTCAGGCTAGTGCACCCCTAGGCTTAGGCTAAGGCTAGGGCTCCACTAGCCTCAGGCTAGGGCACCCCTAGGTTTAGGCTAGGGCACCCATAGGCTTAGGCTAGGGCACAGCTAGGCTTAGGCTAAGGCTACGGCTCCCCTAGCCTCAGGGTAGGGCACCCCTAGACTCAGGCTATGACACCCGTAGGCTTAGTTAGGGCAATCCTAGGCTAGACTAAGGAAAGGGCACCCGTAGGCTAAGGCTAGGGCACCCCTAGGCTCAGGCTAGGGCACCACTAGGCTTAGGCTAGGGCACCCCTAGGCTTAGGCTAGGGCACCCTTAGTCTTTGGCTAGGGCAACCCTAGGCTTAGGCTAGGGCACCCCCAGGCTTAGGGTAAGATTAGTGCTCCCCTAGCCTATTGTTATGGCACCCCTAGGCTTAGTTTAGGGCACCCCTAGGCTTAGGCTATGGCACCCCTAGGCTTAGGCTAGGGCACCCCTACGCTTAGGCTAAGGCTAGGGCTCCCCTAGCCTAAGGCTAGGGCACCCCTAGGTTTAGGTTAGGGCACCCCTAGGCTTAGGCTAGGGCACAGCTAGGCTTAGGCTAAGGCTACGGCTCCCCTAGCCTCAGGCTAGGGCACCCCTAGACTCAGGCTATGACACCCCTAGGCTTAGTCTACGGCAATCCTAGGCTAGACTAAGGAAAGGGCACCCGTAGGCTCAGGCTAGGGCACCCCTAGGCTCAGGCTAGGGCACACCTAGGCTTAGGCTAGGGCACCCCTAGGCTTAGGCTAAGGCTAGGGCTCCCCTAGCCTAAGGCTAGGGCACCACTAGACTTAGGCTAGGGCACCCCTACGCTTAGGCTAGGGCACCCCAAGGCTTAGGCTAGGGCACCCCTAGGCTTAGGCTAGGGCACCCCTAGGCTTAGGCTAAGGCTAGGGCTCCCCTAGCCTCAGGCTAGGGTACCCGTAGGCTCAGGCTAGGGCACCCCTAGGCTCAGGCTAGGGAACCCGTAGGCTTAGGCTAGGGCACCCCTAGGCTAAGGCTAGGGTACACCTAGGCTTAGGCTAGGGTACACCTAGGCTTAGGCTAAGGGTAGGGCTCCCCTAGACTAAGGCTTGAGCACCTCTAGGCTTAGGCTAGGGCACCCCTAGGCTTAGATTAGGTCACCCCTAGGCTTAGGCTAAATCTAGGGATCCCCTAGCTTAAGGCCAGGGCACCCGTAGCCTAGGCTAGGGCACCTCTAGGCTAAGGCTAAAGCTAGGGCTCCCCTAGCCTTAGGCTAGGGCACCCCTAGGCATTGGCTAGGGCAACCGTAGGCTTAGGTTGGGCACCCCTAGGCTAAGGCTAAGGCTAGGGCTCCTCTAGCCAACGGCTAGGGCACCCCTAGGCTTAGGCGAGGGCACCCCTAGGCTTAGGCTAGGGCACCCCTAGGCTTACGCTAGGGCACCCCTAGGCTTAAGCTAAGGCTAGGGCTCCCCTAGCTTAAGGCTAGGACACCACTAGGCTTAGGCTAGGACAGCGTAGGCTTAGGCTAGGGCACCCCTAGTCATAGGCTAGGGCACCCCTAGCCTTAGGCTAAGGCTAGGGCTCCCATAGCCTAAGGCTAGGGCACCCCTAGGCTTAGGCTAGGGCACCCCTAATTTTGGCTAGGGCACCGCTAGGCTTAGGCTAAGGCTAGGGCTCCACTAGCCTAAGGCTAGGGCACCCCTAGACTCAGGCTATGGCACCCCTAGGCTTAGGCTAGGTCAATCCTAGGCTAGACTCAGGCTAGGACTCCCTTAGCCTCAGGCTAGGTCACCCGTAGGCTCAGGCTAGGGCACCCTAGGCTCAGGGTAGTGCACACGTAGGCTTAGGCTAAGGCTAGGGCTCCCCTAGCCTCAGGCTAGGGCACCCCTAAGCTTAGGCTAGGGTACCCCTAGGCTCAGACTCGGGCACCCCTAGGCTTAGGCTAGGGAACCCCTACGCTTAGGCTAAGGCTAGGGCTCCCCTAGCCTAAGGCTAGGGCACCCCTAGGCTTAGGCTAGGGCACCCCTAGGCTTAGGCTAGGGCACACATAGGCTTAGGCTAAGGCTAGGGCTCCCCTAGGCTAAGGCTAGGGCACACCTTGGCTTAGGCTAGGGCACACCTAGATTTAGGCTAGGGCACCCCTATGCTTAGGCTAAGGCTAGGGCTCCCCTAGGCTTAGGCTAGGGCACCCCATGGCTTAGGCTAGGGCACCCCTAGGCTTAGGCTAGGGCACCCCTAGGCTTAGGCTAAGGCTAGGGCTCCCCTAGCCTAAGGCTAGGGCAGGCCTAGGCTTAGGCTTGGGCACCCCTAGGCTTTGGTTTTGCACCCCTGGGCTTAGGCTAAGGCTAGGGCATCCCTAGCCTAAGGCTAGGGCACCCCTTGGCTTGGGCTAGGGTACTCTGAGTCTTGGTGAGGGCACCCCTAGGTTTAGGCTAGGGCACACCTTGGCTTAGGCTAAGGCTAGGGCTCCCCTAGCGTAAGGCTAGGGCACCCTTAGGCTTAGGCTAGGGCATCCTTAGGCTTAGGCTAAATCTAGGGTTCCCCTAGCCTTAGTCTAGGGCAACCCTAGGCTTCGGCTATGGCAACCCTAGGCTTAGGGTCGGACACCCCTAGGCTTATGCTAGGGCACCCCTAGGCTTAGGCTAGGGCACCCCTACGCTTAGGCTAAGGCTAGGGCTCCCCTAGCCTCAGGCTAGGGCACCCCTAGGTTTAGGCTAGGGCTCCCCTAGCCTCAGGCTAGGGCACCCCTAGGTTTAGGCTAGGGCTCCCATAGGCTCAGGCTAGTGCACCCCTAGGCTTAGGCTAAGGCTAGGGCTCCCCTAGCCTCAGGCTAGGGCACGCCTAGGTTTAGGCTAGGGCACCCATAGGCTTAGGCTAGGGCACAGCTAGGCTTAGGCTAAGGCTACGGCTCCCCTAGCCTCAGGCTAGGGCACCCCTAGACTCAGGCTATGACACCCGTAGGCTTAGTTAGGGCAATCCTAGGCTAGACTAAGGAAAGGGCACCCGTAGGCTCAGGCTAGGGCACCCCTAGGCTCAGGCTAGGGCACCCCTAGGCTTAGGCTAGGGCACCCCTAGGCTTAGGCTAAGGCTAGCGATCCCTTAGCCTAAGGCTAGAGCACCGCTAGGCTTAGGTTAGGGCAACCCTAGGCTTAGGCTAGGGCACCCTTAGTCTTTGGCTAGGGCAACCCTAGGCTTAGGTTAGGGCACCCCCAGGCTTAGGGTAAGATTAGTGCTCCCCTAGCCTATTGTTATGGCACCCCTAGGCTTAGTTTAGGGCACCCCTAGGCTTAGGCTATGGCACCCCTAGGCTTAGGCTAGGGCACCCCTACGCTTAGGCTAAGGCTAGGGCTCCCCTAGCCTAAGGCTATGGGACCCCTAGGTTTAGGTTAGGGCACCCCTAGGCTTAGGCTAGGGCACAGCTAGGCTTAGGCTAAGGCTACGGTTCCCCTAGCCTCAGGCTAGGGCACCCCTAGACTCAGGCTATGACACCCCTAGGCTTAGTGTACGGCAATCCTAGGCTAGACTAAGGAAAGGGCACCCGTAGGCTCAGGCTAGGGCACCCCAAGGCTCAGGCTAGGGCACCCTTAGTCTTTGGCTAGGGCAACCCTAAGCTTAGGCTAGGGCACCCCTAGGCTTAGGCTAAGGCTAGGGCTCCCCTACCCTAAGGCTAGGGCACCCCTAGGCTCAGGCTAGGGCACCCCTAGGCACAGGCTAGTGCACCCCTAGGTTTAGGCTTGGGCACCCCTAGGCTTAGGCTAGGGCACCCCTAGGCTAGACTAAGGCTAGTGCTCCCCTAGCCTCAGGCTAGGGCATCCGTAGGGTCAGGCTAGGGCACCCCTTGGCTTAAGCTAAGGCTAGGGCACCCCTAGGCTTAGGCTAGGGCACCCCTAGGCTTTGGATAGGGCACCCCTAGGCTTAGGCTAGGGCACCCCTAGGCTTAGGCTAAAGCTAGGGGTCCCCTACCCTAAGGCTAGGGCACCCCTAGGCTCAGGCTAGGGCACCCCTAGGCTCAGGCTAGGGCACCCCTAGGCTTAGGCTAGGGCACCCCTTGGCTAGACTAATGCTAGTGCTCCTCTAGCCTCAGGTTAGGGCACCCGTAGTCTCAGGCTAGGGCACCCCTAGGCTCAGGCTAGGGCACCCCTAGGCATAGGCTAAGACTACGGCTCACCTAGCCTCAGGCTAGGGCACCCCTAGGCTTAGGATAGGGCACCCCTAGGCTTTGGCTAGGGCACCACTAGGCTTAGGCTAGGGCACCCCTACTTTTGGGCTAAGGTTAAGGCTCCCGTAGCCTAAGGCTAGAGCACCCCTAGGCTTAGACTAGGGCACCCCTAGGCTTAGGCTAGGGCTCCCCTAGGCTTAGGCTAGGGTACCCCGAGGCTTAGGCGAGGGCACCCCTAGGCTTAGGCTATGGCACCCCTAGGCTTAGGCTAGTGCACCCCTGGGCTTAGGCTAGGTCACCCCTAGGCTTACGCTAGGGCAACCCTAGGCTTAGGCTAGGGCACCCCTAGAGTTAGGCTAAGGCTAGGGCTCCCCTAGCCTCATGCTAGGGCACCCCTAGGCTCAGGCTAGGGCACCACAAGGCTTAGGCTAAGGCTAGGGCTCCCCTAGCCTATGGCTAGGGCACCCCAAGGCTTAGGCTAGGGCACCGCTCGGCTTAGGCTAGGTCACAACTAGGCTTAAACTAGGGCACCCCTAGGCTTAGGCTACGGCTACGGCTCCCCTAGCCTAAGGTCTAGGGCACCCCTAGACTCAGGCTATGGCACCCCTAGGCTTAGGCTAGGGCAATCCTAGGATAGACTCAGGCTAGGACTCCCCTAGCCTCAAGCTAGCGCACCCCTAGGCTTAGGTTAGGGCACCCCTAGGCTCAGGCTTGGGCACCCCTAGGCTTAATATAAGGCTAAGTCTTCCGTAGCCTAAGGCTAGAGCACCCCAAGGCTTAGGCTAGGGCACCCCTAGGCTTAGGCTAGGGCTAGGGCTCCCCTAGCCTAAGGCTAGGGCACCCCTAGGTTTAGGCTAGGGCACCCCTAGGCTTAGGCTAGGGCTAGGGCTCCCCTAGGCTTAGGCTAAGGCACCCCTAGGCTTAGGCTAGGGCACCCCTAGGCTTAGGCAAATGCTACGGCTCCCCTAGACTAAGGCTAGGGCTCCCCTAGCCTCAGGCTAGAGCACCCCTAGGCTAAAGCTAAGGCTAGGGCTTCTCTAGCCAAAGGCTAGGACACCCCTAGGCTTAGGTTAGTGCACCCCTAGGCTTAGGCTAGGGAACCCTTAGGCTTATGCTAGGGCACTCCTAGGCTTAGGCTAGGACACCCCTAGCCTCATGCTAGGGCACCCCTAGGCTCAGGCTAGGGCACCACAAGGCTTAGGCTAAGGCTAGGGCTCCCCTAGCCTATGGCTAGGGCACCCCAAGGCTTAGGCTAGGGCACCGCTCGGCTTAGGCTAGGTCACAACTAGGCTTAAACTAGGGCACCCCTAGGCTTAGGCTACGGCTACGGCTCCCCTAGCCTAAGGTCTAGGGCACCCCTAGACTCAGGCTATGGCACCCCTAGGCTTAGGCTAGGGCAATCCTAGGATAGACTCAGGCTAGGACTCCCCTAGCCTCAAGCTATCGCACCCCTAGGCTTAGGTTAGGGCACCCCTAGGCTCAGGCTTGGGCACCCCTAGGCTTAGTATAAGGCTAAGTCTTCCGTAGCCTAAGGCTAGAGCACCCCAAGGCTTAGGCTAGGGCACCCCTAGGCTTAGGCTAGGGCTAGGGCTCCCCTAGCCTAAGGCTAGGGCACCCCTAGGTTTAGGCTAGGGCACCCCTAGGCTTAGGCTAGGGCTAGGGCTCCCCTAGGCTTAGGCTAAGGCACCCCTAGGCTTAGGCTAGGGCACCCCTAGGCTTAGGCAAATGCTACGGCTCCCCTAGACTAAGGCTAGGGCTCCCCTAGCCTCAGGCTAGGGCACCCCTAGGCTAAAGCTAAGGCTAGGGCTTCTCTAGCCAAAGGCTAGGACACCCCTAGGCTTAGGTTAGTGCACCCCTAGGCTTAGGCTAGGGAACCCTTAGGCTTATGCTAGGGCACTCCTAGGCTTAGGCTAGGACACCCCTAGTCTTAGGCTAGGGAACCCCTAGGCTTAAGCTAAGGCTAGGGCTCCCATAGACTAAGGCTAGGGCACCCCATGGCTTAGGTTAGGGCATCCCTAGGCTTAGGCTAGGGAACCCTAGGCTTAAGCTATGGCACCGCTAGGCTTAGGCTAAGGCTAGGGCTCCCCTAGCTTAAGGCTAGGGCACCCCTAGGCTTAAGTTAGAGCACCCCTAGTTTAGGCTAAGGCTTGGGCTCCCATAGCCTAAGGCTAGGGCACCCCTAGGCTTAGGCGAGGGCACCCCTAGGCTTAGGCTAGGGCACCCCTAGGCTTACGCTGGGGCACCCCTAGGCTTAAGCTAAGGCTAGGGCTCCCCTAGCTTAAGGCTAGGACACCACTAGGCTTAGGCTAGGACAGCGTAGGCTTAGGCTAGGGCACCCCTAGTCATAGGCTAGGGCACCCCTAGCCTTAGGCTAAGGCTAGGGCTCCCATAGCCTAAGGCTAGGGCACACCTAGGCTTAGGCTAGGGCACCCCTAATTTTGGCTAGGGCACCGCTAGGCTTAGGCTAAGGCTAGGACTCCACTAGCCTAAGGCTAGGGCACCCCTGGACTCAGGCTATGGCACCCCTAGGCTTAGGCTAGGTCAATCCTAGGCTAGACTCAGGCTAGGACTCCCTTAGCCTCAGGCTAGGTCACCCGTAGGCTCAGGCTAGGGCACCCTAGGCTCAGGCTAGTGCACACGTAGGCTTAGGCTAAGGCTAGGGCTCCCCTAGCCTCAGGCTAGGGCACCCCTAGGCTTAGGCTAGGGTACCCCTAGGCTCAGACTCGGGCACCCCTAGGCTTAGGCTAGGGAACCCCTACGCTTAGGCTAAGGCTAGGGCTCCCCTAGCCTAAGGCTAGGGCACCCCTAGGCTTAGGCTAGGGCACCCCTAGGCTTAGGCTAGGGCACACCTAGGCTTAGGCTAAGGCTAGGGCTCCCCTAGGCTTAGGCTAGGGCACACCTTGGCTTAGGCTAGGGCACACCTAGATTTAGGCTAGGGCACCCCTATGCTTAGGCTAAGGCTAGGGCTCCCCTAGGCTTAGGCTAGGGCACCCCATGGCTTAGGCTAGGGCACCCCTAGGCTTAGGCTAGGGCACCCCTAGGCTTAGGCTAAGGCTAGGGCTCCCCTAGCCTAAGGCTAGGGCAGGCCTAGGCTTAGGCTTGGGCACCCCTAGGCTTTGGTTTTGCACCCCTGGGCTTAGGCTAAGGCTAGGGCATCCCTAGCCTAAGGCTAGGGCACCCCTTGGCTTGGGCTAGGGTACTCTGAGTCTTGGTGAGGGTACCCCTAGGTTTAGGCTAGGGCACACCTCGGCTTAGGCTAAGGCTAGGGCTCCCCTAGCGTAAGGCTAGGGCACCCTTAGGCTTAGGCTAGGGCACCCTTAGGCTTAGGCTAAATCTAGGGTTCCCCTAGCCTTAGTCTAGGGCAACCCTAGGCTTCGGCTATGGCAACCCTAGGCTTAGGGTCGGACACCCCTAGGCTTATGCTAGGGCACCCCTAGGCTTAGGCTAGGGCACCCCTACGCTTAGGCTAATGCTAGGGCTCCCCTAGCCTCAGGCTAGGGCACCCCTAGGTTTAGGCTAGGGCTCCCATAGGCTCAGGCTAGTGCACCCCTAGGCTTAGGCTAAGGCTAGGGCTCCCCTAGCCTCAGGCTAGGGCACGCCTAGGTTTAGGCTAGGGCACCCATAGGCTTAGGCTAGGGCACAGCTAGGCTTAGGCTAAGGCTACGGCTCCCCTAGCCTCAGGCTAGGGCACCCCTAGACTCAGGCTATGACACCCGTAGGCTTAGTTAGGGCAATCCTAGGCTAGACTAAGGAAAGGGCACCCGTAGGCTCAGGCTAGGGCACCCCTAGGCTCAGGCTAGGGCACCCCTAGGCTTAGGCTAGGGCACCCCTAGGCTTAGGCTAAGGCTAGCGATCCCTTAGCCTAAGGCTAGAGCACCGCTAGGCTTAGGTTAGGGCACCCCTAGGCTTAGGCTAGGGCACCCTTAGTCTTTGGCTAGGGCAACCCTAGGCTTAGGCTAGGGCACCCCCAGGCTTAGGGTAAGATTAGTGCTCCCCTAGCCTATTGTTATGGCACCCCTAGGCTTAGTTTAGGGCACCCCTAGGCTTAGGCTATGGCACCCCTAGGCTTAGGCTAGGGCACCCCTACGCTTAGGCTAAGGCTAGGGCTCCCCTAGCCTAAGGCTATGGCACCCCTAGGTTTAGGTTAGGGCACCCCTAGGCTTAGGCTAGGGCACAGCTAGGCTTAGGCTAAGGCTACGGTTCCCCTAGCCTCAGGCTAGGGCACCCCTAGACTCAGGCTATGACACCCCTAGGCTTAGTCTACGGCAATCCTAGGCTAGACTAAGGAAAGGGCACCCGTAGGCTCAGGCTAGGGCACCCCTAGGCTCAGGCTAGGGCACCCTTAGTCTTTGGCTAGGGCAACCCTAAGCTTAGGCTAGGGCACCCCTAGGCTTAGGCTAAGGCTAGGGCTCCCCTACCCTAAGGCTAGGGCACCCCTAGGCTCAGGCTAGGGCACCCCTAGGCACAGGCTAGTGCACCCCTAGGTTTAGGCTTGGGCACCCCTAGGCTTAGGCTAGGGCACCCCTAGGCTAGACTAAGGCTAGTGCTCCCCTAGCCTCAGGCTAGGGCATCCGTAGGGTCAGGCTAGGGCACCCCTTGGCTTAAGCTAAGGCTAGGGCACCCCTAGGCTTAGGCTAGGGCACCCCTAGGCTTTGGCTAGGGCACCCCTAGGCTTAGGCTAGGGCACCCCTAGGCTTAGGCTAAAGCTAGGGGTCCCCTACCCTAAGGCTAGGGCACCCCTAGGCTCAGGCTAGGGCACCCCTAGGCTTAGGCTAGGGCACCCCTTGGCTAGACTAATGCTAGTGCTCCTCTAGCCTCAGGTTAGGGCACCCGTAGTCTCAGGCTAGGGCACCCCTAGGCTCAGGCTAGGGCACCCCTAGGCATAGGCTAAGACTACGGCTCACCTAGCCTCAGGCTAGGGCACCCCTAGGCTTAGGATAGGGCACCCCTAGGCTTTGGCTAGGGCACCACTAGGCTTAGGCTAGGGCACCCCTACTTTTGGGCTAAGGTTAAGGCTCCCGTAGCCTAAGGCTAGAGCACCCCTAGGCTTAGACTAGGGCACCCCTAGGCTTAGGCTAGGGCACCCCTAGGCTTAGGCTAGGGTACCCCGAGGCTTAGGCGAGGGCACCCCTAGGCTTAGGCTATGGCACCCCTAGGCTTAGGCTAGTGCACCCCTGGGCTTAGGCTAGGTCACCCCTAGGCTTACGCTAGGGCAACCCTAGGCTTAGGCTAGGGCACCCCTAGGGTTAGGCTAAGGCTAGGGCTCCCCTAGCCTCATGCTAGGGCACCCCTAGGCTCAGGCTAGGGCACCACAAGGCTTAGGCTAAGGCTAGGGCTCCCCTAGCCTATGGCTAGGGCACCCCAAGGCTTAGGCTAGGGCACCGCTCGGCTTAGGCTAGGTCACAACTAGGCTTAAACTAGGGCACCCCTAGGCTTAGGCTACGGCTACGGCTCCCCTAGCCTAAGGTCTAGGGCACCCCTAGACTCAGGCTATGGCACCCCTAGGCTTAGGCTAGGGCAATCCTAGGATAGACTCAGGCTAGGACTCCCCTAGCCTCAAGCTAGCGCACCCCTAGGCTTAGGTTAGGGCACCCCTAGGCTCAGGCTTGGGCACCACTAGGCTTAGTATAAGGCTAAGTCTTCCGTAGCCTAAGGCTAGAGCACCCCAAGGCTTAGGCTAGGGCACCCCTAGGCTTAGGCTAGGGCTAGGGCTCCCCTAGCCTAAGGCTAGGGCACCCCTAGGTTTAGGCTAGGGCACCCCTAGGCTTAGGCTAGGGCTAGGGCTCCCCTAGGCTTAGGCTAAGGCACCCCTAGGCTTAGGCTAGGGCACCCCTAGGCTTAGGCAAATGCTACGGCTCCCCTAGACTAAGGCTAGGGCTCCCCTAGCCTCAGGCTAGAGCACCCCTAGGCTAAAGCTAAGGCTAGGGCTTCTCTAGCCAAAGGCTAGGACACCCCTAGGCTTAGGTTAGTGCACCCCTAGGCTTAGGCTAGGGAACCCTTAGGCTTATGCTAGGGCACTCCTAGGCTTAGGCTAGGACACCCCTAGCCTCATGCTAGGGCACCCCTAGGCTCAGGCTAGGGCACCACAAGGCTTAGGCTAAGGCTAGGGCTCCCCTAGCCTATGGCTAGGGCACCCCAAGGCTTAGGCTAGGGCACCGCTCGGCTTAGGCTAGGTCACAACTAGGCTTAAACTAGGGCACCCCTAGGCTTAGGCTACGGCTACGGCTCCCCTAGCCTAAGGTCTAGGGCACCCCTAGACTCAGGCTATGGCACCCCTAGGCTTAGGCTAGGGCAATCCTAGGATAGACTCAGGCTAGGACTCCCCTAGCCTCAAGCTATCGCACCCCTAGGCTTAGGTTAGGGCACCCCTAGGCTCAGGCTTGGGCACCCCTAGGCTTAGTATAAGGCTAAGTCTTCCGTAGCCTAAGGCTAGAGCACCCCAAGGCTTAGGCTAGGGCACCCCTAGGCTTAGGCTAGGGCTAGGGCTCCCCTAGCCTAAGGCTAGGGCACCCCTAGGTTTAGGCTAGGGCACCCCTAGGCTTAGGCTAGGGCTAGGGCTCCCCTAGGCTTAGGCTAAGGCACCCCTAGGCTTAGGCTAGGGCACCCCTAGGCTTAGGCAAATGCTACGGCTCCCCTAGACTAAGGCTAGGGCTCCCCTAGCCTCAGGCTAGGGCACCCCTAGGCTAAAGCTAAGGCTAGGGCTTCTCTAGCCAAAGGCTAGGACACCCCTAGGCTTAGGTTAGTGCACCCCTAGGCTTAGGCTAGGGAACCCTTAGGCTTATGCTAGGGCACTCCTAGGCTTAGGCTATGACACCCCTAGTCTTAGGCTAGGGAACCCCTAGGCTTAAGCTAAGGCTAGGGCTCCCATAGACTAAGGCTAGGGCACCCCATGGCTTAGGTTAGGGCATCCCTAGGCTTAGGCTAGGGAACCCTAGGCTTAAGCTATGGCACCGCTAGGCTTAGGCTAAGGCTAGGGCTCCCCTAGCCTAAGGCTAGGGCACCCCTAGGCTTAAGTTAGAGCACCCCTAGTTTAGGCTAAGGCTTGGGCTCCCATAGCCTAAGGCTAGGGCACCCCTAGGCTTAGGCTAGGGCACCCCTAGGCTTAGGCTAGGGCACCCCTAGGCTTCGGCTAAGGCTACGGCTCCCCTAGCCTCAGGCTAGGGCACCCCTAGACTCAGGATATGGCACCCCTAGACAAAGGCTAGGGTAATCCTAGGCTAGATTAACGCTAGGGCTCCCCTATAATCAGGCTAGGGCACCCGTAGGCTCAGGATAGGGCACCCCTAGGCTCAGGCTAGGGCACCCCTGGGCTTAGGCTAGGGCACCCCTAGGCTTAGGCTAAGGCTAGGGCTCCCCTAGCCTAAGGCTAGAGCACCCCTAGGCTTAGGCTAGGGCACCACTAGGCTTAGGTTAAGGCTAGGGCTCCCCTAGCCTAAGGCTAGGGCACCCCTAGGCTTAGGTTGGACACCCCTAGGCTTAGACTTAGGCTAGGGCTCCCCTAGGCTTAGGCTAGGGCACCCCTAGGCTTAGGCTAGGGCACCCTTAGGCTTAGGCTAGGGCACCCCTAGACATAGGCTAGGGCACCCGTAGGCTCAGGATAGGGCACCCCTAGGCTCAGGCTAGGGCACCCCTGGGCTTAGGCTAGGGCACCCCTAGGCTTCGGCTAAGGCTACGGCTCTCCTAGCCACAGGCTTGGGCACCTCTAGACCCATGCTATGGCACCCATAGGCTTAGGCTAGGGGAATCCTAGGCTAGACTAAGGCTAGGGCTCCCCTACCCTCAGGTTAGGGCACCTGTATGCTTAGGTTAGGGCACCCCTAGGCTTAGGCTAAAGCTAGGGCTCCCCTAGCCTCAGGCTAGGGCACCCCTAGGCTTAGGATAGGGCACCCGTAGGCTTAGGCTAGGGCACCCCTAGGTTTAGGCTAGGGTACCCTTAGGCTTAGGCTAAGGCTTGGGGTCCCCTATCCTAAGGCTAGGGCACCCCCTAGGCTTTGGCTAGGGCACCCCTAGGCTTAGGCTAGGGCACCCCTAGGCTAAGGCTAAGGCTAGGGCTCGACTAGCCTAAGGCTAGGGCACACCTAGGCTTAGGCTAGGGCATCCCTAGGGTTAGGTTAATGCACCCCTAGGCTTAGGCTAGGGCAACCCTAGGCTTAGGCTAGGGCACCCCTAGGCTTAGGCTAGTGCACCCCTAGGCTTAGGCTAGGGCACCCCTAGGCTTAGGCTAGGACACAACTTGGCTTAGGCTAGGGCACCCCTAGGCTTAGGCTAGGGCACCCCTAGTCTTAGGCTAAGGCTAGCGATCCCCTACGCTTAGGTTAGGGTACCCCGAGGCTTAGGGTAGGTCACCCCTAGGCTTAGGCTAGGGCACCCCTAGGCTTAGGCTAGGGCACACCTAGGCTTGGGCTAAGGCTAGAGCTCCCATAGGCTTAGGCTAGGGCACCCCTTGGCTTAGGCTAGGGCACACCAAGTCTTAGGCTAGGGCACCCGTAGGCTTAGTCTAAGGTTAGGGCTCCCCTAGGCTTAGGCTAGGGCACCCCTTTGCTTACGCTAGGGCACACCTAGGCTTAGGCTAGGGCACCCCTAGGCTTAGGCTAAGGCTAGGGCTCTCCAAGCCTAAGGCTAGGGCACCCCTAGGCTTAGGCTAAGGCACCCCTAGGTTTAGGCTAGGGCACCCCTAGGCTTAGGCTAAGGCTAAGGCATTCCTAGCCTAAGGCTAGGGCACCCCTTGCCTTCGGCTAGGGTACCCCGAGGCTTAGGCGAGGGCACCCCTAGGCTTAGGCTAGGGCACACCTAGGCTTAGGCTAAGGCTAGGGCTCCCCTAGCCTAAGGCTAGGGCACCCCTAGGCTTAGGCTAGGCCACCCCTAGGCTTAGGCTAAGGCTAGGGCTCCCCTAGCCTTAGGCTAAGACACCCCTAGGCTTAGGGTAAGATTAGGGCTCCCCTAGCCTAAGGTTAGGGCACCCCTAGGCTTAGTCTAGGGCACCCCTAGGCTTAGGCTAAGGCTAGGGCTCCCCTAGCCTAAGGCTAGAGCACTCCTAGGCTTAGGCTAGGGCACCCCTACGCTTAGGCTAAGGCTAGGGCTCCCCTAGCCTAAGGCTAGGGCACCCCTAGGCTTAGGCTAGGGCACCCCTAAGCTTAGGCTAGGGCACAGCTAGGCTTAGGGTAAGGCTACGGCTCCCCTAGCCTCAGGCTAGGGCACCCCTAGACTCAGGCTATGGCACTCTTAGGCTTAGGCTAGGGCAATCCTAGGCTAGACTAAGGAAAGGGCAACTGTAGGCTCAGGCTAGGGCACTCCTAGGTTCAGGCTAGGGCACCCCTAGGCTTCGGCTAGGGCACCCCAGGGCTTAGGCTAAAGCTAGGGCTCCCCTAGCCTCAGGTTAGGGCATCACTAGGCTTAGGCTAGGGCACCCCTAGGCTTAAGCTAGGGTACCCCTAGGCTTAGGCTAAGACTAGGGCTGCCCTAGCCTAAGGCTAGGGCACCCCTAGGCTTAGGTTAGGGCACCCCTAGGCTTACGCTAGGGCACCCCTAGGCTTAGGCTAAAGCTAGGGCTCCCCTAGCCTCAGGCTAGGGCACCTCTAGGCTTAGGCTAGGGCACCCGTAGGCTTAGGCTAGGGCACCCCTAGGCTTAGGCTAGGGCACCCCAAGGCTTAGGCTAAAGCTAGGGCTCCCCTAGCCTAAGGCTAGGGCACCCGTAGGCTTAGGCTAGGGCAACTCTAGGCTTAGGCTAGGGCACCCCTAGGTGTAGGCTAGGGTACCCCTAGGCTTAGGCTAGGGCACCCCTAGGCTAAGGCTAAGGCTAGGGCTCCCCTAGCCTAAGGCTAGGGCAACCCTAGGCTTAGGCTAGGGCACCCCTAGGATTAGGCTAAGGCTAGGGCTCCCCTACCCTAAGGCTAGGGCACCCCTAGGCTCAGGCTAGGGCACCCCTAGGCTCAGGCTAGGGCACCCCTAGGCTTAGGCTAGGGCACCCCTAGGCTTAGGCTAAAGCTATTGCTCCCCTAGCCTAAGGCTAGGGCACGCGTAGGCTTAGGCTAGGGCAACTCTAGGCTTAGGCTAGGGCACCCCTAGGGTTACGCGAGGGTACCCCTAGGTTTAGGCTAGGGCACCCCTAGGCTAAGGGTAAGGCTAGGGCTCCACTAGGCTAAGGCTAGGGCACCCCTAGGCTTAGGCTATGGCACCCCTAGGGTTAGGCTAGAGCACCCCTAGGCTTAGGCAAGGACACCCCTAAGCTTAGATTAAGGCTAGTGCTCCCCTAGCCTAAGGCTAGGGCTCCCCTTGGCTTAGGCTAGGGCACCCGTAGGCTTAGGCTAGGGCACCCCTAGGCTCAGGCTAGTGCACCCCTAGGCTTAGGCTAGGGCACCCCTAGGCTTAGGCTAGGACACACTTTGGCTTAGGCTAGGGCAACCCAAGCCTTAAGCTAGGGCACCCCTAGGCTTAGGCTAAGGCTAGGGCTCCCCTACGCTTAGGTTAGGGTACCCTGAAGCTTAGGGTAGGTCACCCCTAGGCTTAGGCTAGGGCACCCTAGGCTTAGGCTAGGGCACACCTAGGCTTAGGCTTAGGCTAGGGCACCCCTTGGCTTAGGCTAGGGCATACCTAGCCTTAGGCTAGGGCACCCCCAGGCTTAGGCTAAGGCTAGGGCTCCCCTAGGCTTAGGCTACGGCACCCCTTGGCTTAGGCTACGGCACACCTAGGCTTAGGCTAGGGCACCCCTAGGCTTAGGCTAAGGCTAGGGCTCCCCTAGCCTAAGGCTAGAGCACCTCTACGCTTAGGCTAGGGCACCCCTAGGCTTAGGCTAGGGCACCCCTAGGCTTAAGCTAAGGCTAGGGCTTCCCTAGCCTTAGGCTAGGGCACCCCTAGCCTTAGGGTAAGATTAGGGCTCCCCTAGCCTAAGGTTATGGCACCCCTAGGCTTAGTCTAGGGCACCCCTAGGTTTAGGCTATGGCACCCCTTGGCTTAGGCTAGGGCACCCCAAGGCCTAGGCTAGGGCACCCCTAGGCTTAGGCTAAGGCTAGGGCTCCCCTAGCCTAAGGCTAGAGCACTCCTAGGCTTAGGCTAGGGCACCCCTACGCTTAGGCTAAGGCTAGGGCTCCCCTAGCCTAAGGCTAGGGCTCCCCTAGGCTTAGGCTAGTGCACCCCTAGGTTTAGGCTAGGGCACAGCTAGGCTTAGGCTAAGGCTACGTCTCCCCTAGCCTCAGGCTAGGGCACCCCTAGATTCAGGCTATGGCACACCTAGGCTTAGACTAGGGCATCCTAGGCTAGACTAAGGAAAGGGCACCTATATTCTCAGGCTAGGGCACCCCTAGGGTCAGTCTAGGGCACCCATAGGCTTAGGCTAGGGCACCCCAGGGCTTAGGTTAAAGCTAGGGCTCCCCTTGCCTCAGGTTAGGGCACCCCTAGGCTTAGGCTAGGGCACCTCTAGGCTTAGGCTAAGGCTAGGGTTCCCCTAGCCTAAGGCTAGGGCACCCCTAGGCTTAGGTTAGGGCACCCATAGGCTTAGGCTAGGACACGCCTAAGCTTAGGATAATGCTAGTGTTCCCCTAGCCTAAGGCTAGGGCTCCCCTTGGCTTAGGCTAGGGCACCCCTAGGCTTAGGCTAGGGCACCCCTAGGCTAAGGCTAGTGCACCCCTAGGCTTAGGCTCGGGCACCCCTAGGCTTAGGCTAGGACACACCTTGGCTTAGGCTAGGGCAACCCTAGCCTTTGGCTAGGGCACCCCTAGGCTTAGGCTAAGGCTAGGGCTGCCCTACGCTTAGGTTAGGGTACCCCGAGGCTTAGGGTAGGTCACCCCTAGGCTTAGGCTATGGCACCCCTAGGCTTAGGCTAGGGCACCCCTAGGCTTAGGCTAGGGCACCCCCAGGCTTAGGCTAAGGCTAGGGCTCCCCTAGGCTTAGGCTAGGGCACCCCTTGGCTTAGGCTACGGCACACGTAGGCTTAGGCCTGGGCACCCCTAGGCTTAGGCTAAGGCTAGGGCTCCCCTAGCCTAAGGCTAGAGCACCTCTACGCTTAGGCTAAGGCACCCCTAGGCTTAGGCTAGGGCACCCCTAGGCTTAAGCTGAGGCTAGGGCTTCCCTAGCCTTAGGCTAGGGCACCCCTAGCCTTAGGGTAAGATTAGGGCTCCCCTAGCCTAAGGTTAGGGCACCCCTAGGCTTAGTCTAGGGCACCTCTAGGTTTAGGCTATGGCACCCCTGGGCTTAGGCTAGGGCACCCCAAGGCCTAGGCTAGGGCACCCCTAGGCTTAGGCTAATGCTAGGGCTCCCCTAGCCTAAGGCTAGAGCACTCCTAGGCTTAGGCTAGGGCACCCCTACGCTTAGGCTAAGGCTAGGGCTCCCCTAGCCTAAGGCTAGGGCTCCCCTAGGCTTAGGCTAGTGCACCCCTAGGTTTAGGCTAGGGCACAGCTAGGCTTAGGCTAAGGCTAAGGCTCCCTTAGCCTCAGGCTAGGGCACCCCTAGACTCAGGCTATGGCACACCTAGGCTTAGGCTAGGGCAATCCTAGGCTAGACTAAGGAAAGGGCACCTGTATTCTCAGGCTAGGGTACCCCTAGGGTCAGTCTAGGGCACCCATAGGCTTAGTCTAGGGCACCCCAGGGCTTAGCTTAAAGCTTAGGCTCCCCTAGCCTCAGGTTAGGTCACCCCTAGGCTTAAGTTAGAGCACGCCTAGGCTTAGGCTATGGCGAGGGCTCCCCAAACCTAAGGCTAGGGCAAGCCTAGGCTTATGCTAGGTAACCCTAGGCTTAGGCTAGGGCACCCCTAGGCTTAGGCTAGGGCACCTCTAGCTTAGGCTAAGGCTTGGGCTCCCCTAGCCTAATGCTAGGGCACCCCTAGGCTTACGCTAGGGCACCCCTAGGCTTAGGCTAGGACACCCCTAGCTTAGGCTAAGGCTTGGGCTCCCATAGCCTAAGGCTAAGGCACCCCTAGGCTTAGGCTAGGGCACCCCTAGGCTTAGGCTAGGGCACCCCTAGGCTTATGCTAAGGATAGGGCTCCCCTAGCCTAAGGCTAGGCCACCCCAAGGCTTAGGCTAGGACACCCCTAGGCTTTGGCTAAGGCTACGGCTCCCCTAGCCTCATGCTAGGGCACACCTAGACTCAGGCTATGGCACCCCTAGACAAAGGCTAGGGCAATCCTAGGCTAGACTAACGCTAGGCTCCCCTATCCTCAGGCTAGGGCACCCGTAGGCCCAGGCTAGGGCACCCCTAGGCTTAGGCTAAGGCTAGGGCTCCCCTAGCCTAAGGCTAGAGCACCCCTAGGCTTAGGCTAGGGCACCACTAGGCTTAGGTTAAGGCTAGGGCTCCCCTAGCCTAAGGCTAGGGCACCCCTAGGCTTAGGATAGGACACCCCTAGGCTTAGACTTAGGCTAGGGCTCCCCGAGGCTTAGGCTAGGGCACCCCTAGGCTTAGGCTAGGGCACCCTTAGGCTTAGGCTAGGGCACCTCTAGGCTTAGGCTAGGGCACACCTAGACTTAGGCTAGGGCACCCCTAAGCTTAGGCTAGGGCACCCAAAGGCTTAAGCTAGGGCACCCGTAGGCTTAGGCTAGGGCACCCCTAGGCTTAGGCTAAGGCTACGGCTCCCCTAGCCACAGGCTTGGGCACCTCTAGACCCATGCTATGGCACCCATAGTCTTAGGCTAGGGGAATCCTAGGCTAGACTAAGGCTAGGGCTCCCCTACCCTCAGGTTAGGGCACCTGTATGCTTAGGTTAGGGCACCCCTAGGCTTAGGCTAAAGCTAGGGCTCCCCTAGCCTCAGGCTAGGGCACCCCTAGGCTTAGGATAGGGCACCCGTAGGCTTAGGCTAGGGCACCCCTAGGTTTAGGCTAGGGTACCCTTAGGCTTAGGCTAAGGCTTGGGGTCCCCTAGCCTAAGGCTAGGGCACCCCCTAGGCTTTGGCTAGGGCACCCCTAGGCTTAGGCTAGGGCACCCCTAGGCTAAGGCTAAGGCTAGGGCTCGACTAGCCTAAGGCTAGGGCACACCTAGGCTTAGGCTAGGGCACCCCTAGGGTTAGGCTAATGCACCCCTAGGCTTAGGCTAGGGCAACCCTAGGCTTAGGCTAGGGCACCCCTAGGCTTAGGCTAGTGCACCCCTAGGCTTAGGCTAGGGCACCCCTAGGCTTAGGCTAGGACACAACTTGGCTTAGGCTAGGGCACCCCTAGGCTTAGGCTAGGGCACCCCTAGTCTTAGGCTAAGGCTAGCGATCCCCTACGCTTAGGTTAGGGTACCCCGAGGCTTAGGGTAGGTCACCCCTAGGCTTAGGC
Organism: Tenrec ecaudatus; assembly: GCF_050624435.1. NCBI lineage: Eukaryota > Metazoa > Chordata > Mammalia > Afrosoricida > Tenrecidae > Tenrec > Tenrec ecaudatus. The sequence goes on along the minus strand of NW_027457638.1, from coordinate 1,884,218 downwards.
TAGGGCACCCCTAGGCTTAGGCTAGGGCACACCTAGGCTTGGGCTAAGGCTAGAGCTCCCATAGGCTTAGGCTAGGGCACCCCTTGGCTTAGGCTAGGGCACACCAAGTCTTAGGCTAGGGCACCCGTAGGCTTAGTCTAAGGCTAGGGCTCCCCTAGGCTTAGGTTAGGGCACCCCTTGGCTTAGGCTAGGGCACACCTAGGCTTAGGCTAGGGCACCCCTAGGCTTAGGCTAAGGCTAGGGCTCTCCAAGCCTAAGGCTAGGGCACCCCTAGGCTTAGGCTAAGGAACCCCTAGGTTTAGGCTAGGGCACCCCTAGGCTTAGGCTAAGGCTAAGGCATTCCTAGCCTAAGGCTAGGGCACCCCTTGCCTTCGGCTAGGGTACCCCGAGGCTTAGGCGAGGGCACCCCTAGGCTTAGGCTAGGGCACACCTAGGCTTAGGCTAAGGCTAGGGCTCCCCTAGCCTAAGGCTAGGGCACCCCTAGGCTTAGGCTAGGCCACCCCTAGGCTTAGGCTAAGGCTAGGGCTCCCCTAGCCTTAGGCTAAGACACCCCTAGGCTTAGGGTAAGATTAGGGCTCCCCTAGCCTAAGGTTAGGGCACCCCTAGGCTTAGTCTAGGGCACCCCTAGGCTTAGGCTAAGGCTAGGGCTCCCCTAGCCTAAGGCTAGAGCACTCCTAGGATTAGGCTAGGGCACCCCTACGCTTAGGCTAAGGCTAGGGCTCCCCTAGCCTAAGGCTAGGGCACCCCTAGGCTTAGGCTAGGGCACCCCTAAGCTTAGGCTAGGGCACAGCTAGGCTTAGGGTAAGGCTACGGCTCCCCTAGCCTCAGGCTAGGGCACCCCTAGACTCAGGCTATGGCACCCTTAGGCTTAGGCTAGGGCAATCCTAGGCTAGACTAAGGAATGGGCAACTGTAGGCTCAGGCTAGGGCACTCCTAGGTTCAGGCTAGGGCACCCCTAGGCTTCGGCTAGGGCACCCCAGGGCTTAGGCTAAAGCTAGGGCTCCCCTAGCCTCAGGTTAGGGCATCACTAGGCTTAGGCTAGGGCACCCCTAGGCTTAAGCTAGGGTACCCCTAGGCTTAGGCTAAGACTAGGGCTGCCCTAGCCTAAGGCTAGGGCACCCCTAGGCTTAGTTTAGGGCACCCCTAGGCTTACGCTAGGGCACCCCTAGGCTTAGGCTAAAGCTAGGGCTCCCCTAGCCTCAGGCTAGGGCACCTCTAGGCTTAGGCTAGGGCACCCGTAGGCTTAGGCTAGGGCACCCCTAGGCTTAGGCTAGGGCACCCCAAGGCTTAGGCTAAAGCTAGGGCTCCCCTAGCCTAAGGCTAGGGCACCCGTAGGCTTAGGCTAGGGCAACTCTAGGCTTAGGCTAGGGCACCCCTAGGTGTAGGCTAGGGTACCCCTAGGATTAGGCTAAGGCTAGGGCTCCCCTACCCTAAGGCTAGGGCACCCCTAGGCTCAGGCTAGGGCACCCCTAGGCTCAGGCTAGGGCACCCCTAGGCTTAGGCTAGGGCACCCCTAGGCTTAGGCTAAAGCTATTGCTCCCCTAGCCTAAGGCTAGGGCACGCGTAGGCTTAGGCTAGGGCAACTCTAGGCTTAGGCTAGGGCACCCCTAGGGTTACGCGAGGGTACCCCTAGGTTTAGGCTAGGGCACCCCTAGGCTAAGGGTAAGGCTAGGGCTCCACTAGGCTAAGGCTAGGGCACCCCTAGGCTTAGGCTATGGCACCCCTAGGGTTAGGCTAGGGCACCCCTAGGCTTAGGCAAGGACACCCCTAAGCTTAGATTAAGGCTAGTGCTCCCCTAGCCTAAGGCTAGGGCTCCCCTTGGCTTAGGCTAGGGCACCCGTAGGCTTAGGCTAGGGCACCCCTAGGCTCAGGCTAGTGCACCCCTAGGCTTAGGCTAGGGCACCCCTAGGCTTAGGCTAGGACACACCTTGGCTTAGGCTAGGGCAATCCAAGCCTTAAGCTAGGGCACCCCTAGGCTTAGGCTAAGGCTAGGGCTCCCCTACGCTTAGGTTAGGGTACCCTGAGGCTTAGGGTAGGTCACCCCTAGGCTTAGGCTAGGGCACCCTAGGCTTAGGCTAGGGCACACCTAGGCTTAGGCTTAGGCTAGGGCACCCCTTGGCTTAGGCTAGGGCATACCTAGCCTTAGGCTAGGGCACCCCCAGGCTTAGGCTAAGGCTAGGGCTCCCCTAGGCTTAGGCTACGGCACCCCTTGGCTTAGGCTACTGCACACCTAGGCTTATGCTAGGGAACCCCTAGGCTTAGGCTAAGGCTAGGGCTCCCCTAGCCTAAGGCTAGAGCACCTCTACGCTTAGGCTAGGGCACCCCTAGGCTTAGGCTAGGGCACCCCTAGGCTTAAGCTAAGGCTAGGGCTTCCCTAGCCTTAGGCTAGGGCACCCCTAGCCTTAGGGTAAGATTAGGGCTCCCCTAGCCTAAGGTTATGGCACCCCTAGGCTTAGTCTAGGGCACCCCTAGGTTTAGGCTATGGCACCCCTTGGCTTAGGCTAGGGCACCCCAAGGCCTAGGCTAGGGCACCCCTAGGCTTAGGCTAAGGCTAGGGCTCCCCTAGCCTAAGGCTAGAGCACTCCTAGGCTTAGGCTAGGGCACCCCTACGCTTAGGCTAAGGCTAGGGCTCTCCTAGCCTAAGGCTAGTGCTCCCCTAGGCTTAGGCTAGTGCACCCCTAGGTTTAGGCTAGGGCACAGCTAGGCTTAGGCTAAGGCTACGTCTCCCCTAGCCTCAGGCTAGGGCACCCCTAGATTCAGGCTATGGCACACCTAGGCTTAGGCTAGGGCAATCCTAGGCTAGACTAAGGAAAGGGCACCTGTATTCTCAGGCTAGGGCACCCCTAGGGTCAGTCTAGGGCACCCATAGGCTTAGGCTAGGGCACCCCAGGGCTTAGGTTAAAGCTAGGGCTCCCCTTGCCTCAGGTTAGGGCACCCCTAGGCTTAGGCTAGGGCACCTCTAGGCTTAGGCTAAGGCTAGGGTTCCCCTAGCCTAAGGCTAGGGCACCCCTAGGCTTAGGTTAGGGCACCCATAGGCTTAGGCTAGGACACGCCTAAGCTTAGGATAATGCTAGTGTTCCCCTAGCCTAAGGCTAGGGCTCCCCTTGGCTTAGGCTAGGGCACCCCTAGGCTTAGGCTAGGGCACCCCTAGGCTAAGGCTAGTGCACCCCTAGGCTTAGGCTAGGGCACCCCTAGGCTTAGGCTAGGACACACCTTGGCTTAGGCTAGGGCAACCCTAGCCTTTGGCTAGGGCACCCCTAGGCTTAGGCTAAGGCTAGGGCTGCCCTTCGCTTAGGTTAGGGTACCCCGAGTCTTAGGGTAAGTCACCCCTAGCCTTAGGCTATGGCACCCCTAGGCTTAGGCTAGGGCACCCCTAGGCTTAGGCTAGGGCACCCCCAGGCTTAGGCTAAGGCTAGGGCTCCCCTAGGCTTAGGCTAGGGCACCCCTTGGCTTAGGCTACGGCACACGTAGGCTTAGGCCTGGGCACCCCTAGGCTTAGGCTAAGGCTAGGGCTCCCCTAGCCTAAGGCTAGAGCACTTCTACGCTTAGGCTAAGGCACCCCTAGGCTTAGGCTAGGGCACCCCTAGGCTTAAGCTGAGGCTAGGGCTTCCCTAGCCTTAGGCTAGGGCACCCCTAGCCTTAGGGTAAGATTATAGCTCCCCTAGCCTAAGGTTAGGGCACCCCTAGGCTTAGTCTAGGGCACCTCTAGGTTTAGGCTATGGCACCCCTGGGCTTAGGCTAGGGCACCCCAAGGCCTAGGCTAGGGCACCCCTAGGCTTAGGCTAATGCTAGGGCTCCCCTAGCCTAAGGCTAGAGCACTCCTAGGCTTAGGCTAGGGCACCCCTACGCTTAGGCTAAGGCTAGGGCTCCCCTAGCCTAAGGCTAGGGCTCCCCTAGGCTTAGGCTAGTGCACCCCTAGGTTTAGGCTAGGGCACAGCTAGGCTTAGGCTAAGGCTACGGCTCCCTTAGCCTCAGGCTAGGGCACCCCTAGACTCAGGCTATGGCACACCTAGGCTTAGGCTAGGGCAATCCTAGGCTAGACTAAGGAAAGGGCACCTGTATTCTCAGGCTAGGGCACCCCTAGGGTCAGTCTAGGGCACCCATAGGCTTAGTCTAGGGCACCCCAGGGCTTAGCTTAAAGCTTGGGCTCCCCTAGCCTCAGGTTAGGTCACCCCTAGGCTTAAGTTAGAGCACCCCTAGGCTTAGGCTATGGCGAGGGCTCCCCAAACCTAAGGCTAGGGCAAACCTAGGCTTATGCTAGGTAACCCTAGGCTTAGGCTAGGGCACCCCTAGGCTTAGGCTAGGGCACCTCTAGCTTGGGCTAAGGCTTGGGCTCCCCTAGCCTAATGCTAGGGCACCCCTAGGCTTACGCTAGGGCACCCCTAGGCTTAGGCTAGGACACCCCTAGCTTAGGCTAAGGCTTGGGCTCCCATAGCCTAAGGCTAAGGCACCCCTAGGCTTAGGCTAGGGCACCCCTAGGCTTAGGCTAGGGCACCCCTAGGCTTAGGCTAGGGCACCCCTAGGCTTATGCTAAGGATAGGGCTCCCCTAGCCTAAGGCTAGGCCACCCCAAGGCTTAGGCTAGGACACCCCTAGGCTTCGGCTAAGGCTACGGCTCCCCTAGCCTCATGCTAGGGCACACCTAGACTCAGGCTATGGCACCCCTAGACAAAGGCTAGGGCAATCCTAGGCTAGACTAACGCTAGGCTCCCCTATCCTCAGGCTAGGGCACCCGTAGGCTCAGGCTAGGGCACCCCTAGGCTTAGGCTAAGGCTAGGGCTCCCCTAGCCTAAGGCTAGAGCACCCCTAGGCTTAGGCTAGGGCACCACTAGGCTTAGGTTAAGGCTAGGGCTCCCCTAGCCTAAGGCTAGGGCACCCCTAGGCTTAGGATAGGACACCCCTAGGCTTAGACTTAGGCTAGGGCTCCCCGAGGCTTAGGCTAGGGCACCCCTAGGCTTAGGCTAGGGCACCCTTAGGCTTAGGCTAGGGCACCTCTAGGCTTAGGCTAGGGCACACCTAGACTTAGGCTAGGGCACCCCTAAGCTTAGGCTAGGGCACCCAAAGGCTTAAGCTAGGGCACCCGTAGGCTTAGGCTAGGGCACCCCTAGGCTTAGGCTAAGGCTAAGGCTCCCCTAGCCACAGGCTTGGGCACCTCTAGACCCATGCTATGGCACCCATAGTCTTAGGCTAGGGGAATCCTAGGCTAGACTAAGGCTAGGGCTCCCCTACCCTCAGGCTAGGGCACCCCTAGGCTTAGGCTAGGGCACCCGTAGGCTTAGGCTAGGGCACCCCTAGGTTTAGGCTAGGGTACCCTTAGGCTTAGGCTAAGGCTTGGGGTCCCCTAGCCTAAGGCTCGGGCACCCCCTAGGCTTTGGCTAGGGCACCCCTAGGTTTAGGCTAGGGCACCCCTAGGATAAGGCTAAGGCTAGGGCTCCACTAGCCTAAGGCTAGGGCACCCCTAGGCTTAGGCTAGGGCACCCCTAGGGTTAGGCTAATGCACCCCTAGGCTTAGGCTAGGGCACCCCTAGGCTTAGGCTAGGGCACCCCTAGGCTTAGGCTAGTGCACCCCTAGGCTTAGGCTAGGGCACCCCTAGGCTTAGGCTAGGGCACACCTAGGCTTGGGCTAAGGCTAGAGCTCCCATAGGCTTAGGCTAGGGCACCCCTTGGCTTAGGCTAGGGCACACCTAGTCTTAGGCTAGGGCACCCCTAGGCTTAGTCTAAGGCTAGGGCTCCCCTAGGCTTAGGCTAGGGCACCCCTTGGCTTAGGCTAGGGCACACCTACGCTTAGGCTAGGGCACCCCTAGGCTTAGGCTAAGGCTAGGGCTCTCCAAGCCTAAGGCTAGGGCACCCCTAGGCTTAGGCTAAGGCACCCCTAGGTTTAGGCTAGGGCACCCCTAGGCTTAGGCTAAGGCTAAGGCATCCCTAGCCTAAGGCTAGGGCACCCCTTGCCTTCGGCTAGGGTACCCCGAGGCTTAGGCGAGGGCACCCATAGGCTTAGGCTAGGGCACACCTAGGCTTAGGCTAAGGCTAGGGCTCCCCTAGCCTAAGGCTAGGGCACCCCTAGGCTTAGGCTAGACCACCCCTAGGCTTAGGCTAAGGCTAGGGCTCCCCTAGCCTTAGGCTAAGACACCCTTAGGCTTAGGGTAAGATTAGTGCTCTCCTAGCCTAAGGTTAGGGCACCCCTAGGCTTAGTCTAGGGTACCCCTAGGCTTAGGCTAAGGCTAGGGCTCCCCTAGCTTAAGGCTAGAGCACTCCTAGGCTTAGGCTAGGGCACCCCTACGCTTAGGCTAAGGCTAGGGCTCCCCTAGCCTAAGGCTAGGGCACCCCTAGGCTTAGGCTAGGGCACCCCTAGGCTTAGGCTAGGGCACAGCTAGGCTTAGGGTAAGGCTACGGCTCCCCTAGCCTAAGGCTAGGGCACCCCTAGGCTTAGGTTAGGGCACCCCTAGGCTTAGGCTAGGGCACCCCTAGGCTTAGGCTAGGGTACCCCTAGGCTTAGGCTAAGGCTAGGGCTCCCCTAGCCTAAGGCTAGGGCAACCCTAGGCTTAGGCTAGGGCACCCCTAGGATTAGGCTAAGGCTAGGGCTCCCCTACCCTAAGGCTAGGGAACCCCTAGGCTCAGGCTAGGGCACCCCTAGGCTCAGGCTAGGGCACCCCTAGGCTTAGGCTAGGGCACCCCTAGGCTTAGGCTAAAGCTATGGCTCCCCTAGCCTAAAGCTAGGGCACCCGTAGGCTTAGGCTAGGGCAACTCTAGGCTTAGGCTAGGGCACCCCTAGGCTTACGCGAGGGTACCCCTAGGCTTAGGCTAGGGCACCCCTAGGCTAAGGGTAAGGCTAGGGCTCCACTAGCTTAAGGCTAGGGCACCCCTAGGCTTAGGTTATGGCACCCCTAGGGTTAGTCTAGGGCACCCCTAGGCTTAGGTTAGGGCACCCCTAAGCTCAGGCTAGTGCACCCCTAGGCTTAGGCTAGTGCACCCCTAGGCTTAGGTTAGGAAACCTCTAGGCTTAGGCTAGGACACATCTTGGCTTAGGCTAGGGCACCCCTAGGCTTAGGCTAGGGCACCCCTAGTCTTAGGCTAAGTCTAGGGATCCCCTACGCTTAGGTTAGGGTACCCGAGGCTTAGGGTAGGTCACCCCTAGGCTTAGGCTAGGGCACCCCTAGGCTTAGGCTAGGGCACACCTAGGCTTGGGCTAAGGCTAGAGCTCCCATAGGCTTAGGCTAGGGCACCCCTTGGCTTAGGCTAGGGCACACCTAGTCTTAGGCTAGGGCACCCCTAGGCTTAGTCTAAGGCTAGGGCTCCCCTAGGCTTAGGCTAGGGCACCCCTTGGCTTAGGCTAGGGCACACCTAGGCTTAGGCTAGGGCACCCCTAGGCTTAGGCTAAGGCTAGGGCTCTCCAAGCCTAAGGCTAGGGCACCCCTAGGCTTAGGCTAAGGCACCCCTAGGTTTAGGCTAGGGCACCCCTAGGCTTAGGCTAAGGCTAAGGGATCCCTAGCCTAAGGCTAGGGCACCCTTTGCCTTCGGCTAGGGTACCTCGAGGCTTAGGCGAGGGCACCCATAGGCTTAGGCTAGGGCTCACCTAGGCTTAGGCTAAGGCTAGGGCTCCCCTAACCTAAGGCTAGGGCAACCCTAGGCTTAGGCTTGGCCACCCCTAGGCTTAGGCTAAGGCTAGGGCTCCCCTAGCCTTAGGATAAGACACCCCTAGGCTTAGGGTAAGATTAGGGCTCCCCTAGCCTAAGGTTAGGGCACCCCTAGGCTTAGTCTAGGGCACCCCTAGGCTTAGGCTAAGGCTAGGGCTCCCCTAGCCTAAGGCTAGAGCACTCCTAGGCTTAGGCTAGGGCACCCCTACGCTTAGGCTAAGGCTAGGGCTCCCCTAGCCTAAGGCTAGGGCACCCCTAGGCTTAGGCTAGGGCACCCCTAGGCTTAGGCTAGGGCACAGCTAGGCTTAGGGTAAGGCTACGGCTCCCCTAGCCTCAGGCTATGGCACCGCTAGACTCAGGCTATGGCACCCTTAGGCTTAGGCTAGGGCAATCCTAGGCTAGACTAAGGAAAGGGCAACTGTAGGCTCAGGGTAGGGCACTCCTAGATTCAGGCTAGGGCACCCCTAGGCTTCGGCTAGGGCACCCCAGGGCTTAGGCTAAAGCTAGAGCTCCCCTAGCCTCAGGTTAGGGCATCCCTAGGCTTAGGCTAGGGCACCCCTAGGCTTAGGCTAGGGTAACCCTAGGCTTAGGCTAGGGCACCCCTAGGCTTAGGTTAGGGCACCCCTAAGCTTAGGCTAGGGCACCCCTAGGCTTAGGCTAGGGCACCCCTAGGCTTAGGCTAAAGCTAGGGCTCCCCTAGCCTCAGGCTAGGGCACCTCTAGGCTTAGGCAAGGGCACCCGTAGGCTTAGGTTAGGGCACCCCTAGGCTTAGGCTAGGGTACCCCTAGGCTTAGGCTAGGGCACCCCTACGCTTAGGCTAAGGCTAGGGCTACCCTAGCCTTAGGCTAGTGCACCCCTAGGCTTAGGGTAAGTTTAGGGCTCCCCTAGCCTAAGGTTAGGGCACCCCTAGGCTTAGTCAAGGGCACCGCTAGGCTTAGGCTATGGCACCCCAAGGATTAGGCTAGGGCACACCTAGGCTTAGGCTAGGGCACCCCTAGGACTAGGCTAGGGCACCCCTAGGCTTAGGCTAAGGCTAGGGCTCCCCTAGCCTAAGGCTACAGTACTCCTAGGCTTAGGCTAGGGCACCCCTACGCTTAGGCTAAGGCTAGGGCTCCCCTAGCCTAAGGCTAGGGCACCCCTAAGCTTAGGCTAGGGCACCCCTAGGCTTAGGCTAGGGCACAGCTAGGCTTAGGCTAAGGCTATGGATCCCCTAGCCTCAGGCTAGGGCACCCCTAGACTCAGGCTATGGCACCCCTAGGCTTAGGCTAGGGCAATCCTAGGCTATGCTAAGGAAAGGGCACCTGTAGGCTCAGGCTAGGGCACCCCTAGGTTCAGGCTAGGGAACCACTAGACTTAGGCTAGGGAATCCCAGGGCTTAGGCTAAAGCTAGGGCTTCACTAGCCTCAGGTTAGGGCACCCCTAGGCTTAGGCTAGGGCATCCCTAGGCTTAGGCTAAGGCTAGGGTTCCCCTAGCCTAAGGCTAGAGCACCCCTAGGCTTAGGCTAGGGCACCCCTAGGCTTAGGCTAGGGCACCCCTAGGCTTAGGCTAGGGCACCCCTAGGCTTAGGCTGGGGCACGCCTAGGCTTCGGCTAAGGCTACGTCTCCCCTAGCCTCATGCTAGGGCACCCCTAGACTCAGGCTATGGCACCCCTAGACAAAGGCTAGGGCAATCCTAGGCTAGACTAACGCTAGGCTCCCCTATCCTCAGGCTAGTGCACCCGTAGGCTCAGTTTAAGGCACCCCTAGGCTTAGGCTAAGGCTAGGGCTCCCCTAGCCTAAGGCTAGAGCACCCCTAGGCTTAGGCTAGGGCACCACTAGGCTTAGGTTAAGGCTAGGGCTCCCCTAGCCTAAGGCTAGGGCACCCCTAGGCTTAGTATGGGACACCCCTAGGCTTAGACTTAGGCTAGGGCTCCCCTAGGCTTAGGCTAGGGCACCCTTAGGCTTAGGCTTGGGCACCCCTAGGCTTAGGCTAGGGCACACCTAGACTTATGCTAGGGCACCCCTAAGCTTAGGCTAGGGCACCCAAAGGCTTAAGCTAGGGCACCCGTAGGCTTAGGCTAGGGCACCCCTAGGCTTAGACTAAGGCTACGGCTCCCCTAGCCACAGGCTTGGGCACCTCTAGACCCATGCTATGGCACCCATAGTCTTAGGCTAGGGGAATCCTAGGGTAGACTAAGGCTAGGGCTCCCCTACCCTCAGGCTAGGGCACCTGTAGTCTTAGGTTAGGGCACCCCTAGGCTTAGGCTAAAGCTAGGGCTCCCCTAGCCGCAGGCTAGGGCACCCCAGGGTTAGGCTAGGGCACCCGTAGGCTTAGGCTGGGCACCCCTAGGTTTAGGCTAGGGTACCCTTAGGCTTAGGCTAAGGCATGGGGTCCCCTAGCCTAAGGCTCGGGCACCCCCTAGGCTTTGGCTAGGGCACCCCTAGGTTTAGGCTAGGGCACCCCTAGGCTAAGGCTAAGGCTAGGGCTCCACTAGCCTAAGGCGAGGGCACCCCTAGGCTTAGGCTAGGGCACCCCTAGGGTTAGGCTAATGCACCCCTAGGCTTAGGCTAGGGCACCCCTAGGCTTAGGCTAGTGTACCCCTAGGCTTAGGCTAGGGCACCCCTAGGCTTAGGCTAGGACACATCTTGGCTTAGGCTAGGGCACCCCTAGTCTTAGGCTAAGGCTAGGGATCCCCTACGCTTAGGTTAGGGTACCCCGAGGCTTAGGGTAGGTCACCCCTAGGCTTAGGCTAGGGCACCCCTAGGCTTAGGCTAGGGCACACCTAGGCTTGGGCTAAGGCTAGAGCTCCCATAGGCTTAGGCTAGGGCACCCCTTGGCTTAGGCTAGGGCACACCTAGTCTTAGGCTAGGGCACCCCTAGGCTTAGTCTAAGGCTAGGGCTCCCCTAGGCTTAGGCTAGGGCACCCCTGGGCTTAGGCTAGGGCACACCTAGGCTTAGGCTAGGGCACCCCTAGGCTTAGGCTAAGGCTAGGGCTCTCCAAGCCTAAGGCTAGGGCACCCCTAGGCTTAGGCTAAGGCACCCCTAGGTTTAGGCTAGGGCACCCCTAGGCTTAGGCTAAGGCTAAGGCATCCCTAGCCTAAGGCTAGGGCACCCCTTGCCTTCGGCTAGGGTACCCCGAGGCTTAGGCGAGGGCACCCATAGGCTTAGGCTAGGGCACACCTAGGCTTAGGCTAAGGCTAGGGCTCCCCTAGCCTAAGGCTAGGGCACCCCTAGGCTTAGGCTAGGCCACCCCTAGGCTTAGGCTAAGGCTAGGGCTCCCCTAGCCTTAGGCTAAGACACCCTTAGGCTTAGGGTAAGATTAGTGCTCTCCTAGCCTAAGGTTAGGGCACCTCTAGGCTTAGTCTAGGGTACCCCTAGGCTTAGGCTAAGGCTAGGGCTCCCCTAGCCTAAGGCTAGAGCACTCCTAGGCTTAGGCTAGGGCACCCCTACGCTTAGGCTAAGGCTAGGGCTCCCCTAGCCTAAGGCTAGGGCACCCCTAGGCTTAGGCTAGGGCACCCCTAGGCTTAGGCTAGGGCACAGCTAGGCTTAGGGTAAGGCTACGGCTCCCCTAGCCTAAGGCTAGGGCACCCCTAGGCTTAGGTTAGGGCACCCCTAGGCTTAGGCTAGGGCACCCCTAGGCTTAGGCTAGGGTACCCCTAGGCTTAGGCTAATGCTAGGGCTCCCCTAGCCTAAGGCTAGGGCAACCCTAGGCTTAGGCTAGGGCACCCCTAGGATTAGGCTAAGGCTCGGGCTCCCCTACCCTAAGGCTAGGGAACCCCTAGGCTCAGGCTAGGGCACCCCTAGGCTCAGGCTAGGGCACCCCTAGGCTTAGGCTAGGGCACCCCTAGGCTTAGGCTAAAGCTATGGCTCCCCTAGCCTAAAGCTAGGGCACCCGTAGGCTTAGGCTAGGGCAACTCTAGGCTTAGGCTAGGGCACCCCTAGGCTTACGCGAGGGTACCCCTAGGCTTAGGCTAGGGCACCCCTAGGCTAAGGGTAAGGCTAGGGCTCCACTAGGCTAAGGCTAGGGCACCCCTAGGCTTAGGTTATGGCACCCCTAGGGTTAGTCTAGGGCACCCATAGGCTTAGACTAGGACACCCCTAAGCTTAGGATAAGGCTAGTGCTCCCCTAGCCTAAGGCAAGGGCTCCCCTTGGCTTAGGCTAGGACACCCCTAGGCTTAGGCTAGGGCACTCCTAGGCTCAGGCTAGTGCACCCCTAGGCTTAGGCTAGTGCACCCCTAGGCTTAGGTTAGGAAACCTCTAGGCTTAGGCTAGGACACATCTTGGCTTAGGCTAGGGCACCCCTAGGCTTAGGCTAGGGCACCCCTAGTCTTAGGCTAAGGCTAGGGATCCCCTACGCTTAGGTTAGGGTACCCGAGGCTTAGGGTAGGTCACCCCTAGGCTTAGGCTAGGGCAACCCTAGGCTTAGGCTAGGGCACACCTAGGCTTGGGCTAAGGCTAGAGCTCCCATAGGCTTAGGCTAGGGCACCCCTTGGCTTAGGCTAGGGCACACCTAGTCTTAGGCTAGGGCACCCCTAGGCTTAGTCTAAGGCTAGGGCTCCCCTAGGCTTAGGCTAGGGCACCCCTTGGCTTAGGCTAGGGCACACCTAGGCTTAGGCTAGGGCACCCCTAGGCTTAGGCTAAGGCTAGGGCTCTCCAAGCCTAAGGCTAGGGCACCCCTAGGCTTAGGCTAAGGCACCCCTAGGTTTAGGCTAGGGCACCCCTAGGCTTAGGCTAAGGCTAAGGCATCCCTAGCCTAAGGCTAGGGCACCCTTTGCCTTCGGCTAGGGTACCTCGAGGCTTAGGCGAGGGCACCCATAGGCTTAGGCTAGGGCACACCTAGGCTTAGGCTAAGGCTAGGGCTCCCCTAACCTAAGGCTAGGGCAACCCTAGGCTTAGGCTTGGCCACCCCTAGGCTTAGGCTAAGGCTAGGGCTCCCCTAGCCTTAGGCTAAGACACCCCTAGGCTTAGGGTAAGATTAGGGCTCCCCTAGCCTAAGGTTAGGGCACCCCTAGGCTTAGTCTAGGGCACCCCTAGGCTTAGGCTAAGGCTAGGGCTCCCCTAGCCTAAGGCTAGAGCACTCCTAGGCTTAGGCTAGGGCACCCCTACGCTTAGGCTAAGGCTAGGGCTCCCCTAGCCTAAGGCTAGGGCACCCCTAGGCTTAGGCTAGGGCACCCCTAGGCTTAGGCTAGGGCACAGCTAGGCTTAGGGTAAGGCTACGGCTCCCCTAGCCTCAGGCTAGGGCACCGCTAGACTCAGGCTATGGCACCCTTAGGCTTAGGCTAGGGCAATCCTAGGCTAGACTAAGGAAAGGGCAACTGTAGGCTCAGGGTAGGGCACTCCTAGATTCAGGCTAGGGCACCCCTAGGCTTCGGCTAGGGCACCCCAGGGCTTAGGCTAAAGCTAGAGCTCCCCTAGCCTCAGGTTAGGGCATCCCTAGGCTTAGGCTAGGGCACCCCTAGGCTTAGGCTAGGGTAACCCTAGGCTTAGGCTAAGACTAGGGCTGCCCTAGCCTAAGGCTAGGGCACCCCTAGGCTTAGGTTAGGGCACCCCTAGGCTTAGGCTAGGGCACCCCTAGGCTTAGGTTAGGGCACCCCTAAGCTTAGGCTAGGGCACCCCTAGGCTTAGGCTAGGGCACCCCTAGGCTTAGGCTAAAGCTAGGGCTCCCCTAGCCTCAGGCTAGGGCACCTCTAGGCTTAGGCAAGGGCACCCGTAGGCTTAGGTTAGGGCACCCCTAGGCTTAGGCTAGGGTACCCCTAGGCTTAGGCTAGGGCACCCCTACGCTTAGGCTAAGGCTAGGGCTACCCTAGCCTTAGGCTAGTGCACCCCTAGGCTTAGGGTAAGTTTAGGGCTCCCCTAGCCTAAGGTTAGGGCACCCCTAGGCTTAGTCAAGGGCACCGCTAGGCTTAGGCTATGGCACCCCAAGGATTAGGCTAGGGCACACCTAGGCTTAGGCTAGGGCACCCCTAGGACTAGGCTAGGGCACCCCTAGGCTTAGGCTAAGGCTAGGGCTCCCCTAGCCTAAGGCTACAGCACTCCTAGGCTTAGGCTAGGGCACCCCTACGCTTAGGCTAAGGCTAGGGCTCCCCTAGCCTAAGGCTAGGGCACCCCTAAGCTTAGGCTAGGGCACCCCTAGGCTTAGGCTAGGGCACAGCTAGGCTTAGGCTAAGGCTATGGATCCCCTAGCCTCAGGCTAGGGCACCCCTAGACTCAGGCTATGGCACCCCTAGGCTTAGGCTAGGGCAATCCTAGGCTATGCTAAGGAAAGGGCACCTGTAGGCTCAGGCTAGGGCACCCCTAGGTTCAGGCTAGGGCACCCCTAGGCTTAGGCTAGGGCATCCCTAGGCTTAGGCTAAGGCTAGGGTTCCCCTAGCCTAAGGCTAGAGCACCCCTAGGCTTAGGCTAGGGCACCCCTAGGCTTAGGCTAGGGCACCCCTAGGCTTAGGCTAGGGCACCCCTAGGCTTAGGCTAGGGCACGCCTAGGCTTCGGCTAAGGCTACGTCTCCCCTAGCCTCATGCTAGGGCACCCCTAGACTCAGGCTATGGCACCCCTAGACAAAGGCTAGGGCAATCCTAGGCTAGACTAACGCTAGGCTCCCCTATCCTCAGGCTAGTGCACCCGTAGGCTCAGTTTAAGGCACCCCTAGGCTTAGGCTAAGGCTAGGGCTCCCCTAGCCTAAGGCTAGAGCACCCCTAGGCTTAGGCTAGGGCACCACTAGGCTTAGGTTAAGGCTAGGGCTCCCCTAGCCTAAGGCTAGGGCACCCCTAGGCTTAGTATGGGACACCCCTAGGCTTAGACTTAGGCTAGGGATCCCCTAGGCTTAGGCTAGGGCACCCTTAGGCTTAGGCTTGGGCACCCCTAGGCTTAGGCTAGGGCACACCTAGACTTATGCTAGGGCACCCCTAAGCTTAGGCTAGGGCACCCAAAGGCTTAAGCTAGGGCACCCGTAGGCTTAGGCTAGGGCACCCCTAGGCTTAGACTAAGGCTACGGCTCCCCTAGCCACAGGCTTGGGCACCTCTAGACCCATGCTATGGCACCCATAGTCTTAGGCTAGGGGAATCCTAGGGTAGACTAAGGCTAGGGCTCCCCTACCCTCAGGCTAGGGCACATGTAGTCTTAGGTTAGGGCACCCCAAGGCTTAGGTTAAAGCTAGGGCTCCCCTAGCCGCAGGCTAGGGCACCCCAGGGTTAGGCTAGGGCACCCGTAGGCTTAGGCTAGGGCACCCCTAGGTTTAGGCTAGGGTACCCTTAGGCTTAGGCTAAGGCTTGGGGTCCCCTAGCCTAAGGCTCGGGCACCCCCTAGGCTTTGGCTAGGGCACCCCTAGGTTTAGGCTAGGGCACCCCTAGACTAAGGCTAAGGCTAGGGCTCCACTAGCCTAAGGCTAGGGCACCCCTAGGCTTAGGCTAGGGCACCCCTAGGGTTAGGCTAATGCACCCCTAGGCTTAGGCTAGGGCACCCCTAGGCTTAGGCTAGTGTACCCCTAGGCTTAGGCTAGGGCACCCCTAGGCTTAGGCTAAGGCTAGGGATCCCCTACGCTTAGGTTAGGGTACCCCGAGGCTTAGGGTAGGTCACCCCTAGGCTTAGGCTAGGGCACCCCTAGGCTTAGGCTAGGGCACACCTACGCTTAGGCTAAGGCTAGGGCTCCCCTAGCCTAAGGCTAGGGCACCCCTAGGCTTAGGCTAGGCCACCCCTAGGCTTAGGCTAAGGCTAGGGCTCCCCTAGCCTTAGGCTAAGACACCCCTAGGCTTAGGGTAAGATTAGGGCTCCCCTAGCCTAAGGTTAGGGCACCCCTAGGCTTAGTCTAGGGCACCCCTAGGCTTAGGCTAAGGCTAGGGCTCCCCTAGCCTAAGGCTAGAGCACCCCTAGGCTTAGGCTAGGGCACCCCTACGCTTAGGCTAAGGCTAGGGCTCCCCTAGCCTAAGGCTAGGGCACCCCTAGGCTTAGGCTAGGGCACCCCTAGGCTTAGGCTAGGGCACAGCTAGGCTTAGGGTAAGGCTACGGCTCCCCTAGCCTCAGGCTAGGGCACCGCTAGACTCAGGCTATGGCACCCTTAGGCTTAGGCTAGGGCAATCCTAGGCTAGACTAAGGAAAGGGCAACTGTAGGCTCAGGGTAGGGCACTCCTAGATTCAGGCTAGGGCACCCCTAGGCTTCGGCTAGGGCACCCCAGGGCTTAGGCTAAAGCTAGGGCTCCCCTAGCCTCAGGTTAGGGCATCCCTAGGCTTAGGCTAGGGCACCCCTAGGCTTAGGCTAGGGTAACTCTAGGCTTAGGCTAAAGCTAGGGCTCCCCTAGCCTCAGGCTAGGGCACCTCTAGGCTTAGGCAAGGGCACCCGTAGGCTTTGGCTAGGGCACCCCTAGGCTTAGGCTAGGGCACCTCAAGGCTTAGGCTAAAGCTAGGGCTCCCCTAGCCTAAGGCTAGGGCACCCGTAGGCTTAGGCTAGGGCAACCCTAGGCTTAGGCTAGGGCACCCCTAGGTGTAGGCTAGGGTACCCCTAGGCTTAGGCTAGGGCACACCTAGGCTAAGGCTAAGGCTAGGACTCCACTAGGCTAAGGCTTGGGCACCCTTAGGCTTAGGCTAGGGCACCCCTAGAGTTAGGCTAGGGCACCCCTAGCCTTAGGCTAAGACACCCCTAGGCTTAGGGTAAGATTAGGGCTCCCCTAGCCTAAGGTTAGGGCACCCCTAGGCTTAGTCTCGGGCACCCCTAGGCTTAGGCTAAGGCTAGTGCTCCCCTAGCCTAAGGCTAGAGCACTCCTAGGCTTAGGCTAGGGCACCCCTACGCTTAGGCTAAGGCTAGGGCTCCCCTAGCCTAAGGCTAGAGCACCCCTAGGCTTAGGCTAGGGCACCCCTACGCTTAGGCTAAGGCTAGGGCTCCCCTAGCCTAAGACTAGGGCACCCCTAGGCTTAGGCTAGGGCACCCCTAGGCTTAGGCTAGGGCACAGCTAGGCTTAGGGTAAGGCTACGGCTCCCCTAGCCTCAGGCTAGGGCACCGCTAGACTCAGGCTATAGCACCCTTAGGCTTAGGCTAGGGCAATCCTAGGCTAGACTAAGGAAAGGGCAACTGTAGGCTCAGGGTAGGGCACTCCTAGATTCAGGCTAGGGCACCCCTAGGCTTCGGCTAGGGCACCCCAGGGCTTAGGCTAAAGCTAGGGCTCCCCTAGCCTCAGGTTAGGGCATCCCTAGGCTTAGGCTAGGGCACTCCTAGGCTTAGGCTAGGGTAACCCTAGGCTTAGGTTAGGGCACCCCTAGGCTTAGGCTAGGGTACCCCTAGGCTTAGGCTAGGGCACCCCTACGCTTAGGCTAAGGCTAGGGCTACCCTAGCCTTAGGCTAGTGCACCCCTAGGCTTAGGGTAAGTTTAGGGCTCCCCTAGCCTAAGGTTAGGGCACCCCTAGGCTTAGTCAAGGGCACCGCTAGGCTTAGGCTATGGCACCCCAAGGATTAGGCTAGGGCACACCTAGGCTTAGGCTAGGGCACCCCTAGGACTAGGCTAGGGCACCCCTAGGCTTAGGCTAAGGCTAGGGCTCCCCTAGCCTAAGGCTACAGCACTCCTAGGCTTAGGCTAGGGCACCCCTACGCTTAGGCTAAGGCTAGGGCTCCCCTAGCCTAAGGCTAGGGCACCCCTAGGCTTAGGCTAGGGCACCCCTAGGCTTAGGCTAGGGTACAGCTAGGCTTAGGCTAAGGCTATGGATCCCCTAGCCTCAGGCTAGGGCACCCCTAGACTCAGGCTATGGCACCCCTAGGCTTAGGCTAGGGCAATCCTAGGCTATGCTAAGGAAAGGGCACCTGTAGGCTCAGGCTAGGGCACCCCTAGGTTCAGGCTAGGGAACCACTAGACTTAGGCTAGGGAATCCCAGGGCTTAGGCTAAAGCTAGGGCTTCACTAGCCTCAGGTTAGGGCACCCCTAGGCTTAGGCTAGGGCATCCCTAGGCTTAGGCTAAGGCTAGGGTTCCCCTAGCCTAAGGCTAGAGCACCCCTAGGCTTAGGCTAGGGCACCCCTAGGCTTAGGCTAGGGCACCCCTAGGCTTAGGCTAGGGCAACCCTAGGCTTAGGCTAAGGCTAGGGCTCCCCTAGCCTAAGGCTAGGGCACCCCTAGGCTTAGGTTAGGGCACCCCTAGGCTTAGGCTAGGGCACCCCTAGGCTTAGGCTAGGGTACCCCTTGGCTTAGGCTAAGGCTAGGGCTCCCCTAGCCTAAGGCTAGGGCAACCCTAGGCTTAGGCTAGGGCACCCCTAGGATTAGGCTAAGGCTAGGGCTCCCCTACCCTAAGGCTAGGGCACCCCTAGGCTCAGGCTAGGGCACCCCTGGGCTCAGGCTAGGGCACCCCTAGGCTTAGGCTAGGGCACCCCTAGGCTTAGGCTAAAGCTATTGCTCCCCTAACCTAAGGCTAGGGCACGCGTAGGCTTAGGCTAGGGCAATTCTAGGCTTAGGCTAGGGCACCCCTAGGGTTACGCGAGGGTACCCCTAGGTTTAGGCTAGGGCACCCCTAGGCTAAGGGTAAGGCTAGGGCTCCACTAGGCTAAGGCTAGGGCACCCCTAGGCTTAGGCTATGGCACCCCTAGGGTTAGGCTAGGGCACCCCTAGGCTTAGGCTAGGACACCCCTAAGCTTAGGTTAAGGCTAGTGCTCCCCTAGCCTAAGGCTAGGGCTCCCCTTGGCTTAGGCTAGGGCACCCCTAGGCTTAGGCTAGGGCACCCCTAAGCTCAGGCTAGTGCACCCCTAGGCTTAGGCTAGGGCACCCCTAGGCTTAGGCTAGGACACACCTTGGCTTAGGCTAGGGCAACCCTAGCCTTAAGCTAGGGCACCCCTAGGCTTAGGCTAAGGCTAGGGCTCCCCTACGCTTAGGTTAGGGTACCCCGAGGCTTAGGGTAGGTCACCCCTAGGCTTATGCTAGGGCACCCTAGGCTTAGGCTAGGGCACACCTAGGCTTAGGCTAAGGCTAGGGCTCCCCTAGGCTTAGGCTAGGGCACCCCTTGTCTTAGGCTAGGGCACACCTAGGCTTAGGCTAGGGCACCCCTGGCTTAGGCTAAGGCTAGGGCTCCCCTAGGCTTAAGCTAGGGCACCCCTTGGCTTAGGCTACGGCACACCTAGGCTTAGGCTAGGGCACCCCTAGGCTTAGGCTAAGGCTATGGCTCCCCTAGCCTAAGGCTAGAGCACCTCTACGCTTAGGCTAAGGCACCCCTAGGATTAGGCTAGGGCACCCCTAGGCTTAAGCTAAGGCTAGGGCTTCCCTAGCTTTAGGCTAGGGCACCCCTAGCCTTAGGGTAAGATTAGGGCTCCCCTAGCCTAAGGTTAGGGCACCCCTAGTCTTAGTCTAGGGCACCCCTAGGTTTAGGCTATGGCACCCCTTGGCTTAGGCTAGGGCACCCCAAGGCCTAGGCTAGGGCACCCCTAGGCTTAGGCTAAGGCTAGGGCTCCCCTAGCCTAAGGCTAGAGCACTCCTAGGCTTAGGCTAGGGCACCCCTACGCTTAGGCTAAGGCTAGGGCTCCCCTAGCCTAAGGCTAGGGCTCCCCTAGGCTTAGGCTAGTGCACCCCTAGGTTTAGGCTAGGGCACAGCTAGGCTTAGGCTAAGGCTACGGCTCCCCTACCCTCAGGCTAGGGCACCCCTAGATTCAGGCTATGGCACACCTAGGCTTAGGCTAGGGCAATCCTAGGCTAGACTAAGGAAAGGGCACCTGTATTCTCAGGCTAGGGCACCCCTAGGGTCAGTCTAGGGCACCCATAGGCTTAGGCTAGGGCACCCCAGGGCTTAGGTTAAAGCTAGGGCTCCCCTTGCCTCAGGTTAGGGCACCCCTAGGCTTAGGCTAGGGCACCCCTAGGCTTAGGCTAAGGCTAGGGTTCCCCTAGCCTAAGGATAGAGCACCCTTAGGCTTAGGCTAGGGCACCCCTAGGCTTAAGCTTGGGTACACATAGGCTTAGGCTAAGGCTAGGGCTACCCTAGCCTAAGGCTAGGGCACCCCTAGGCTTAGGTTAGGGCACCCCTAGGCTTAGGCTAGGGCACCACTAGGCTTTGGCTAGGGCAACCCTAGGCTTAGGCTAGGGCACCCCTAGGCTTAGGCTAAGGCTAGGGCTCCCCTAGCCTAAGGCTATAGCACACCTAGGCTTAGGCTAGGGTACCCGTAGGCTTAGCCTAGGGCAACTCTAGGCTTATTCTAGGGCACCCCTGGGCTTTGGCTAGGGCACCCCTAGGCTTAGGCTAGGGCACCCCTAGGGTTAGGCTAGGGCACCCCTAGGCTTAGGCTAGGACACCCCTAGGCTTAGGCTAAGGCTAATGCTCCCCTAGCCTTACACTAGGGCTCCCCTAGGCTTAGGCTAGGGCACCCCTAGGCTTAGGCTAGGGCACCCCTAGGCTTAGGCTAGTGCACCCCTAGGCTTAGACTAGGGCACCCCTAGGATTAAGCTAGGACACACCTTGGCTTAGGCTAGTGCACCCCTAGGCTTAGGCTAGGCCACCCCTAGGCATAGGCTAAGGCTAGTGCTCCCCTAGGCTTAGGCTAGGGCACCCCTTGGCTTAGGCTAGGGCACACCTAGGCTTAGGCTAGGGCACCCCTAGGCTTAGGCTAAGGCTAGGGCTCCCCAAGCCTAAGGCTAGGGCACCCCTAGGCTTAGGCTAAGGCACCCCTAGGCTTATGCTAGGACACCCCTAGGCTTAGGCTAAGGCTAGGGCATCCCTAGCCTAAGGCTAGGGCACCCCTTGGCTTGGGCTAGGGTACCCCGAGGCTTAGGCGAGGGCACCTCTAGGCTAAGGCTAGGGCAAACCTAGGCTTAGGCTAAGGCTAGGGCTCCCCTAGCCTAAGGCTAGGGCACCCCTAGGCTTAGGCTAGGACACCCCTAGGCTTAGGCTAAAGCTAGGGCTCCCCTAGCCTTAGGCTAAGGCACCCCTAGGCTTAGGGTAAGATTAGTGCTCCCCTAGCCTAAGGTTAGGGCACCCCTAGGCTTAGTCTAGGGCACCCCTAGGCTTAGGCTATGGCAACCCCTAGGCTTAGGCTAGGGCACCCTAGGCTTAGGCTAGGGCACCCCTAGGCTAAGGCTAGGGCACCCCTAGGCTTAGGCTAAGGCTAGGGTTCCCATAGCCTAAGGCTAGAGCACCCCTAGGCTTAGGCTAGGGCACCCCTAGGCCTAGGCTAGGGCACCCCTAGGTTTAGGCTAAGGCTAGGGCTCCCCTAGCCTAAGGCTAGGGCACCCCTAGGCTTAGGTTAGGGCACCCCTAGGCTTAGGCTAGGGCACCCCTAGGCTTAGGCTAGGGTACCCCTAGGCTTAGGCTAAGGCTAGGGCTCCCCTAGCCTAAGGCTAGGGCAACCCTAGGCTTAGGCTAGGGCACCCCTTGGATTAGGCTAAGGCTAGGTCTCCCCTACCCTAAGGCTACGGCACCCCTAGGCTCAGGCTAGGGCACCCCTAGGCTCAGGCTAGGGCACCCCTAGGCTCAGGCTAGGGCACCCCTAGGCTTAGGCTAAAGCTATTGCTCCCCTAGCCTAAGGCTAGGGCACGCGTAGGCTTAGGCTAGGGCAACTCTAGGCTTAGGCTAGGGCACCCCTAGGGTTACGCGAGGGTACCCGTAGGTTTAGGCTAGGGCACCCCTAGGCTCAGGGTAATACTAGGGCTCCACTAGGCTAAGACTAGGGCACCCCTAGTCTTAGGCTATGGCACCCCTAGGGTTAGGCTAGGCACCCCTAGGCTTAGGCTAGGACACACCTTGGCTTAGGCTAGGGCAACCCTAGCCTTAAGCTAGGGCACCCCTAGGCTTAGGCTAAGGCTAGGGCTCACCTACGCTTAGGTTAGGGTACCCCGAGGCTTAGGGTAGGTCACCCCTAGGCTTAGGCTAGGGCACCCTAGGCTTAGGCTAGGGCACACCTAGGCTTAGGCTAAGGCTAGGGCTCCCCTAGGCTTAGGCTAGGGCACCCCTTGGCTTAGGCTAGGGCACACCTAGGCTTAGGCTAGGGCACCCCCTGGCTTAGGCTAAGGCTAGGGCTCCCCTAGCCTTAGGCTAGGGCACCCCTTGGCTTAGGCTACGGCACACCTAGGCTTAGGCTAGGGCACCCCTAGGCTTAGGCTAAGGCTAGGGCTCCCCTAGCCTAAGGCTAGTGCACCTCTACGCTTAGGCTAAGGCACCCCTAGGATTAGGCTAAGGCACCCCTAGGATTAGGCTAGGGCACCCCTAGGCTTAAGCTAAGGCTAGGGCTTCCCTAGCCTTAGGCTAGGGCACCCCTAGCCTTAGGGTAAGATTAGGGCTCCCCTAGCCTAAGGTTAGGGCACCCCTAGTCTTAGTCTAGGGCACCCCTAGGTTTAGGCTATGGCACCCCATGGCTTAGGCTAGGACACCCCAAGGCCTAGGCTAGGGCACCCCTAGGCTTAGGCTAAGGCTAGGGCTCCCCTAGCCTAAGGCTAGAGCACTCTTAGGCTTAGGCTAGGGCACCCCTACGCTTAGGCTAAGGCTAGGGCTCCCCTAGCCTAAGGCTAGGGCTCCCCTAGGCTTAGGCTAGTGCACCCCTAGGTTTAGGCTAGGGCACAGCTAGGCTTAGGCTAAGGCTACGGCTCCCCTAGCCTCAGGCTAGGGCACCCCTAGATTCAGGCTATGGCACACCTAGGCTTAGGCTAGGGCAATCCTAGGCTAGACTAAGGAAAGGGCACCTGTATTCTCAGGCTAGGGGACCCCTAGGGTCAGTCTAGGGCACCCATAGGCTTAGGCTAGGGCACCCCAGGGCTTAGGTTAAAGCTAGGGCTCCCCTTGCCTCAGGTTAGGGCACCCCTAGGCTTAGGCTAGGGCACACCTAGGCTTAGGCTAAGGCTAGGGTTCCCCTAGCCTAAGGATAGAGCACCCCTAGGCTTAGGCTAGGGCACCCCTAGGCTTAAGCTTGGGTACGCATAGGCTTAGGCTAAGGCTAGGGCTCCCCTAGCCTAAGGCTAGGGCACCCCTAGGCTTAGGTTAGGGCACCCCTCGGCTTAGGCTAGGGCACCCTTAGGCTTTGGCTAGGGCAACCCTAGGCTTAGGCTAGGGCACCCCTAGGCTTAGGCTAAGGCTAGGGCTCCCCTAGCCTAAGGCTATAGCACACCTAGTCTTAGGCTAGGGTACCCGTAGGCTTAGCCTATGGCAACTCTAGGCTTATTCTAGGGCACCCCTAGGCTTAGGCTAGGGCACCCCTAGGCTTAGGCTAGGGTACCCCTAGGCTTAGGCTAAGGCTAGGGCTCCCCTAGCCTAAGGCTAGGGCAACCCTAGGCTTAGGCTAGGGCACCCCTTGGATTAGGCTAAGGCTAGGTCTCCCCTACCCTAAGGCTACGGCACCCCTAGGCTCAGGCTAGGGCACCCCTAGGCTCAGGCTAGGGCACCCCTAGGCTCAGGCTAGGGCACCCCTAGGCTTAGGCTAAAGCTATTGCTCCCCTAGCCTAAGGCTAGGGCACGCGTAGGCTTAGGCTAGGGCAACTCTAGGCTTAGGCTAGGGCACCCCTAGGGTTACGCGAGGGTACCCGTAGGTTTAGGCTAGGGCACCCCTAGGCTCAGGGTAATACTAGGGCTCCACTAGGCTAAGACTAGGGCACCCCTAGTCTTAGGCTATGGCACCCCTAGGGTTAGGCTAGGGCACCCCTAGGCTTAGGCTAGGACACACCTTGGCTTAGGCTAGGGCAACCCTAGCCTTAAGCTAGGGCACCCCTAGGCTTAGGCTAAGGCTAGGGCTCACCTACGCTTAGGTTAGGGTACCCCGAGGCTTAGGGTAGGTCACCCCTAGGCTTAGGCTAGGGCACCCTAGGCTTAGGCTAGGGCACACCTAGGCTTAGGCTAAGGCTAGGGCTCCCCTAGGCTTAGGCTAGGGCACCCCTTGGCTTAGGCTAGGGAACACCTAGGCTTAGGCTAGGGCACCCCCTGGCTTAGGCTAAGGCTAGGGCTCCCCTAGCCTTAGGCTAGGGCACCCCTTGGCTTAGGCTACGGCACACCTAGGCTTAGGCTAGGGCACCCCTAGGCTTAGGCTAAGGCTAGGGCTCCCCTAGCCTAAGGCTAGTGCACCTCTACGCTTAGGCTAAGGCACCCCTAGGATTAGGCTAAGGCACCCCTAGGATTAGGCTAGGGCACCCCTAGGCTTAAGCTAAGGCTAGGGCTTCCCTAGCCTTAGGCTAGGGCACCCCTAGCCTTAGGGTAAGATTAGGGCTCCCCTAGCCTAAGGTTAGGGCACCCCTAGTATTAGTCTAGGGCACCCCTAGGTTTAGGCTATGGCACCCCTTGGCTTAGGCTAGGACACCCCAAGGCCTAGGCTAGGGCACCCCTAGGCTTAGGCTAAGGCTAGGGCTCCCCTAGCCTAAGGCTAGAGCACTCCTAGGCTTAGGCTAGGGCACCCCTACGCTTAGGCTAAGGCTAGGGCTCCCCTAGCCTAAGGCTAGGGCTCCCCTAGGCTTAGGCTAGTGCACCCCTAGGTTTAGGCTAGGGCACAGCTAGGCTTAGGCTAAGGCTACGGCTCCCCTAGCCTCAGGCTAGGGCACCCCTAGATTCAGGCTATGGCACACCTAGGCTTAGGCTAGGGCAATCCTAGGCTAGACTAAGGAAAGGGCACCTGTATTCTCAGGCTAGGGGACCCCTAGGGTCAGTCTAGGGCACCCATAGGCTTAGGCTAGGGCACCCCAGGGCTTAGGTTAAAGCTAGGGCTCCCCTTGCCTCAGGTTAGGGCACCCCTAGGCTTAGGCTAGGGCACACCTAGGCTTAGGCTAAGGCTAGGGTTCCCCTAGCCTAAGGATAGAGCACCCCTAGGCTTAGGCTAGGGCACCCCTAGGCTTAAGCTTGGGTACGCATAGGCTTAGGCTAAGGCTAGGGCTCCCCTAGCCTAAGGCTATAGCACACCTAGTCTTAGGCTAGGGTACCCGTAGGCTTAGCCTATGGCAACTCTAGGCTTATTCTAGGGCACCCCTGGGCTTTGGCTAGGGCACCCCTAGGCTTAGGCTAGGGCACCCCTAGGGTTAGACTAGGGCTCCCCTAGGCTTAGGCTAGGGCACCCCTAGGCTTAGGCTAGGGCACCCCTAGGCTTAGGCTAGTGCACCCCTAGGCTTAGACTAGGGCACCCCTAGGATTAAGCTAGGACACACCTTGGCTTAGGCTAGTGCACCCCTAGGCTTAGGCTAGGCCACCCCTAGGCATAGGCTAAGGTTAGTGCTCCCCTAGGCTTAGGCTAGGGCACCCCTTGGCTTAGGCTAGGGCACACCTAGGCTTAGGCTAGGGCACCCCTAGGCTTAGGCTAAGGCTAGGGCTCCCCAAGCCTAAGGCTAGGGCACCCCTAGGCTTAGGCTAAGGCACCCCTAGGCTTAGGCTAGGACACCCCTAGGCTTAGGCTAAGGCTAGGGCATCCCTAGCCTAAGGCTAGGGCACCCCTTGGCTTGGGCTAGGGTACCCCGAGGCTTAGGCTAGGACACCCCTAGGCTTAGGCTAAAGCTAGGGCTCCCCTAGCCTTAGGCTAAGGCACCCCTAGGCTTAGGGTAAGATTAGTGCTCCCCTAGCCTAAGGTTAGGGCACCCCTAGGCTTAGTCTAGGGCACCCCTAGGCTTAGGCTATGGCAACCCCTAGGCTTAGGCTAGGGCACCCCTAGGCTTAGGCTAGGGCACCCCTAGGCTAAGGCTAGGGCACCCCTAGGCTTAGGCTAAGGCTAGGGTTCCCCTAGCCTAAGGCTAGAGCACCCCTAGGCTTAGGCTAGGGCACCCCTAGGCCTAGGCTAGGGCACCCCTAGGCTTAGGCTAAGGCTAGGGCTCCCCTAGCCTAAGGCTAGGGCACCCCTAGGCTTAGGTTAGGGCACCCCTAGGCTTAGGCTAGGGCACCCCTAGGCTTAGGCTAGGGTACCCCTAGGCTTAGGCTAAGGCTAGGGCTCCCCTAGCCTAAGGCTAGGGCAACCCTAGGCTTAGGCTAGGGCACCCCTAGGATTAGGCTAAGGCTAGGTCTCCCCTACCCTAACGCTAGGGCACCCCTAGGCTCAGGCTAGGGCACCCCTAGGCTCAGGCTAGGGCACGCGTAGGCTTAGGCTAGGGCAACTCTAGGCTTAGGCTAGGGCACCCCTAGGGTTACGCGAGGGTACCCGTAGGTTTAGGCTAGGGCACCCCTAGGCTCAGGGTAATACTAGGGCTCCACTAGGCTAAGGCTAGGGCTCCCCTAGTCTTAGGCTATGGCACCCCTAGGGTTAGGCTAGGGCACCCCTAGGCTTAGGCTAGGACACACCTTGGCTTAGGCTAAGGCAACCCTAGCCTTAAGCTAGGGCACCCCTAGGCTTAGGCTAAGGCTAGGGCTCCCCTACGCTTAGGTTAGGGTACCCCGAGGCTTAGGGTAGGTCACCCCTAGGCTTAGGCTAGGGCACCCTAGGCTTAGGCTAGGGCACACCTAGGCTTAGGCTAAGGCTAGGGCTCCCCTAGGCTTAGGCTAGGGCACCCCTTGGCTTAGGCTAGGGCACACCTAGGCTTAGGCTAGGGCACCCCCTGGCTTAGGCTAAGGCTAGGGCTCCCCTAGCCTTAGGCTAGGGCACCCCTTGGCTTAGGCTACGGCACACCTAGGCTTAGGCTAGGGCACCCCTAGGCTTAGGCTAAGGCTAGGGCTCCCCTAGCCTAAGGCTAGAGCACCTCTACGCTTAGGCTAAGGCACCCCTAGGATTAGGCTAGGGCACCCCTAGGCTTAGGCTAAGGCTAGGGCTCCCCTAGGCTTAGGCTAGGGCACCCCTTGGCTTAGGCTAGGGCACACCTAGGCTTAGGCTAGGGCACCCCCTGGCTTAGGCTAAGGCTAGGGCTCCCCTAGCCTTAGGCTAAGGCACCCCTAGGCTTAGGGTAAGATTAGTGCTCCCCTAGCCTAAGGTTAGGGCACCCCTAGGCTTAGTCTAGGGCACCCCTAGGCTTAGGCTATGGCAACCCCTAGGCTTAGGCTAGGGCACCCCTAGGCTTAGGCTAGGGCACCCCTAGGCTAAGGCTAGGGCACCCCTAGGCTTAGGCTAAGGCTAGGGTTCCCCTAGCCTAAGGCTAGAGCACCCCTAGGCTTAGGCTAGGGCACCCCTAGGCCTAGGCTAGGGCACCCCTAGGCTTAGGCTAAGGCTAGGGCTCCCCTAGCCTAAGGCTAGGGCACCCCTAGGCTTAGGTTAGGGCACCCCTAGGCTTAGGCTAGGGCACCCCTAGGCTTAGGCTAGGGTACCCCTAGGCTTAGGCTAAGGCTAGGGCTCCCCTAGCCTAAGGCTAGGGCAACCCTAGGCTTAGGCTAGGGCACCCCTAGGATTAGGCTAAGGCTAGGTCTCCCCTACCCTAACGCTAGGGCACCCCTAGGCTCAGGCTAGGGCACCCCTAGGCTCAGGCTAGGGCACGCGTAGGCTTAGGCTAGGGCAACTCTAGGCTTAGGCTAGGGCACCCCTAGGGTTACGCGAGGGTACCCGTAGGTTTAGGCTAGGGCACCCCTAGGCTCAGGGTAATACTAGGGCTCCACTAGGCTAAGGCTAGGGCTCCCCTAGTCTTAGGCTATGGCACCCCTAGGGTTAGGCTAGGGCACCCCTAGGCTTAGGCTAGGACACACCTTGGCTTAGGCTAAGGCAACCCTAGCCTTAAGCTAGGGCACCCCTAGGCTTAGGCTAAGGCTAGGGCTCCCCTACGCTTAGGTTACGGTACCCCGAGGCTTAGGGTAGGTCACCCCTAGGCTTAGGCTAGGGCACCCTAGGCTTAGGCTAGGGCACACCTAGGCTTAGGCTAAGGCTAGGGCTCCCCTAGGCTTAGGCTAGGGCACCCCTTGGCTTAGGCTAGGGCACACCTAGGCTTAGGCTAGGGCACCCCCTGGCTTAGGCTAAGGCTAGGGCTCCCCTAGCCTTAGGCTAGGGCACCCCTTGGCTTAGGCTACGGCACACCTAGGCTTAGGCTAGGGCACCCCTAGGCTTAGGCTAAGGCTAGGGCTCCCCTAGCCTAAGGCTAGAGCACCTCTACGCTTAGGCTAAGGCACCCCTAGGATTAGGCTAGGGCACCCCTAGGCTTAAGCTAAGGCTAGGGCTTCCCTAGCCTTAGGCTAGGGCACCCCTAGCCTTAGGGTAAGATTAGGGCTCCCCTAGCCTAAGGTTAGGGCACCCCTAGTCTTAGTCTAGGGCACCCCTAGGTTTAGGCTTTGGCACCCCTTGGCTTAGGCTAGGGCACCCCAAGGCCTAGGCTAGGGCACCCCTAGGCTTAGGCTAAGGCTAGGGCTCCCCTAGCCTAAGGCTAGAGCACTCCTAGGCTTAGGCTAGGGCACCCCTACGCTTAGGCTAAGGCTAGGGCTCCCCTAGCCTAAGGCTAGGGCTCCCCTAGGCTTAGGCTAGTGCACCCCTAGGTTTAGGCTAGGGCACAGCTAGGCTTAGGCTAAGGCTACGGCTCCCCTAGCCTCAGGCTAGGGCACCCCTAGATTCAGGCTATGGCACACCTAGGCTTAGGCTAGGGCAATCCTAGGCTAGACTAAGGAAAGGGCACCTGTATTCTCAGGCTAGGGCACCCCTAGGGTCAGTCTAGGGCACCCATAGGCTTAGTCTAGGGCAACCCAGGGCTTAGCTTAAAGCTAGGGCTCCCTAGCCTCAGGTTAGGTCACCCCTAGGCTTAGGCTAGGGCACCCCTAGGCTTAAGCTAAGGCTAGGGCTCCCATAGACTAAGGGTAGGGCACCCCATGGCTTAGGTTAGGGCATCCCTAGGCTTAGGCTAGGGAACCCTAGGCTTAAGCTATGGCACCGCTAGGTTAGGCTAAGGCTAGGGCTCCCCTAGCCTAAGGCTAGGGCACCCCTAGGCTTAAGTTAGAGCACCCCTAGGCTTAGGCTATGGCGAGGGCTCCCCAAACCTAAGGCTAGGGCAAGCCTAGGCTTATGCTAGGTAACCCTAGGCTTAGGCTAGGGCACCCCTAGGCTTAGGCTAGGGCACCTCTAGCTTAGGCTAAGGCTTGGGCTCCCCTAGCCTAATGCTAGGGCACCCCTAGGCTTACGCTAGGGCACCCCTAGGCTTAGACTAGGGCACCCCTAGCTTAGGCTAAGGCTTGGGCTCCCATAGCCTAAGGCTAAGGCACCCCTAGGCTTAGGCTAGGGCACCCCTAGGCTTAGGCTAGGGCACCCCTAGGCTTATGCTAAGGATAGGGCTCCCCTAGCCTAAGGATAGGCCACCCCAAGGCTTAGGCTAGGGCACCCCTAGGCTTAGGCTAGGGCACCCCTAGGCTTCGGCTAAGGCTACGGCTCCCCTAGCCTCATGCTAGGGCACCCCTAGACTCAGGCTATGGCACCCCTAGACAAAGGCTAGGGCAATCCTAGGCTAGACTAACGCTAGGCTCCCCTATCCTCAGGCTAGGGCACCCGTAGGCTCAGGCTAGGGCACCCCTAGGCTTAGGCTAAGGCTAGGGCTCCCCTAGCCTAAGGCTAGAGCCCCCCTAGGCTTAGGCTAGGGCACCACTAGGCTTAGGTTAAGGCTAGGGCTCCCCTAGCCTAAGGCTAGGGTACCCCTAGGCTTAGGATAGGACACCCCTAGGCTTAGACTTAGGCTAGGGCTCCCCTAGGCTTAAGCTAGGGCACCCTTAGGCTTAGGCTAGGGCACCCCTAGGCTTAGGCTAGGGCACACCTAGACTTATGCTAGGGCACCCCTAAGCTTAGGCTAGGGCACCCAAAGGCTTAAGCTAGGGCACCCGTAGGCTTAGGCTAGGGCACCCCTAGGCTTAGGCTAAGGCTACGGCTCCCCTAGCCACAGGCTTGGGCACCTCTAGACCCATGCTATGGCACCCATAGTCTTAGGCTAGGGGAATCCTAGGGTAGACTAAGGCTAGGGCTCCCCTACCCTCAGGCTAGGGCACCTGTAGTCTTAGTTTAGGGCACCCCTAGGCTTAGGCTAAAGCTAGGGCTCCCGTAGCCTCAGGATAGGGCACCCCTAGGCTTAGGCTAGGGCACCCGTAGGCTTAGGCTAGGGCACCCCTAGGTTTAGGCTAGGGTACCCTTAGGCTTAGGCTAAGGCTTGGGGTCCCCTAGCCTAAGGCTCGGGCACCCCCTAGGCTTTGGTTGGGCACCCCTAGGTTTAGGCTAGGGCACCCCTAGGCTAAGGCTAAGGCTAGGGCTCCACTAGCCTAAGGCTAGGGCACCCCTAGGCTTAGGCTAAGGCACCCCTAGGGTTAGGCTAATGCACCCCTAGGCTTAGGCTAGGGCACCCCTAGGCTTAGGCTAGTGTACCCCTAGGCTTAGGCTAGGGCACCCCTAGGCTTAGGCTAGGACACATCTTGGCTTAGGCTAGGGCACCCCTAGTCTTAGGCTAAGGCTAGGGATCCCCTACGCTTAGGTTAGGGTACCCCGAGGCCTAGGGTAGGTCACCCCTAGGCTTAGGCTGGGGCACCCCTAGGCTTAGGCTAGGGCACACCTAGGCTTGGGCTAAGGCTAGAGCTCCCATAGGCTTAGGCTAGGGCACCCCTTGGCTTAGGTTAGGGCACACCTAGTCTTAGGCTAGGGCACCCCTAGGCTTAGTCTAAGGCTAGGGCTCCCCTAGGTGTAGGTTAGGGTACCCCTAGGCTTAGGCTAGGGCACCCCTAGGCTAAGGCTAAGGCTAGGGCTCCACTAGGCTAAGGCTTGGGCACCCTTAGGCTTAGGCTAGGGCACCCCTAGAGTTAGGCTAGGGCACCCCTAGCCTTAGGCTAAGACACCCCTAGGCTTAGGGTAAGATTAGGGCTCCCCTAGCCTAAGGTTAGGGCACCCCTAGGCTTAGTCTAGGGCACCCCTAGGCTTAGGCTAAGGCTAGGGCTCCCCTCGCCTAAGGCTAGAGCACTCCTAGGCTTAGGCTAGGGCACCCCTACGCTTAGGCTAAGGATAGGGCTCCCCTAACCTAAGGCTAGGGCACCCCTAGGCTTAGGCTAGGGCACCCCTAGGCTTAGGCTAGGGCACAGCTAGGCTTAG
This sequence comes from Tenrec ecaudatus, assembly GCF_050624435.1. Classification (NCBI taxonomy): domain Eukaryota; kingdom Metazoa; phylum Chordata; class Mammalia; order Afrosoricida; family Tenrecidae; genus Tenrec; species Tenrec ecaudatus. The sequence goes on along the minus strand of NW_027457638.1, from coordinate 1,853,755 downwards.
GCTAAGGCTAGGGCTCCCCTAGCCTAAGGCTAGAGCACCCCTAGGCTTAGGCTAGGGCACCCCTAAGCTTAGGCTAAGGCTAGGGCTCCCCTAGCCTAAGCCTAGGGCACCCCTAGGCTTAGGCTAGAGCACCCCTAGGCTTAGGCTAGGGCACAGCTAGGCTTAGGGTAAGGCTACGGCTCCCCTAGCCTCAGGCTAGGGCACCGCTAGACTCAGGCTATGGCACCCTTAGGCTTAGGCTAGGGCAATCCTAGGCTAGACTAAAGAAAGGGCAACTGTATGCTCAGGGTAGGGCACTCCTAGATTCAGGCTAGGGCACCCCTAGGCTTCGGCTAGGGCACCCCAGGGCTTAGGCTAAAGCTAGGGCTCCCCTAGCCTCAGGTTAGGGCATCCCTAGGCTTAGGCTAGGGCACCCCTAGGCTTAGGCTAGGGTAACCCTAGGCTTAGGCTAAGACTAGGGCTGCCCTAGCCTAAGGCTAGGGCACCCCTAGGCTTAGGTTAGGGCACCCCTAGGCTTAGGCTAGGGTACCCCTAGGCTTAGGCTAGGGCACCCCTACGCTTAGGCTAAGGCTAGGGCTACCCTAGCCTTAGGCTAGTGCACCCCTAGGCTTAGGGTAAGATTAGGGCTCCCCTAGCCTAAGGTTAGGGCACCCCTAGGCTTAGTCAAGGGCACCGCTAGGCTTAGGCTATGGCACCCCAAGGATTAGGCTAGGGCACACCTAGGCTTAGGCTAGGGCACCCCTAGGACTAGGCTAGGGCACCCCTAGACTTAGGCTAAGGCTAGGGCTCCCCTAGCCTAAGGCTACAGCACTCCTAGGCTTAGGCTAGGGCACCCCTACGCTTAGGCTAAGGCTAGGGCTCCCCTAGCCTAAGGCTAGGGCACCCCTAGGCTTAAGCTAGGGCACCCCTATGCTTAGGCTAGGGCACAGCTAGGCTTAGGCTAAGGCTATGGATCCCCTAGCCTCAGGCTAGGGCACCCCTAGACTCAGGCTATGGCACACCTAGGCTTAGGCTAGGGCAATCCTAGGCTATGCTAAGGAAAGGGCACCTGTAGGCTCAGGCTAGGGCACCCCTAGGTTCAGGCTAGGGAACCACTAGACTTAGGCTAGGGAATCCCAGGGCTTAGGCTAAAGCTAGGGCTTCACTAGCCTCAGGTTAGGGCACCCCTAGGCTTAGGCTAGGGCAACCCTAGGCTTAGGCTAATGCTAGGGCTCCCCTAGCCTAAGGCTAGGGCACCCCTAGGCTTAGGTTAGGGCACCCCTAGGCTTAGGCTAGGGTACCCCTAGGATTAGGCTAAGGCTAGGGCTCCCCTACCCTAAGGCTAGGGCACCCCTAGGCTCAGGCTAGGGCACCCCTGGGCTCAGGCTAGGGCAGCCCTAGGCTTAGGCTAGGGCACCCCTAGGCTTAGGCTAGGGCACCCTAGGCTTAGGCTAGGGCACACCTAGGCTTAGGCTAAGGCTAGGGCTCCCCTAGGCTTAGGCTAGGGCACCCCTTGGCTTAGGCTAGGGCACACCTAGGCTTAGGCTAGGGCACCCCCTGGCTTAGGCTAAGGCTAGGGCTCCCCTAGCCTTAGGCTAGGGCACCCCTTGGCTTAGGCTACGGCACACCTAGGCTTAGGCTAGGGCACCCCTAGGCTTAGGCTAAGGCTAGGGCTCCCCTAGCCTAAGGCTAGAGCACCTCTACGCTTAGGCTAAGGCACCCCTAGGATTAGGCTAGGGCACCCCTAGGCTTAAGCTAAGGCTAGGGCTTCCCTAGCCTTAGGCTAGGGCACCCCTAGCCTTAGGGTAAGATTAGGGCTCCCCTAGCCTAAGGTTAGGGCACCCCTAGTCTTAGTCTAGGGCACCCCTAGGTTTAGGCTTTGGCACCCCTTGGCTTAGGCTAGGGCACCCCAAGGCCTAGGCTAGGGCACCCCTAGGCTTAGGCTAAGGCTAGGGCTCCCCTAGCCTAAGGCTAGAGCACTCCTAGGCTTAGGCTAGGGCACCCCTACGCTTAGGCTAAGGCTAGGGCTCCCCTAGCCTAAGGCTAGGGCTCCCCTAGGCTTAGGCTAGTGCACCCCTAGGTTTAGGCTAGGGCACAGCTAGGCTTAGGCTAAGGCTACGGCTCCCCTAGCCTCAGGCTAGGGCACCCCTAGATTCAGGCTATGGCACACCTAGGCTTAGGCTAGGGCAATCCTAGGCTAGACTAAGGAAAGGGCACCTGTATTCTCAGGCTAGGGCACCCCTAGGGTCAGTCTAGGGCACCCATAGGCTTAGTCTAGGGCAACCCAGGGCTTAGCTTAAAGCTAGGGCTCCCTAGCCTCAGGTTAGGTCACCCCTAGGCTTAGGCTAGGGCACCCCTAGGCTTAAGCTAAGGCTAGGGCTCCCATAGACTAAGGCTAGGGCACCCCATGGCTTAGGTTAGGGCATCCCTAGGCTTAGGCTAGGGAACCCTAGGCTTAAGCTATGGCACCGCTAGGTTAGGCTAAGGCTAGGGCTCCCCTAGCCTAAGGCTAGGGCACCCCTAGGCTTAAGTTAGAGCACCCCTAGGCTTAGGCTATGGCGAGGGCTCCCCAAACCTAAGGCTAGGGCAAGCCTAGGCTTATGCTAGGTAACCCTAGGCTTAGGCTAGGGCACCCCTAGGCTTAGGCTAGGGCACCTCTAGCTTAGGCTAAGGCTTGGGCTCCCCTAGCCTAATGCTAGGGCACCCCTAGGCTTACGCTAGGGCACCCCTAGGCTTAGACTAGGGCACCCCTAGCTTAGGCTAAGGCTTGGGCTCCCATAGCCTAAGGCTAAGGCACCCCTAGGCTTAGGCTAGGGCACCCCTAGGCTTAGGCTAGGGCACCCCTAGGCTTATGCTAAGGATAGGGCTCCCCTAGCCTAAGGATAGGCCACCCCAAGGCTTAGGCTAGGGCACCCCTAGGCTTAGGCTAGGGCACCCCTAGGCTTCGGCTAAGGCTACGGCTCCCCTAGCCTCATGCTAGGGCACCCCTAGACTCAGGCTATGGCACCCCTAGACAAAGGCTAGGGCAATCCTAGGCTAGACTAACGCTAGGCTCCCCTATCCTCAGGCTAGGGCACCCGTAGGCTCAGGCTAGGGCACCCCTAGGCTTAGGCTAAGGCTAGGGCTCCCCTAGCCTAAGGCTAGAGCCCCCCTAGGCTTAGGCTAGGGCACCACTAGGCTTAGGTTAAGGCTAGGGCTCCCCTAGCCTAAGGCTAGGGTACCCCTAGGCTTAGGATAGGACACCCCTAGGCTTAGACTTAGGCTAGGGCTCCCCTAGGCTTAAGCTAGGGCACCCTTAGGCTTAGGCTAGGGCACCCCTAGGCTTAGGCTAGGGCACACCTAGACTTATGCTAGGGCACCCCTAAGCTTAGGCTAGGGCACCCAAAGGCTTAAGCTAGGGCACCCGTAGGCTTAGGCTAGGGCACCCCTAGGCTTAGGCTAAGGCTACGGCTCCCCTAGCCACAGGCTTGGGCACCTCTAGACCCATGCTATGGCACCCATAGTCTTAGGCTAGGGGAATCCTAGGGTAGACTAAGGCTAGGGCTCCCCTACCCTCAGGCTAGGGCACCTGTAGTCTTAGTTTAGGGCACCCCTAGGCTTAGGCTAAAGCTAGGGCTCCCGTAGCCTCAGGATAGGGCACCCCTAGGCTTAGGCTAGGGCACCCGTAGGCTTAGGCTAGGGCACCCCTAGGTTTAGGCTAGGGTACCCTTAGGCTTAGGCTAAGGCTTGGGGTCCCCTAGCCTAAGGCTCGGGCACCCCCTAGGCTTTGGTTGGGCACCCCTAGGTTTAGGCTAGGGCACCCCTAGGCTAAGGCTAAGGCTAGGGCTCCACTAGCCTAAGGCTAGGGCACCCCTAGGCTTAGGCTAAGGCACCCCTAGGGTTAGGCTAATGCACCCCTAGGCTTAGGCTAGGGCACCCCTAGGCTTAGGCTAGTGTACCCCTAGGCTTAGGCTAGGGCACCCCTAGGCTTAGGCTAGGACACATCTTGGCTTAGGCTAGGGCACCCCTAGTCTTAGGCTAAGGCTAGGGATCCCCTACGCTTAGGTTAGGGTACCCCGAGGCCTAGGGTAGGTCACCCCTAGGCTTAGGCTGGGGCACCCCTAGGCTTAGGCTAGGGCACACCTAGGCTTGGGCTAAGGCTAGAGCTCCCATAGGCTTAGGCTAGGGCACCCCTAGGCTAAGGCTAAGGCTAGGGCTCCACTAGGCTAAGGCTTGGGCACCCTTAGGCTTAGGCTAGGGCACCCCTAGAGTTAGGCTAGGGCACCCCTAGCCTTAGGCTAAGACACCCCTAGGCTTAGGGTAAGATTAGGGCTCCCCTAGCCTAAGGTTAGGGCACCCCTAGGCTTAGTCTAGGGCACCCCTAGGCTTAGGCTAAGGCTAGGGCTCCCCTCGCCTAAGGCTAGAGCACTCCTAGGCTTAGGCTAGGGCACCCCTACGCTTAGGCTAAGGATAGGGCTCCCCTAACCTAAGGCTAGGGCACCCCTAGGCTTAGGCTAGGGCACCCCTAGGCTTAGGCTAGGGCACAGCTAGGCTTAGGCTAAGGCTAGGGCTCCCCTAGCCTAAGGCTAGAGCACCCCTAGGCTTAGGCTAGGGCACCCCTAAGCTTAGGCTAAGGCTAGGGCTCCCCTAGCCTAAGCCTAGGGCACCCCTAGGCTTAGGCTAGAGCACCCCTAGGCTTAGGCTAGGGCACAGCTAGGCTTAGGGTAAGGCTACGGCTCCCCTAGCCTCAGGCTAGGGCACCGCTAGACTCAGGCTATGGCACCCTTAGGCTTAGGCTAGGGCAATCCTAGGCTAGACTAAAGAAAGGGCAACTGTATGCTCAGGGTAGGGCACTCCTAGATTCAGGCTAGGGCACCCCTAGGCTTCGGCTAGGGCACCCCAGGGCTTAGGCTAAAGCTAGGGCTCCCCTAGCCTCAGGTTAGGGCATCCCTAGGCTTAGGCTAGGGCACCCCTAGGCTTAGGCTAGGGTAACCCTAGGCTTAGGCTAAGACTAGGGCTGCCCTAGCCTAAGGCTAGGGCACCCCTAGGCTTAGGTTAGGGCACCCCTAGGCTTAGGCTAGGGTACCCCTAGGCTTAGGCTAGGGCACCCCTACGCTTAGGCTAAGGCTAGGGCTACCCTAGCCTTAGGCTAGTGCACCCCTAGGCTTAGGGTAAGATTAGGGCTCCCCTAGCCTAAGGTTAGGGCACCCCTAGGCTTAGTCAAGGGCACCGCTAGGCTTAGGCTATGGCACCCCAAGGATTAGGCTAGGGCACACCTAGGCTTAGGCTAGGGCACCCCTAGGACTAGGCTAGGGCACCCCTAGACTTAGGCTAAGGCTAGGGCTCCCCTAGCCTAAGGCTACAGCACTCCTAGGCTTAGGCTAGGGCACCCCTACGCTTAGGCTAAGGCTAGGGCTCCCCTAGCCTAAGGCTAGGGCACCCCTAGGCTTAAGCTAGGGCACCCCTATGCTTAGGCTAGGGCACAGCTAGGCTTAGGCTAAGGCTATGGATCCCCTAGCCTCAGGCTAGGGCACCCCTAGACTCAGGCTATGGCACACCTAGGCTTAGGCTAGGGCAATCCTAGGCTATGCTAAGGAAAGGGCACCTGTAGGCTCAGGCTAGGGCACCCCTAGGTTCAGGCTAGGGAACCACTAGACTTAGGCTAGGGAATCCCAGGGCTTAGGCTAAAGCTAGGGCTTCACTAGCCTCAGGTTAGGGCACCCCTAGGCTTAGGCTAGGGCAACCCTAGGCTTAGGCTAATGCTAGGGCTCCCCTAGCCTAAGGCTAGGGCACCCCTAGGCTTAGGTTAGGGCACCCCTAGGCTTAGGCTAGGGTACCCCTAGGATTAGGCTAAGGCTAGGGCTCCCCTACCCTAAGGCTAGGGCACCCCTAGGCTCAGGCTAGGGCACCCCTGGGCTCAGGCTAGGGCAGCCCTAGGCTTAGGCTAGGGCACCCCTAGGCTTAGGCTAAAGCTATTGCTCCCCTAGCCTAAGGCTAGGGCACGCGTAGGCTTAGGCTAGGGCAACTCTAGGCTTAGGCTAGGGCACCCCTAGCGTTACGCGAGGGTACCCCTATGTTTAGGCTAGGGCACCCCTAGGCTAAGGGTAAGGCTAGGGCTCCACTAGGATAAGGCTAGGGCACCCCTTGGCTTAGGCTATGGCACCCCTAGGGTTAGGCTAGGGCACCCCTAGGCTTAGGCTAGGGCAACCCTAGGCTTAGGCTAAGGCTAGGGTTCCCCTAGCCTAAGGCTAGAGCACCCCTAGGCTTAGGCTACGGCACCCATAGGCTTAGGCTAGGGCACCCCTAGGCTTAGGCTAGGGCACCCCTAGGCTTAGGCTAAGGCTAGGGCTCCCCTAGCCTAAGGCTAGGGCACCCCTAGGCTTAGGTTAGGGCACCCCTAGGCTTAGGCTAGGGTACCCCTAGGATTAGGCTAAGGCTAGGGCTCCCCTACCCTAAGGCTAGGGCACCCCTAGGCTCAGGCTAGGGCACCCCTGGGCTCAGGCTAGGGCAGCCCTAGGCTTAGGCTAGGGCACCCCTAGGCTTAGGCTAAAGCTATTGCTCCCCTAGCCTAAGGCTAGGGCACGCGTAGGCTTAGGCTAGGGCAACTCTAGGCTTAGGCTAGGGCACCCCTGGGGTTACGCGAGGGTACCCCTAGGTTTAGGCTAGGGCACCCCTAGGCTAAGGGTAAGGCTAGGGCTCCACTAGGCTAAGGCTAGGGCACCCCTAGGCTTAGGCTATGGCACCCCTAGGGTTAGGCTAGGGCACCCCTAGGCTTAGGCTAGGACACCCCTAAGCTTAGGTTAAGGCTAGTGCTCCCCTAGCCTAAGGCTAGGGCTCCCCTTGGCTTAGGCTAGGGCACCCCTAGGCTTAGGCTAGAGCACCCCTAGGCTCAGGCTAGTGCACCCCTAGGCTTAGGCTAGGGCACCCCTAGGCTTTGGCTAGGACACACCTTGGCTTAGGCTAGGGCAACCCTAGCCTTAAGCTAGGGCACCCCTAGGCTTAGGCTAAGGCTAGGGCTCCCCTACGCTTAGGTTAGGGTACCCCGAGGCTTAGGGTAGGTCACCCCTAGGCTTATGCTAGGGCACCCTAGGCTTAGGCTAGGGCACACCTAGGGTTAGGCTAAGGCTAGGGCTCCCCTAGGCTTAGGCTAGGGCACCCCTTGGCTTAGGCTAGGGCACACCTAGGCTTAGGCTAGCTCACCCCCTGGCTTAGGCTAAGGCTAGGGCTCCCCTAGGCTTAAGCTAGGGCACCCCTTGGCTTAGGCTACGACACACCTAGGCTTAGGCTAGGGCACCCCTAGGCTTAGGCTAAGGCTAGGGCTCCCCTAGCCTAAGGCTAGAGCACCTCTACGCTTAGGCTAAGGCACCCCTAGGATTAGGCTAGGGCACCCCTAGGCTTAAGCTAAGGCTAGGGCTTCCCTAGCCTTAGGCTAGGGCACCCCTAGCCTTAGGGTAAGATTAGGGCTCCCCTAGCCAAAGGTTAGGGCACCCCTAGTCTTAGTCTAGGGCACCCCTAGGTTTAGGCTATGGCACCCCTTGGCTTAGGCTAGGGCACCCCAAGGCCTAGGCTAGGGCACCCCTAGGCTTAGGCTAAGGCTAGGGCTCCCCTAGCCTAAGGCTAGAGCACTCCTAGGCTTAGGCTAGGGCACCCCTACGCTTAGGCTAAGGCTAGGGCTCCCCTAGCCTAAGGCTAGGGCTCCCCTAGGCTTAGGCTAGTGCACCCCTAGGTTTAGGCTAGGGCACAGCTAGGCTTAGGCTAAGGCTACGGCTCCCCTAGCCTCAGGCTAGGGCACCCCTAGATTCAGGCTATGGCACACCTAGGCTTAGGCTAGGGCAATCCTAGGCTAGACTAAGGAAAGGGCACCTGTATTCTCAGGCTAGGGCACCCCTAGGGTCAGTCTAGGGCACCCATAGGCTTAGGCTAGGGCACCCCAGGGCTTAGGTTAAAGCTAGGGCTCCCCTTGCCTCAGGTTAGGGCACCCCTAGGCTTAGGTAGGGCACCCCTAGGCTTAGGCTAAGGCTAGGGTTCCCCTAGCCTAAGGATAGAGCACCCCTAGGCTTAGGCTAGGGCACCCCTAGGCTTAAGCTTGGGTACACATAGGCTTAGGCTAAGGCTAGGGCTCCCCTAGCCTAAGGCTAGGGCACCCCTAGGCTTAGGTTAGGGCACCCCTAGGCTTAGGCTAGGGCACCCCTAGGCTTAGGCTAGGGCACACCTAGGATTAGGCTAAGGCTAGGGCTCCCCTACCCTAAGGCTAGGGCACCCCTAGGCTCAGGCTAGGGCACCCCTAGGCTCAGGCTAGGGCACCCCTAGGCTTAGGCTAGGGCACCCCTAGGCTTAGGCTAAAGCTATTGCTCCCCTAGCCTAAGGCTAGGGCACGCGTAGGCTTAGGCTAGGGCAACTCTAGGCTTAGGTTAGGGCACCCCTAGGGTTACGCGAGGGTACCCCTAGGTTTAGGCTAGGGCACCCCTAGGCTAAGGGTAAGGCTAGGGCTCCACTAGGCTAAGGCTAGGGCACCCCTAGGCTTAGGCTAGGACACCCCTAAGCTTAGGTTAAGGCTAGTGCTCCCCTAGCCTAAGGCTAGGGCTCCCCTTGGCTTAGGCTAGGGCACCCCTAGGCTTAGGCTAGGGCACCCCTAGGCTCAGGCTAGTGCACCCCTAGGCTTAGGCTAGGGCATCCCTAGGCTTAGGCTAGGACACACCTTGGCTTAGGCTAGGGCAACCCTAGCCTTAAGCTAGGGCACCCCTAGGCTTAGGCTAAGGCTAGGGCTCCCTACGCTTAGGTTAGGGTACCCCGAGGCTTAGGGTAGGTCACCCCTAGGCTTAGGCTAGGGCACCCTAGGCTTAGGCTAGGGCACACCTAGGCTTAGGCTAGGGCACACCTAGGCTTAGGCTAGGGCACCTCCTGGTGTAGGCTAAGGCTAGGGCTCCCCTAGGCTTAAGCTAGGGCACCCCTTGGCTTAGGCTATGGCACACCTAGGCTTAGGCTAGGGCACCCCTAGGCTTAGGCTAAGGCTATGGCTCCCCTAGCCTAAGGCTAGAGCACCTCTACGCTTAGGCTAAGGCACACCTAGGATTAGGCTAGGGCACCCCTAGGCTTAAGCTAAGGCTATGGCTCCCCTAGCCTAAGGCTAGAGCACCTCTACGCTTAGGCTAAGGCACCCCTAGGATTAGGCTAGGGCACCCCTAGGCTTAAGCTAAGGCTAGGGCTTCCCTAGCCTAAGGCTAGGGCACCCCTAGCCTTAGGGTAAGATTAGGGCTCCCCTAGCCTAAGGTTAGGGCACCCCTAGTCTTAGTCTAGGGCACCCCTAGGTTTAGGCTATGGCACCCCTTGGCTTAGGCTAGGGCACCCCAAGGCCTAAGCTAGGGCAACCCTAGGCTTAGGCTAAGGCTAGGGCTCCCCTAGCCTAAGGCTAGAGCACTCCTAGGCTTAGGCTAGGGCACCCCTACGCTTAGGCTAAGGCTAGGGCTCCACTAGCTTGGCTAGGGCACACCTAGGCTTAGGCTACTGCACCCCAAGGTTTAGGCTAGGGCACAGCTAGGCTTAGGCTAAGGCTACGGCTCCCCTTGCCTCAGGCTAGGGCACCCCTAGATTCAGGCTATGGCACACCTAGGCTTAGGCTAGGGCAATCCTAGGCTAGTCTAAGGAAAGGGCACCTGTATTCTCAGGCTAGGGCACCCCTAGGGTCAGTCTAGGGCACCCATAGGCTTAGGCTAGGGCACCCCAGGGCTTAGGTTAAAGCTAGGGCTCCCCTTGCCTCAGGTTAGGGCACCCCTAGGCTTAGGCTAGGGCACACCTAGGCTTAGGCTAAGGCTAGGGTTCCCCTAGCCTAAGGATAGAGCACCCCTAGGCTTAGGCTAGGGCACCCCTAGGCTTAAGCTTGGGTACGCATAGGCTTAGGCTAAGGCTAGGGCTCCCCTAGCCTAAGGCTAGGGCACCCCTAGGCTTAGGTTAGGGCACCCCTAGGCTTAGGCTAGGGTACCCGTAGGCTTAGCCTAGGGCAACTCTAGGCTTATTCTAGGGCACCCCTGGGCTTTGGCTAGGGCACCCCTAGGCTTAGGCTAGGGCACCCCTAGGGTTAGGCTAGGGCACCTCTAGGCTTAGGCTAGGACACCCCTAGACTTAGGCTAAGGCTAATGCTCCCCTAGCCTAAGACTAGAGCTCCCCTAGGCTTAGGCTAGGGCACCCCTAGGCTTAGGCTACGGCACCCCTAGGCTTAGGCTAGTGCACCCCTAGGCTTAGACTAGGCCACCCCTAGGCATAGGCTAAGGCTAGTGCTCCCCTAGGCTTAGGCTAGGGCACCCCTTGGCTTAGGCTAGGGCACCCCTAGGCTTAGGCTAGGGCACCCCTAGGCTTAGGCTAAGGCTAGGGCTCCCCAAGCCTAAGGCTAGGGCACCCCTAGGCTTGGGCTAGGGTACCCCGAGGCTTAGGCGAGGGCACCCCTAGGCTAAGGCTAGGGCAAACCTAGGCTTAGGCTAAGGCTAGGGCTCCCCTAGCCTAAGGCTAGGGCACCCCTAGGCTTAGGCTAGGGCACCCCTAGGCTTAGGCTAAAGTTAGGGCTCCCCTAGCCTTAGGCTAAGGCACCCCTAGGCTTAGGGTAAGATTAGTGCTCCCCTAGCCTAAGGTTAGGGCACCCCTAGGCTTAGTCTAAGGCACCCCTAGGCTTAGGCTATGGCACCCCTAGGCTTAGGCTAGGGCACCCCTAGGCTTAGGCTAGGGCACCCCTAGGCTAAGGCTAGGGCACCCCTAGTCTTAGGCTAAGGCTAGGGCTCCCATAGCCAAAGGCTAGAGCACCCCTAGGCTTAGGCTATGGCACCCCTAGGCTTAAGCTAAGGCACCCCTAGGCTTAGGCTAGGGCACACCTAGGCTTAGGTTAAGGCTAAGGCTTCCCTAGCCTAAGGCTAGGGCACCCCTAGGCTTAGGCTAGGGCACCCCTAGGCTTAGTCTAAGGCTAGGGCTCACATAGCCTTACGCTAGCGCACCCCTAGGCTTAGGCTAAGACTAGGGCTCCCCTAGCCTAAGGCTAGAGCACCCCTAGGCTTAGGCTAGGGCAACCCTAGGCTTAGGCTTAGGCTAGGGCTCCCCTAGCCTAAGGCTAGGGCACCCCTAGGCTTAGGTTAGGGCAATCCTAGGCAAGACTAAGGAAAGGGAACCTCTAGGCTCAGGCTAGGGCTCCCCTAGGCTCAGGTTAGGGCACCCCTAGGCTTAGGCTAGGGCACACCTAGGCTTAGGCTAAGGCTAGGGTTGCCCTAGCCTAAGGCTAGAGCACCCCTAGGCTTAGACTAGGGCACCCCTAGGCTTAGGCTAAGGCTAGGGCTCCCCTAGCCTAAGGCTAGGGCACCCCTAGGCTTAGGTTAGGGCACCCCTAGGCTTAGGCTAGGGCACCCTTAGGCTTTGGTTAAGGGCACCCCTAGGCTTAGTCTAGGGCACCCCTAGGCTTAGGCTAGGGCACCCCTAGGCTTAGGCTAAGGCTAGGGCTCCCCTACGCTTAGGTTAGGGTACCCCGAGTCTTAGGGTAGGTCACCCCTAGGCTTAGGCTTGGGCACCCCTAGGCTTAGGCTAGGGCACACCTAGGCTAAGGCTAAGGCTAGGGCTCCCCTAGGCTTAGGCTATGTCAACACTTGGCTTAGGCTAGGGCACACCTAGGCTTAGGCTAGGGCACCCCTAGGCTTAGGCTAAGGCTAGGCCTCCCCTAGCCTTAGGCTAGGGCACCCCTTGGCTTAGGCTAGGGCACACCTAGGCTTAGGCTAAGGCTAGGGCCCCCCTAGCCTAAGGCTAGGACACCCCTAGGCTTAGGCTAAGGCTAGGGTTCCCCTAGCTTAAGGCTAGGGCACCCTTAGGCTTAGGCTATGGCACGCTTAGGCTTTGGCTAGGGCAACCCTAGGCTTAGGCTAGGGCACCCCTAGGCTTAGGCTAGAGCACCCCTAAGCTTAGGATAGGGCACCCCTAAGCTTAGGCTAAGACTAAGGCTCCCCTAGCCTAAGGCTAGGGCACCCCTAGGCTTAGGCTAAGGCTAGGGCTCCCCTAGCCTCAGGCTAGGGCACCCCTAGGCTTATGCTAGGGCACCCCAAGTCTTGGGCTAAGGTTAAGGCTCCCCTAGCCTAAGGCTAGAGCACCCCTAGGCTTAGACTAGGGCACCTCTATGCTTAGGCTATGGCACACCTAGGCTTAGGCTAGGGCACCCCTAGGTTTAGGCTATGGCTAGGGCTCCCCTAGGCTTAGGCTAAGGCTAGGGCTCCCCTAGCCTAAGGCTAGGGCTCCCCTAGGCTTAGGCTAGTGCATCCCTAGGTTTAGGCTAGGGCACAGCTAGGCTTAGGCTAAGGCTACGGCTCCCCTAGCCTCAGGCTACGGCTCCCCTAGCCTCAGGCTATGGCACCCCTAGGCTTAGGCTAGGGCAATCCTAGGCTAGACTAAGGAAAGGGCACCTGTATTCTCAGGCTAGGGCACCCCTAGGGTCAGGCTAGGGCACCCATAGGCTTAGGCTAGGGCACCCCAGGGCTTAGGCTAAAGCTAGGGCTCCCCTAGCCTCAGGTTAGGGCACCCCTAGGCTTAGGCTAGGGCACCCCTAGGCTTATGCTAGGGTACCCCAAGGCTTAGGCTAAGGCTAGGGCTCCCCTAGCCTAAGGCTCGGGCACCCCTAGGCTTAGGTTAGGGCACCCCTAGGCTTAGGCTAGAGCACTCTTAGACTTTGGCTAGGGCAACCCTAGGCTTAGGCTAGGGCACCCCTAGGCTCAGGCTAGGGCACCCCTAGGCTCAGGCTAGGGCACCCCTAGGCTTAGGCTAGGGCACCCCTAGGCTTAGGCTATGACACCCCTATGCTTAGGCTAAGGCTAGTGTTCCCCAGGCCTAAGGCTAGGGCTCCCCTAGGCTTAGGCTAGGGCACCCCTAGGCTTAGGCTAGGGCACCCCTAGGCTTAGGCTAGTGCACCCCTAGGCTTAGACTAGGGTACCCCTAGGCTTAGGCGAGGACACACCTTGGCTTAGGGTAGTGCACCCCTAGGCTTAGGCTAGGGCACCCCTAGGCTTAGGCTAGGACACACCTTGTCTTAGGCTAGTGCAACCCTAGCCTTAGGCTAGGGCACCCCTAGGCTTAGGCTAAGGCTAGGGCTCCCCTACGCTTAGGTTAGGGTAACCCGAGGCTTAGGCTAGGGCAACCTTAGGATTAGGCTAGGGCACCCCTAGGCTTAGGCTAAGGCTAGGGCATCCCTAGCCTAAGGCTTGGGCACCCTTTCCTTGGGCTAGGGTACCCCGAGGCTTAGGCGAGGGCACCCCTAGGCTTAGGCTAGGGCAAACCTAGGCTTAGGCCAAGGCTAGGGCTCCCCTAGCCTTAGGCTAGGGCACCCCTAGGCTTAGGCTAAGGCTAGGGCTCCCCTAGCCTTAGGCTAGGGCACTCCTAGGTTTAGGGTAAGATTAGGGCTCCCCTAGCCTAAGGTTAGGGCACCCCTAGGCTTAGGCTAGGGCACACCTAGGCTTAGGCTAGGACACCCCTAGGCTTAGGCTAAGGCTAGGGCTCCCCTAGCCTAAGGCTAGAGCACCCCTAGGCTTAGGCTAGAGCACCCCTACACTTAGGCTAAGGCTAGGGCTCCACTAGCTTGGCTAGGGCACCCCTAGGCTTAGGCTAGAGCACCCCTAGACTTAGGCTAGGGCACAGCTAGGCTTAGGCTAAGGCTACGGCTCCCCTAGCCTCAGGCTAGGGCACCCCTTGACTCAGGCTATGGCACCCCTAGGCTTAGGCTAGTGCAATCCTAGGCAAGACTAAGGAAAGGGCACCTCTAGGCTCAGCTAGGGCACCCCTAGCCTCAGGCTAGGGCAACCCTAGGTTAGGCTGGGGTACCCCAAGGCTTAGGCTAAAGCTAGGGCTCCCCTAGGCTCAGGTTAGGGCACCCCTAGGCTTAGGCTAGGGCACCCTTCGGCTTAGGCTAAGGCTAGGGTTCCCCTAGCCTAAGGCTAGAGCATCCCTAGGCTTAGGCTAGGGCACCCCTAGGCTTAGGCTAAGGCTAGGGCTCCCCTAGCCTATTGTTAGGCCACCCCTAGGCTTAGTCTAGGGCCCCACTAGGCTTAGGCTATGGCACCCTTAGGCTTTGGCTAGGGCAACCCTAGGCTTAGGCTAGAGCACCCCTAGGTTTAGGCTAGAGCACCCCTATGCTTAGGCTAGGGCACCCCTATGCTTAGGCCAAGGCTAGGGCTCCCCTACCCTAAGGCTAGGGCACCCCTAGGCATAGGCTAGGGCACCCCTAGGCTTTGGCTAGGGCTCCCCTACCCTAAGGCTAGGGCACCCCTAGGCTAAGGCTAGGGCATCCCTAGCCTAAGGCTAGGGCACCCCTTGGCTTGGGCTAGGGTACCCCGAGGCTTAGGCGAGGGCACCCCTAGGCTAAGACTAGGGCAAACCTAGGCTTAGGCTAAGGCCAGGGCTCCCCTAGTCTAGGATAGGGCACCCCTAGGCTTAGGCTAGGGAACCCCGAGGCTTAGGCGAGGGCACCCCTAGGCTTGGGCTAGGGCACCCGTAGGCTTAGGCTAGGGCACACCTAGGCTTAGGCTAAGGCACCCGTAAGCTTAGGCTATGGCACCCCTAGGCTTAGGCTAGTGCACCCCTAAGCTTAGGCTAGGCCACCCCTAGGCTTAGGCTAAGGCACCCCTAGGCTTAGGCTAGGACACCCCTAGGCTTAGGCTAAGGCTAGGGCATCCCTAGCCTAAGGCTAGGGCACCCCTTGGCTTGTGCTAGGGTACCCCGAGGCTTAGGCGAGGGCACCCCTAGGCTAAGGCTAGGGCAAACCTAGGCTTAGGCTAAGGCTAGGGCTCCCCTAGCCTAAGGCTAGGGCACCCCTAGGCTTAGGCTAGGGCACCCCTAGGCTTAGGCTAAAGCTAGGGCTCCCCTAGCCTTAGGCTAAGGCACCCCTAGGCTTAGGGTAAGATTAGTGCTCCCCTAGCCTAAGGTTAGGGCACCCCTAGGCTTAGTCTAGGGCACCCCTAGGCTTAGGCTATGGCACCCCTAGGCTTAGGCTAGGGCACCCCTAGGCTTAGGCTAGGGCACCCCTAGGCTAAGGCTAGGGCACCCCTAGGCTTAGGCTAAGGCTAGGGCTCCCATAGCCAAAGGCTAGAGCACCCCTAGGCTTAGGCTAGAGAACCCCTACACTTAGGCTAAGGCTAGGGCTCCCCTAGCCTGGCTAGGGCACCCCTAGGCTTAGGCTAGGGCACCCTTGGCTTAGGCTAAGGCTAGGGCTCCTCTAGCCTAAGGCTAGGGCACCCCTAGGCTTAAGCTAAGGCACCCCTAGGCTTAGGCTAGGGCACCCCTAGACTTAGGCTAAGGCTAGGGCATCCCTAGCCTAAGGCTAGGGTACTCCTTGGCTTGGGCTAGGGTACCCCGAGGCTTAGGTGTGGGCACTCCTAGGCTTAGGCTAGGGCACACCTAGGCTTAGGTTAAGGCTAAGGCTCCCCTAGCCTAAGGCTAGGGCACCCCGAGGCTTAGGCTAGGGCACCCCTTGGCTTAGGCTAGGGCACACCTAGGCTTAGGCTAGGGCACCCCTAGGCTTAAGCTAAGGCTAGGGCTCCCATAGCCTTACGCTAGGGCACCCCTAGGCTTAGACTAAGACTAGGGCTCCCCTCGCCTAAGGCTAGAGCATCCCTAGGCTTAGGCTAGGCCACCCCTAGGCTTAGGCTAAGGCTAGGGCTCCCCTAGCCTAAGGCTAGGGCACCCCTACGCTTAGGTTAGGGCAATCCTAGGCAAGACTAAGGAAAGGGAACCTCTAGGCTCAGGCTAGGGCTCCCCTAGGCTCAGGTTAGGGCACCCCTAGGCTTAGGCTAGGGCACACCTAGGCTTAGGCTAAGGCTAGGGTTGCCCTAGCCTAAGGCTAGAGCACCCCGAGGCTTAGGCTAGGGCACCCCAGGCTTAGGCTAAGGCTAGGGCTCCCCTAGCCTAAGGCTATGGCACCCCTAGGCTTAGGTTAGGGCACCCCTAGGCTTAGGCTAGGGCACCCTTACCTTTGGTTAAGGGCACCCCTAGGCTTAGGCTAGGGCACCCCTAGGCTTAGGCTAGGACACCCCTAGGCTTAGGCTAAGGCTAGGACTCCCCTACGCTTAGGTTAGGGTACCCCGAGGCTTAGGGTAGGTCACCCCTAGGCTTAGGCTAGGGTACCCCTAGGCTTAGGCTAGGGCACACCTAGTCTAAGGCTAAGGCTAGGGCTCCCCTAGGCTTAGGCTAGGGCACCCCTTTGCTTAGGCTAGGGCACACCTAGGCTTAGGCTAGGGCACCCCTAGGCTTAGGCTAAGGCTAGGGCTCCCCTAGACTTAGGCTAGGGCACCCCTTGGCTTAGGCTAGGGTACACCTAGGCTTAGGCTAAGGCTAGGGCCCCCCTAGCCTAGGGCTAGGGCACCCCTAGGCTTAGGCTAAGGCTAGGGCTCCCCTAGCCTAAGGCTAGGGCACCCCTAGGCTTAGGCTAGGGCACCCCTAGCTTAGGCTAGGTCACCCCTAGGCTTAGGCTCTGCCACCCCTAGGCTTAGGGTAATATTAGTGCTCCCCTAGCCTATTGTTAGGGCACCCCTAGGTTTAGTCCAGGGCACCCTTAGGCTTATGCTATGGCACGCTTAGGCTTTGGCTAGGGCAACCCTAGGCTTCGGCTAGGGCACCCCTAGGCTTAGGCTAGAGCACCCCTAGGCTTAGGCTAGGGCACCCCTAAGCTTAGGCTAAGACTAGGGTTCCCCTAGCCTAAGGCTAGGGCACCCCTAGGCTTAGGCTAGGGCACCCCTAGGGTTTGGCTAGGGCAAGCCCTAGGCTTAGGCTAGGGCACCCCTAGGCTTAGGCTAAAGCTAGGGCTCCCCTACCCTAAGGCTAGGGCACCCCTAGGCTCAGGGTAAGGCTAGGGCACCCCAAGGCTCAGACTAGGGCACCCCTAGGCTTAGGCTAGGGCACCCCTAGGCTAAGGCTAGAGCACCCCTAGGCTTAGGCTAGGGCACCCCTACGCTTAGGCTAAGGCTAGGGATCCCTTAGCCTAAGGCTAGTGCACCCCTAGGCTTAGGCTACGGTACCCTTAGGCTTTGGCTAGGGCACCCCTAGGCTTAGGCTAGGGCACCCTTAGGCTTAGGCTAAAGCTAGGGCTCCCCTACCCTAAGGCTAGGGCACCCCTAGGCTCAGGCTAGGGCACCCCTAGGCTCTGACTAGGGCACCCCTAGATCAGGCTAGGGCACCCTAGGTTTAGGCTAGGGCACCCCAGGCTCAGGGTAAGGCACACCTAGTCTCAGGCTAGGGCACCCCTAGGCTTAGGCTAAGGCTAGGGCTCCCCTAGCCTAAGGCTAGGGCACCCCAAGGCTTAGGCTAGGGCACCGCTGGGCTTAGACTAGGGCACCCCTAGGCTTAAACTAGGGCACCCCTAGGCTTAGGCTAAGGCTACGGCTCCCCTAGCCTCAGGCTCGGGCACCCCTAGGCTTAGGCTAGGGCACCCCTAGGCTTAGGCTAAGGCTAGGGCTCCCCTAGCCTTAGGCTAAGGACCCCTAGGCTTAGGGTAAGATTAGTGCTCCCCTACCCTAGTGTTAGGGCACCCCTAGGCTTAGTCTAGGGTACCCCTAGGCTTAGATTATGGCACCCCTAGCCTTAGGCTAGGACACCCCTAGGCTTAGGCTAGGGCACCCCTAGGCTTAGGCTAGAGCACCCCTAGGCTTAGGCTAGGGCACCCCTACGCTTAGGCTAAGGCTAGGGCTCCCCTAGTCTAAGGATAGGGCACCCCTAAGCTTAGGCTAGGGCACCCCTAGGCTTTGGCTAGGGCACCCCTAGGCTTAGGCTAGGGCACCCCTAGGCTTAGGCTAAAGCTAGGGCTCCCCTACCCTAAGGCTAGGGCACCCCTAGGCTCAGGCTAGGGCACCCCTAGGCTCAGGCTAGGGCACACCTAGGCTTAGGCTAGGGCACCCCTTTGCTAGACTAAGGCTAGTGCTCCTCTAGCCTCATGTTAGGGCACCCCTAGGCTCAGGCTAGGGCACCCCTAGACTTAGGCTAATGCTAGGGCTCCCCTAGCCTCAGGCTAGGGCACCCCTACGCTTATGCTAGGACACCCCTAGCCTTGGGCTAAGGTTAAGGCTCCCCTAGCCTAAGGCTAGAGCACCCCTAGGCTTAGACTAGAGCACCCCTAGGCTTAGGCTACGGCACCACTAGGCTTAGGCTAGGGTACCCCTAGCCTTAGGCTAAGGCTATGTCTCCCCTAGCCTACGGCTAAGGCACTCCTAGGCTTAGGCTAGGGCACCCCTAGGCTTAGGCTAGGGCACCCCTAGGCTTAGGCTAAGTCCAGGGCTCCCCTAGTCTAAGGATAGGGCACCCCTAGGCTTAGGCTAGTGCACCCCTAAGCTTAGGCTAGGGCACCCCTAGGCTTAGGCTAGGGTACCCCTAGGCTTAGGCTAGGGCACCCCTAGGCTTAGGCTAAGGCTAGGGCTCCCCTAGCCTAAGGCTAGGGCACCCCTAGGCTTTGGTTAGGGCACCCGTAGACTTAGGCTAGGGCAATCCTAGGCTTAGGCTAAGGCTAGGGCTCCCCTAGCCTCAGGCTAGGGCACCGCTAGGCTCAGGCTAGGGCACCACTAGGCTTCGTCTAAGGCACCCCTAGCCTTACTCTAAGGCTAGGGTTCCCCTAGCCTCAGGCTAGGGCACCCCAGGCTCAGGGTAAGGCACACCTAGTCTCAGGCTAGGGCACCCCTAGGCTTAGGCTAAGGCTAGGGCTCCCCTAGCCTAAGGCTAGGGCACCACAAGGCTTAGGATAGGGCAACGCTGTGCTTAAACTAGGGCACCCTTAGGCATAGGCTAAGGCTACGGCTCCCCTAGCCTCAGGCTCGGGCACCCCTAGGCTTAGGCTAGGGCACCGCTAGGCTTAGGCTAGGGCACCCCTAGGCTTAAACTAGGGCACCCCTAGGCTTAGGCTAAGGCTACGGCTCCCCTAGCCTCAGGCTAGGGCACCCCTAGGATTAGGCTAGGGCACCCCTAGGCTCAGGCTAGGGCATCCCAAGGCTTAGGCTAAGGCTAGAGCTCACCTAGCCTCAGGCTAGGGCACCCCTAGGCTTAGGCTTGGGCACCCCTTGGCTTAGGCTAGGGCACCCCTAGGCTTAGGCTAAGGCTAGGGCTCCCCTAGCATAAATGTAGAGCACCCCTAGACTTAGGCTAGGGCATCCCTAGGCTTAGGCTAGGGCACCCCTAGGCTTAGGCTAAGGCTAGGGCCCCCCTAGCTTAAGGCTAGGGCACCCCAACGCTTAGGCTAGGACACCCCTAGGCTTAGGCTAGGGCACCCCTAGGCTTAGGCTAAGGCTACGGCTCCCCTAGCCTCAGGCTAGGGCACCCTTAGACTCATGCTGTGGCACCCCTAGGCTTAGGCTAGGGCAAGCCTAGGCTAGACTAAGGCTAGGGTTCCCCTAGCCTCAGGCTAGGGCATCCGTAAGCTCAGGCTAGGGCACCCCAAGGCTTAGGTTAGGGCACCCCTAGACTTAGGCTAGGGCACCCCTAGGCTTAGGCTTAGGCTAGGGCACCCATAGGCTTAAGCTAGGGCACCCCTAGGCTTAGGCTAAAGCTACGGCTCCCCTAGCCTCAGGCTAGGGCACCCCTAGGCTTAGGCTAAGGCACCCCTAACCTAAGGCTAGACCACCCCTAAGCTTAGGCTAGGGCACCCCTAGGCTTAGGCTAGGGCACAACTAGGCTTAGGCTAAACTAGTGCTCCCCTAGCCTAAGGCTTGGGCACCCGTAGGCTTAGGCTAGGGTACCCCTAGAATTAGGCTAGGGCACCCCCAGGCTTAGGCTAGGATACCCCAAGGCTTAGGCTAGGGCACCCATAGGCTAAGGCTAAGGCTAGGGCTTCTCTAGCCTAAGGCTAGGGCACCCCTAGGCTTAGGCTAGGGCACCCCTAGGCTTAGGCTAGGGCACCCATGGCTTAGGCTAGGGCACCCCTAGGCTTAAGCTATGGCACCGCTAGGCTTAGGCTAAGGCTAGGGCTCCCCTAGCCTAAGGATATGGCACCCCTAGGCTTAGGTTAGAGCACCCCTAGGCTTATGCTAGGGCACCCCTAGGCATAGGCTATGGCGAATGCTCCCCAAACCTAAGGATAGGGCACGCCTAGGCTTAGGCTAGGTAACCCTAGGCTTATGCTAAGGCTAGGGCTCTCCTCCCCTAATGCTAGTGCACCCCTAGGCTTACGCTAGGGCACCCCTAGGGTTAGGCAAGGGCACCCCTAGGGTTAGGCTAGGGCACTCCTAGGCTTACGCTAGGGCACCCCTAGGCTTAGGCTAAGGCTAGGGCTCTCCCACCCTAATGCTAGGGCACCCCTAGGCTTAGGCTAGGGCACACCTAGGCTTAGGCTAGGGCACCCCTAGGCTTAGGCTAAGGCTAGGGCTCCCCAAGCCTAAGGCTAGGGAACCTCTAGGCTTAGGCTTGGGCACCCCTACGCTTAGGCTAGGGCACCCCAAGGCTTAGGCTAGGGCACCCCTAGGCTTAGGCTAGGGCACCCCTAGGCTTAGGCTAAGGCTACGGCTCCCCTAGCCTCAGGCTAGGGCACCCCTAGGCTTAGGCTTGTGCACCCCTACGCTTAGGCTAGGGCACCCCAAGGCTTAGGCTAGGGCACCCCTAGGCTTAGGCTAGGGCACCCCTAGGCTAAGGCTAAGGCTAGGGCTCCCCTAGCCTAAGGCTAGAGCACCCCTAGGCTTAGGCTAAGGCACCCCTAGGCTTAGATTAGGGCACCCCTAGGCTTAGGGTAAATCTAGGGATCCCCTAGCCTAAGGCCAGGGCACCTGTAGCCTTTGGCTAGGGCACCTCTAGGCTTAGGCTAAAGCTAGGGCTCCCCTAGCCTAAGGCTAGGGCACCCCTAGGCTTTGGTTGGGCACCCCTAGGCTTAGGCTAGGGCGCCTGTAGGCTAAGGCTAAGGCTAGGGCTCCTCTAGCCTACGGCTAGGTAACCACTAGGCTTAGGCGAGGGCACCCCTAGGCTTGGGCTATGGCACCCCTAGGGTTAGGCTATGGCACCCCTAGGCTTACGCTAGGGCACCCCTAAGCTTAAGCTTAGGCTAGGGCTCCCCTAGTCTTAGGCTAGGGCACCCCTAGTCTTAGGCAAAGGCACCCCTAGCCTTAGGCTAAGGCTAGGGCTCCCATAGCCTAAGGCTAGGGCATCCCTAGGCTTAGGCTAGGGCACCCCTAAGCTTAAGCTAGGGCACCGCTAGGCTTAGGCTAATGCTAGGGCTCCACTAGCCTAAGGCTAGGGCACCCATAGGCTTAGGTTAGGGCACCCCTAGGCTTAGGCTAGGGCACTCCTAGGCTTTGGCTAAGGCTAGGGCTCACCTCGCCTAATGCTAGGGCACCCCTAGGCTTGGGCTAGGGCAGTCCTAGGCTTAGGCTAGGGCACCCCTAGGCTTAGGCTAGGGCACCCCTAGTCTTAGGCTAGGGCACCCCTAGTCTTAGGCTAAGGCTAGGGCTCCCATAGCCTAAGGCTAGGGCACCCCTAGGCTTGGGCTAGGGCACCGCTTAGCTTAGGTTAGGGCACCGCTAGGCTTAGGCTAAGGCTAGGGCTCCACTAGCCTAAGGCTAGGGCACCCCTAGGCTTAGGTTAGGGCACCCCTAGGCTTAGGTTAGGGCACCCCTAGTCTTATGCTAAGGCTAGGGCTCCCCAAACCTAAGGCTAGGGCACGACAAGGCTTAGGCTAGGTAACCCTAGGCTTAAGTTAGGGCACCCCTAGCTTTAGGCTAGGGCTAGGGCTCACCTCGCCTAATGCTAGTGCACCCCTAGGCTTAGGCTAGGGCACCCCTAGGCTTAGGGTAGGGCACCCGTAGGCTTAGGCTAGGACACCCTTAGGCTTAGGCTAGGACACCCCTAGCTTAGACTAAGGCTAGGGCTCCCCTAGCCTAAGGCTAGGGCACCCTTAGGCTTAGGCTAGTGCACCCCTAGGCTTAGGCTAGGGCACCCCTAGGCTTAGGCTAGGACACCCCTAGGCTTAGGCTAGGGCACACCTAGGCTTAGGCTAGGGCACCCCTAGGCTTAGGCTAAGGCTAGGGCTCCCCTAGCCTAAGGCTAGGGCACCCCTAGGCTTAGGTTATGGTACCCCGAGGCTTAGGCTAGGCCACCCCTAGGCTTAGGTTAGGGCACCCCAAGGCTTAGGCTAGGGTACACCTAGTCTTAAGCTAAGGCTAGGGCTCCCCTAGGCTTAGGCTAGGGCATCCCTAGGCTCAGGCTAAGGCTAGGTCTCCCCTAGCCCAAGGCTAGGGCACCCCTAGGCTTAGGCTAGGGCACCCCTAGGCTTAGGCTAAGGCTAAGGCTGCCCTAGCCTAAGGCTAGAGCACCCCTAGGCTTAGTCTAGGGAACCCGTAGGCTTAGGCTAGGGCACACCTAGGCTTAGGTTTGGGCAACCCTTGGCTTAGGCTAGGGCACCCCTAGGCTTAGGCTAAGGCTAGGGCTCCCCTAGTCTAAGGCTAGGGCACCCCTTGGCTTAGGCTAGGGCACCCATATGCTTAGGCTAGGGCACCCCTAGGCTTTGGCTAGCGTACCGGATGCTTAGGCGAGGGCACCCTTAGGCTTATGCTAGGGCACCCCTAGTCTTAGGCTAGGGCACCCGTACGCTTAGGCTAGGGCACCCCTAGGCTTAGGCTAGGACACCCCTAGGCTTAGGCAAAGGCTAGGTCTCCCCTAGCCTCAGGTAGGGCACCCCTAGGCTTATGCTAGGGCACCCCTAGGCTTAGGCTAGGGCACCACTAGGCTTAGGCTAGGGCACCCCTAGGCTTAGGTTAAGGCTAGGGCTCCCCTAGAATAAGGATAGGGCACCCTTAGGCTTAGGCTAGGGTACCCGGAGGCTTAGGCGAGGGCACCCCTAGGCTTAGGCTAGGGCACCCCTAGGCTTAGGCTAGGGCACACCTAGGCTTAGGCTAAGGCACCCGTAAGCTTAAGCTTTGGCACCCCTAGGCTTAGTCTAGTGCCCCCCTAGGCTTAGGCTAGGGCACCCCTAGGATTAGGTTGGGGCACCCCTAGGCTTAGTCTAGGGCACCCCTAGGCTTAGTCTAAGGCTAGGGCTCCCCTAGCCTAAGGCTAGGGCACCCCTAGGCTTAGGCTAG
The DNA here is from genome assembly GCF_050624435.1 of Tenrec ecaudatus. Lineage (NCBI taxonomy): Eukaryota > Metazoa > Chordata > Mammalia > Afrosoricida > Tenrecidae > Tenrec > Tenrec ecaudatus. The sequence continues at coordinate 1,830,755 of NW_027457638.1, read as the reverse complement.
AGCACCGCTAGGCTTAGATTAGGGCACCCCTAGGCTTAAACAAGGGCGCCCCTAGGCTTAGGGTAGGGCACACCTAGGCTAAGGCTAAGGCTAGGGCTCCCCTAGCCTCAGGCTAGGGCACCCCTAGGCTTAGGCTAGGGAACCCCTAGGCTCAGGCTTGGGCACCCCTAGGCTTAGGCTAGGCCCCCCTTAGGCTTAGGCTAAGGCTAGGGCTCCCCTACGCTTAGGTTAGGGTACCCCGAGGCTTAGGGTAGGTCACCCCTAGGCTTAGGCTTGGGCACCCCTAGGCTTAGGCTAGGGCACACCTAGGCTAAGGGTAAGGCTAGGGCTCCCCTAGGCTTAGGCTAAGGCACCACTTGGCTTAGGCTAGGGCACACCTAGGCTTAGGCTAGGGCACCCCTAGGCTTAGGCTAAGGCTAGGGCTCCCCTAGCCGTAGGCTAGGCCACCCCTTGGCTTAGGCTAGGGCACACCTAGGCTTAGGCTAGGGCACCCCTAGGCTTAGGCTAAGGCTTGGGCTCCCCTAGCATTAGGCTAGGGCACCCCTAGGCTTAGGGTAAGATTAGTGCTCCCCTAGCCTATTGTTAGGGCACCACTAGGCTTAGTCTAGGGCACCCCTAGTCTTAGGCTATGGCACCCCTAGGGTTAGGCGAGGACACCCCTAGGCTTAGGCTAGGGCACACCTAGGCTTAGGCTAGGGCACCCCTAGGCTTAGGCTAAGGCTAGGGCTCCCCTATCCTAAGGCTAGGGCTCCCATAGCCTAAGGCTAGGGCACCCCTAGGCTTAGGCTCGGGCACCCCTACGCTTAGGGTAAGGCTAGGGCTCCCCTAGCCTAAGGCTAGGGTACCCCTAGGCTTATGCTAGGGCACCCCTAGGCTTTGGCTAGGGCTCCCCTAGGCTTAGGCTAGGGCACCACTAGGCTTAGGCTAAAGCTAGGGCTCCCCTACCCTAAGGCTAGGGCACCCCTAGGCTCAGGCTAGGGCACCCCTAGGCTCAGGCTAGGGTACCCCTAGGCTTAGGCTAGGGCACCCCTAGGCTTAGGCTAGGGCACCCCTTGGCTAGACTAAGGCTAGTGCTCCTCTAGCCTCAGGTTAGGGCAACCCTAGGCTCAGGCTAGGGCACCACTAGGCTTAGGCTAAGCTCGGGCTCCCCTAGCCTCAGGCTAGGGCACCCCTAGGCTTATGCTAGGGCACCCCTAGTCTTGGGATAAGGTTAAGGCTCCCCTAGCCTAAGGCTAGAGCACCCCTAGGCTTAGACTTGGGCACCCCTAGGCTTAGGCTAGGGTACCCCTAGGCTTAGGCTAGGGTACCCCTAGGCTTAGGCTAAGGCTAGGTCTCCCCTAGCCTAAGGCTAGGGCACCCCTAGGCTTAGGCTAGGGCACCCCTAGTCTTAGGCTAGGGCACCCCTAGGCTTAGGCTAAGGCTAGGGCTCCCCTAGTCTAAGGATAGGGCACCCCTAGGCTTAGGCTAGGGTACCCCGAGGCTTAGGCTAGAGCACCACAAGGCTTAGGCTAGGGCACCCCTAGGCTTAAAGTAGGGCACCCCTAGGCTTAGGCTAAGGCTACGGCTCCCCAACCTCAGGCTAGGGCACCCCTTGGCTTAGGCTAAGGCACCCCTAGGCTCAGGCTAGGGCACCCCTAGGCTTAGGCTAAGGCTAAGGCTCCCATAGCCTAAGGCTAGGGAACCCCTAGACTCAGGCTATGGCTCCCCTAGGCTTAGGCTAGGGCAATCCTAGCCTAGATCAGGCTAGGATCCCCCTAGCCTCATGCTAGGGCACCCATAGGCTCAGGCTAGTGCACCCCTAGGCTTAGGCTAATGCTAGGGCTCACCCAGCCTCAGGCTAGGGCACCCCTAGGCTTAGGCTTGGGCACCCCTTGGCTTAGGCTAGGGCACCCCTAGGCTTAGGCTAAGCCTAGGGCCCCCCTAGCCTACATGTAGAGCACCCCTAGACTTAGGCTAGGGCATCCCTAGGCTTAGGCTAAGGCTAGGGCTCGCCTAGCCTAAGGCTAGGGCACCCCAAAGCTTAGGATAGGGCACCCCTAGACTTAGGCTAGGGTACCCCAAGGCTTAGGCTAGGGAACCCCTAGGCTTAGGCTAAGGCTACGGCTCCCCTAGCCTCAGGCTAGGGCACCCCTAGACACATGCTGTGGCACCCCTAGGCTTATGCTAGGGCACCCATAGGCTTAGGCTAAGGCTAGGGCTCCCCTAGCCTTAGGCTAGGGCACCCCAAAGCTTAGGCTAGGGCACCCCTAGGCTTAGGCTAAGCTAGGGCTCACCTAGCCTCAGGCTTGCGCACCACTAGGCTTAGGCTTGGGCACCCCTTGGCTTAGGCTAGGGCACCCCTAGGCTTAGGCTAAGGCTAGGGCTCCCCTAGGCTAAGGCTAGGGCACCCCTAGGCTTTGGTTAGGGCACCCCTAGACTTAGGCTAGGGCACCCCTAGGCTTAGGCTAAGGCTTGGGCTCCCCTAGCCTAAGGCTAGGGCACCCGTAGGCTCAGGCTAGGGCACCCCTAGGCTCAGGCTAGTGCACCCCTAGGCTTAGGCTAAGGCTAGGGCTCCCCTAGCCTCAGGCTAGGGCACCCCTAGGCTTAGGCTAGGGCACCCCTAGGCTCAGGCGAGGGCACCCCTAGGCTCAGGCTAGGGCACCCCTAGGCTTAGGCTAAGGCTAGGGCTCCCCTACGCTTAGGTTAGGTTACCCCGAGGCTTAGGGTAGGTCACCCCTAAGCTTAGGCTTGGGCACCCCTAGGCTTAGGCTAGGGCACACCTAGGCTAAGGCTAAGGCTAGGGCTCCCCTAGGCTTAGGCTAAGGCACCACTTGGCTTAGGCTAGGGCACACCTAGGCTTAGGCTAGGGCACCCCTAGGCTTAGGCTAAGGCTAGGGCTCCCCTAGCCTTAGCCTAGGCCACCCCTTGGCTTAGGCTAGGGCACACCTAGGCTTAGGCTAGGGCACCCCTAGGCTTAGGCTAAGGCTAGGGCTCCCCTAGCATTAGGCTAGGGCACCCCTAGGCTTAGGCTAAGCTAGGGCTCACCTAGCCTCAGGCTTGCGCACCCCTAGGCTTAGGCTTGGGCACCCCTTGGCTTAGGCTAGGGCACCCCTAGGCTTAGGCTAAGGCTAGGGCACCACTAGGCTTAGTCTAGGGCACCCCTAGTCTTAGGCTATGGCACCCCTAGGATTAGGCGAGGACACCCCTAGGCTTAGGCTAGGGCACACCTAGGCTTAGGCTAGGGCACCCCTAGGCTTAGGCTAAGGCTAGGGCTCCCCTATCCTAAGGCTAGGGCTCCCCTATCCTAAGGCTAGGGCACCCCTAGGCTTAGGCTCGGGCACCCCTATGCTTTGGGTAAGGCTAGGGCTCCCCTAGCCTAAGGCTAGGGCACCCCTAGGCTTATGCTAGGGCACCCCTAAGCTTTGTCTAGGGCACCCCTAGGCTTAGGCTAGGGCACCCCTAGGCTTAGGCTAAAGCTAGGGCTCCCCTACCCTAAGGCTAGGGCAACACTAGGCTCAGGCTAGGGCACCGCTAGGCTCAGGCTAGGGTACCCCTAGGCTTAGGCTAGGGTACCCCTAGGCTTAGGCTAGGGTACCCCTAGGCTTAGGCTAAGGCTAGGTCTCCCCTAGCCTAAGGCTAGGGCACCCCTAGGCTTAGGCTAAGGCACCCCTAGGCTTAGATTAGGGCACCCCTAGGCTTAGGGTAAATCTAGGGATCCCCTAGCCTAAGGCCAGGGCACCTGTAGCCTTTGGCTAGGGCACCTCTAGGCTTAGGCTAAAGCTAGGGCTCCCCTAGCCTAAGGCTAGGGCACCCCTAGGCTTTGGTTGGGCACCCCTAGGCTTAGGCTAGGGCGCCTGTAGGCTAAGGCTAAGGCTAGGGCTCCTCTAGCCTACGGCTAGGTAACCACTAGGCTTAGGCGAGGGCACCCCTAGGCTTGGGCTATGGCACCCCTAGGGTTAGGCTATGGCACCCCTAGGCTTACGCTAGGGCACCCCTAAGCTTAAGCTTAGGCTAGGGCTCCCCTAGTCTTAGGCTAGGGCACCCCTAGTCTTAGGCAAAGGCACCCCTAGCCTTAGGCTAAGGCTAGGGCTCCCATAGCCTAAGGCTAGGGCATCCCTAGGCTTAGGCTAGGGCACCCCTAAGCTTAAGCTAGGGCACCGCTAGGCTTAGGCTAAGGCTAGGGCTCCACTAGCCTAAGGCTAGGGCACCCATAGGCTTAGGTTAGGGCACCCCTAGGCTTAGGCTAGGGCACTCCTAGGCTTTGGCTAAGGCTAGGGCTCACCTCGCCTAATGCTAGGGCACCCCTAGGCTTGGGCTAGGGCAGTCCTAGGCTTAGGCTAGGGCACCCCTAGGCTTAGGCTAGGGCACCCCTAGTCTTAGGCTAGGGCACCCCTAGTCTTAGGCTAAGGCTAGGGCTCACATAGCCTAAGGCTAGGGCACCCCTAGGCTTGGGCTAGGGCACCGCTTAGCTTAGGTTAGGGCACCGCTAGGCTTTGGCTAAGGCTAGGGCTCCACTAGCCTAAGGCTAGGGCACCCCTAGGCTTAGGTTAGGGCACCCCTAGGCTTAGGTTAGGGCACCCCTAGTCTTATGCTAAGGCTAGGGCTCCCCAAACCTAAGGCTAGGGCACGACAAGGCTTAGGCTAGGTAACCCTAGGCTTAAGTTAGGGCACCCCTAGCTTTAGGCTAGGGCTAGGGCTCACCTCGCCTAATGCTAGTGCACCCCTAGGCTTAGGCTAGGGCACCCCTAGGCTTAGGGTAGGGCACCCGTAGGCTTAGGCTAGGACACCCTTAGGCTTAGGCTAGGACACCCCTAGCTTAGACTAAGGCTAGGGCTCCCCTAGCCTAAGGCTAGGGCACCCTTAGGCTTAGGCTAGTGCACCCCTAGGCTTAGGCTAGGGCACCCCTAGGCTTAGGCTAGGACACCCCTAGGCTTAGGCTAGGGCACACCTAGGCTTAGGCTAGGGCACCCCTAGGCTTAGGCTAAGGCTAGGGCTCCCCTAGCCTAAGGCTAGGGCACCCCTAGGCTTAGGTTATGGTACCCCGAGGCTTAGGCTAGGCCACCCCTAGGCTTAGGTTAGGGCACCCCAAGGCTTAGGCTAGGGTACACCTAGTCTTAAGCTAAGGCTAGGGCTCCCCTAGGCTTAGGCTAGGGCATCCCTAGGCTCAGGCTAAGGCTAGGTCTCCCCTAGCCCAAGGCTAGGGCACCCCTAGGCTTAGGCTAGGGCACCCCTAGGCTTAGGCTAAGGCTAAGGCTGCCCTAGCCTAAGGCTAGAGCACCCCTAGGCTTAGTCTAGGGAACCCGTAGGCTTAGGCTAGGGCACACCTAGGCTTAGGTTTGGGCAACCCTTGGCTTAGGCTAGGGCACCCCTAGGCTTAGGCTAAGGCTAGGGCTCCCCTAGTCTAAGGCTAGGGCACCCCTTGGCTTAGGCTAGGGCACCCATATGCTTAGGCTAGGGCACAACTAGGCTTTGGCTAGGGTACCCGATGCTTAGGCGAGGGCACCCTTAGGCTTATGCTAGGGCACCCCTAGTCTTAGGCTAGGGCACCCGTACGCTTAGGCTAGGGCACCCCTAGGCTTAGGCTAGGACACCCCTAGGCTTAGGCAAAGGCTAGGTCTCCCCTAGCCTCAGGTAGGGCACCCCTAGGCTTATGCTAGGGCACCCCTAGGCTTAGGCTAGGGCACCACTAGGCTTAGGCTAGGGCACCCCTAGGCTTAGGTTAAGGCTAGGGCTCCCCTAGAATAAGGATAGGGCACCCTTAGGCTTAGGCTAGGGTACCCGGAGGCTTAGGCGAGGGCACCCCTAGGCTTAGGCTAGGGCACCCCTAGGCTTAGGCTAGGGCACACCTAGGCTTAGGCTAAGGCACCCGTAAGCTTAAGCTTTGGCACCCCTAGGCTTAGTCTAGTGCCCCCCTAGGCTTAGGCTAGGGCACCCCTAGGATTAGGTTGGGGCACCCCTAGGCTTAGTCTAGGGCACCCCTAGGCTTAGTCTAAGGCTAGGGCTCCCCTAGCCTAAGGCTAGGGCACCCCTAGGCTTAGGCTAGAGCACCGCTAGGCTTAGATTAGGGCACCCCTAGGCTTAAACAAGGGCGCCCCTAGGCTTAGGCTAGGGCACACCTAGGCTAAGGCTAAGGCTAGGGCTCCCCTAGCCTCAGGCTAGGGCACCCCTAGGCTTAGGCTAGGGAACCCCTAGGCTCAGGCTTGGGCACCCCTAGGCTTAGGCTAGGCCCCCCTTAGGCTTAGGCTAAGGCTAGGGCTCCCCTACGCTTAGGTTAGGGTACCCCGAGGCTTAGGGTAGGTCACCCCTAGGCTTAGGCTTGGGCACCCCTAGGCTTAGGCTAGGGCACACCTAGGCTAAGGGTAAGGCTAGGGCTCCCCTAGGCTTAGGCTAAGGCACCACTTGGCTTAGGCTAGGGCACACCTAGGCTTAGGCTAGGGCACCCCTAGGCTTAGGCTAAGGCTAGGGCTCCCCTAGCCGTAGGCTAGGCCACCCCTTGGCTTAGGCTAGGGCACACCTAGGCTTAGGCTAGGGCACCCCTAGGCTTAGGCTAAGGCTTGGGCTCCCCTAGCATTAGGCTAGGGCACTCCTAGGCTTAGGGTAAGATTAGTGCTCCCCTAGCCTATTGTTAGGGCACCACTAGGCTTAGTCTAGGGCACCCCTAGGCTTAGGCTAAGGCACACCTAGGCTTAGGCTAAGGCACCCGTAAGCTTAAGCTTTGGCACCCCTAGGCTTAGTCTAGTGCCCCCCTAGGCTTAGGCTATGGCACCCCTAGGGTTAGGCGAGGACACCCCTAGGCTTAGGCTAGGGCACACCTAGGCTTAGGCTAGGGCACCCCTAGGCTTAGGCTAAGGCTAGGGCTCCCCTATCCTAAGGCTAGGGCTCCCATAGCCTAAGGCTAGGGCACCCCTAGGCTTAGGCTCGGGCACCCCTACGCTTAGGGTAAGGCTAGGGCTCCCCTAGCCTAAGGCTAGGGTACCCCTAGGCTTATGCTAGGGCACCCCTAGGCTTTGGCTAGGGCTCCCCTAGGCTTAGGCTAGGGCACCCCTAGGCTTAGGCTAAAGCTAGGGCTCCCCTACCCTAAGGCTAGGGCACCCCTAGGCTCAGGCTAGGGCACCCCTAGGCTCAGGCTAGGGTACCCCTAGGCTTAGGCTAGGGCACCCCTAGGCTTAGGCTAGGGCACCCCTTGGCTAGACTAAGGCTAGTGCTCCTCTAGCCTCAGGTTAGGGCAACCCTAGGCTCAGGCTAGGGCACCACTAGGCTTAGGCTAAGCTCGGGCTCCCCTAGCCTCAGGCTAGGGCACCCCTAGGCTTATGCTAGGGCACCCCTAGTCTTGGGATAAGGTTAAGGCTCCCCTAGCCTAAGGCTAGAGCACCCCTAGGCTTAGACTTGGGCACCCCTAGGCTTAGGCTAGGGTACCCCTAGGCTTAGGCTAAGGCTAGGTCTCCCCTAGCCTAAGGCTAGGGCACCCCTAGGCTTAGGCTAGGGCACCCCTAGTCTTAGGCTAGGGCACCCCTAGGCTTAGGCTAAGGCTAGGGCTCCCCTAGTCTAAGGATAGGGCACCCCTAGGCTTAGGCTAGGGTACCCCGAGGCTTAGGCTAGAGCACCACAAGGCTTAGGCTAGGGCACCCCTAGGCTTAAAGTAGGGCACCCCTAGGCTTAGGCTAAGGCTACGGCTCCCCAACCTCAGGCTAGGGCACCCCTTGGCTTAGGCTAAGGCACCCCTAGGCTCAGGCTAGGGCACCCCTAGGCTTAGGCTAAGGCTAAGGCTCCCATAGCCTAAGGCTAGGGAACCCCTAGACTCAGGCTATGGCTCCCCTAGGCTTAGGCTAGGGCAATCCTAGCCTAGATCAGGCTAGGATCCCCCTAGCCTCATGCTAGGGCACCCATAGGCTCAGGCTAGTGCACCCCTAGGCTTAGGCTAATGCTAGGGCTCACCCAGCCTCAGGCTAGGGCACCCCTAGGCTTAGGCTTGGGCACCCCTTGGCTTAGGCTAGGGCACCCCTAGGCTTAGGCTAAGCCTAGGGCCCCCCTAGCCTACATGTAGAGCACCCCTAGACTTAGGCTAGGGCATCCCTAGGCTTAGGCTAAGGCTAGGGCTCGCCTAGCCTAAGGCTAGGGCACCCCAAAGCTTAGGCTAGGGCACCCCTAGACTTAGGCTAGGGTACCCCAAGGCTTAGGCTAGGGAACCCCTAGGCTTAGGCTAAGGCTACGGCTCCCCTAGCCTCAGGCTAGGGCACCCCTAGACACATGCTGTGGCACCCCTAGGCTTATGCTAGGGCACCCATAGGCTTAGGCTAAGGCTAGGGCTCCCCTAGCCTTAGGCTAGGGCACCCCAAAGCTTAGGCTAGGGCACCCCTAGGCTTAGTCTAAGCTAGGGCTCACCTAGCCTCAGGCTTGCGCACCACTAGGCTTAGGCTTGGGCACCCCTTGGCTTAGGCTAGGGCACCCCTAGGCTTAGGCTAAGGCTAGGGCTCCCCTAGGCTAAGGCTAGGGCACCCCTAGGCTTTGGTTAGGGCACCCCTAGACTTAGGCTAGGGCACCCCTAGGCTTAGGCTAAGGCTTGGGCTCCCCTAGCCTAAGGCTAGGGCACCCGTAGGCTCAGGCTAGGGCACCCCTAGGCTCAGGCTAGTGCACCCCTAGGCTTAGGCTAAGGCTAGGGCTCCCCTAGCCTCAGGCTAGGGCACCCCTAGGCTTAGGCTAGGGCACCCCTAGGCTCAGGCGAGGGCACCCCTAGGCTCAGGCTAGGGCACCCCTAGGCTTAGGCTAAGGCTAGGGCTCCCCTACGCTTAGGTTAGGGTACCCCGAGGCTTAGGGTAGGTCACCCCTAAGCTTAGGCTTGGGCACCCCTAGGCTTAGGCTAGGGCACACCTAGGCTAAGGCTAAGGCTAGGGCTCCCCTAGGCTTAGGCTAAGGCACCACTTGGCTTAGGCTAGGGCACACCTAGGCTTAGGCTAGGGCACCCCTAGGCTTAGGCTAAGGCTAGGGCTCCCCTAGCCTTAGCCTAGGCCACCCCTTGGCTTAGGCTAGGGCACACCTAGGCTTAGGCTAGGGCACCCCTAGGCTTAGGCTAAGGCTAGGGCTCCCCTAGCATTAGGCTAGGGCACCCCTAGGCTTAGGCTAAGCTAGGGCTCACCTAGCCTCAGGCTTGCGCACCCCTAGGCTTAGGCTTGGGCACCCCTTGGCTTAGGCTAGGGCACCCCTAGGCTTAGGCTAAGGCTAGGGCACCACTAGGCTTAGTCTAGGGCACCCCTAGTCTTAGGCTATGGCACCCCTAGGATTAGGCGAGGACACCCCTAGGCTTAGGCTAGGGCACACCTAGGCTTAGGCTAGGGCACCCCTAGGCTTAGGCTAAGGCTAGGGCTCCCCTATCCTAAGGCTAGGGCTCCCATAGCCTAAGGCTAGGGCACCCCTAGGCTTAGGCTCGGGCACCCCTATGCTTTGGGTAAGGCTAGGGCTCCCCTAGCCTAAGGCTAGGGCACCCCTAGGCTTATGCTAGGGCACCCCTAAGCTTTGTCTAGGGCACCCCTAGGCTTAGGCTAGGGCACCCCTAGGCTTAGGCTAAAGCTAGGGCTCCCCTACCCTAAGGCTAGGGCAACACTAGGCTCAGGCTAGGGCACCGCTAGGCTCAGGCTAGGGTACCCCTAGGCTTAGGCTAGGGTACCCCTAGGCTTAGGCTAGGGTACCCCTAGGCTTAGGCTAAGGCTAGGTCTCCCCTAGCCTAAGGCTAGGGCACCCCTAGGCTTAGGCTAGGGCACCCCTAGTCTTAGGCTATGGCACCCCTAGGCTTAGGCTAAGGCTAGGGCTCCCCTAGTCTAAGGATAGGGCACCCCTAGGCTTAGGGTAGGGTACCCCGAGGCTTAGGCTAGAGCACCCCAAGGCTTAGGCTAGGGCACCCCTAGGCTTAAAGTAGGGCACCCCTAGGCTTAGGCTAAGGCTACGGCTCCCCAACCTCAGGCTAGGGCACCCCTAGGCTTAGGCTAGTGCACCCCTAGGCTCAGGCTAGGACACCCCTAGGCTTAGGCTAAGGCTAAGGCTCCTGTAGCCTAAGGCTAGGACACCCCTAGACTCAGGCTATGGCACCCCTAGGCTTAGCCTAGGGCAATCCTAGGCTAGATCAGGCTAGGATCCCCTTAGCCTCAGGCTAGGGCACCCATAGGCTCAGGCTAGTGCACCCCTAGGCTTAGGCTAATGCTAAGGCTCACCCAGCCTCAAGCTAGGGCACCCCTAGGCTTAGGCTTGGGCACCCCTTGGCTTAGGCTAGGGCACCCCTAGGCTTAGGCTAAGCCTAGGGCCCCCCTAGCCTACATGTAGAGCACCCCTAGACTTAGGCTAGGGCATCCCTAGGCTTAGGCTAGGGCACGCCTAGGCTTAGGCTAAGGCTAGGGATAGCCTAGCCTAAGGCTAGGGCACCTCAAAGCTTAGGCTAGGGCACCCCTAGACTTAGGCTAGGGTACCCCAAGGCTTAGGCTAGGGCACCCCTAGGCTTAGGCTAAGGCTAGGGCTCCCCTAGCCTTAGGATCGGGCACCCCAAAGCTTAGGCTAGGGCACCCCTAGGCTTAGGCTAAGGCTAGGGCTCACCTAGCCTCAGGCTTGGGCACCCCTAGGCTTAGGCTTGGGCACCCCTAGCCTCAGGCTAGGGCACCCCTAGACTCATGCTGTGGGACCCCTAGGCTTAGGCTAGGGCACCCCTAGGCTTAGGCTAAGGCTAGGGCTCCCCTAGCCTTAGGATCGGGCACCCCAAAGCTTAGGCTAGGGCACCCCTAGGCTTAGGCTAAGGCTAGGGCTCACCTAGCCTCAGGCTTGGGCACCCCTAGGCTTAGGCTTGGGCACCCCTTGGCTTAGGCTAGGGCACCCCTAGGCTTAGGCTAAGGCTAGGGCTCCCCTAGCCTACATGTAGAGCACCCCTAGACATAGGCTAGGGCATCCCTAGGCTTAGGTTAGTGCACCCCTAGGCTTAGGCTAAGGCTAGGGCTCACCTAGCCTAAGGCTAGGGCACCCCAAAGCTTAGGGTAGGGCAACCCTAGACTTAGGCTAGGTCACCCCTAGGCTTAGGCTAGTGCACCCCTAGGCTTAGGCTAAGGCTACGGCTCCCCTAGCCTCAGGCTAGGGCACCACTAGACTCATGCTGTGGCACCCCTAGGCTTAGGCTAGGGCAATCCTAGCCTAGACTAAGGCTAGGCTACCCCTAACCTCAGGCTAGGGCACCCGTAGGCTCAGGATAGGGCACCCCTAGGCTCAGGATCGGGCACGCCTAGGCTTAGGCTAGGGCACCCCTAGGCTTAGGCTAAAGCTAGGGCTCCCCTAGCCTCAGGCTAGGGCACCCCTAGGCTTAGGCTAAGGCACCCCTAGCCTAAGGTTAGACCACCCCAAGGCTTAGGCTAGGGCACCCCTAGGCTTAGGCTAGGGCACAACTAGGCTTAGGCTAAACTAGGCCTCCCCTAGCCTAAGGCTTGGGCACCCGTAGGCTTAGGCTAAGGTACCCCTAGGCTTAGGCTAGGGCACCCCTAGGCTTAGGCTAGGATACCCCTAGGCTTAGGCTAGGGCACCCCTAGGCTAAGGCTAAGGCTAGGGCTTCTCTAGCCTAAGGCTAGGGCACCCCTAGGCTTAGGCTAGGGCACCCCTAGGCTTAGGCTAGGGCACCCCTAGGCTTAGGCTAGGGCACCCCTAGACTTAGGCTAGGACACCCCTAGGCTTAGGCTAGGGCACCCCTAGGCTAAGGCTAAGGCTACGGCTTCTCTAGCCTAAGGCTAGGGCACCCCTAGGCTTAGGCTAGGGCACCCCTAGGGTTAGGCTAGGGCACCCCTAGTGTTAGGCTAGGGCACTCCTAGGCTTACGCTAGGGCACCCCTAGGCTTAGGCTAAGGCTAGGGTTCCCGTAGCCTAAGGCTAGGGCACCCCTAGGCTTAGGCTAGGGCACCCCTAGTCTTAGGCTAGGACACCCCTAGGCTTAGGCTAAGGCTAGGGCTCCCATAGCCTAAGGCTAGGGCACCCCTAGGCTTAGGCTAGGGCACCCTAGGCTTAGGCTTGGGCACCCCTAGGCTTAAGCTATGGCACCGCTAGGCTTAGGCTAAGGCTAGAACTCCCCTAGCCTAAGACTAGGGCACCCCTAGGCTTAGGTTAGAGCACCGCTAGGCTTAGGCTAGGGCACCCGTAGGCTTAGGCTAGGGCACCCCTAGGAGTAGGCTAAGGAGAGGGCTCCACTAGCCGAAGGCTAGGGCACACCTAAGCTTAGGCTAGGGCACCCCTTTGCTTAGGCTAGGGCACCCCTAGGCTTAGGCTAAGGCTACGGCTCCCCTAGCCTAAGGCTAGGGCACCCCTTGGCTTAGGCTAGTGCACCCATAGGCTTAGGCTAGGGCACCCATAGGCTTAGACTAAGACTAGGGCTCCCCTAGCCTAAGGCTAGGGCACCCCTAGGCTTAGGCTAGGGTACCCCGATGCTTAGGCGAGGGCACCCCTACGCTTAGGCTAGGGCACCCCTAGGCTTAGGCTAGGGCACCCCTAGGCTTAGGCAAAGGCTAGGTCTCCCCTAGCCTCAGGCTAGGACACCCCTAGGCTTATGCTAGGGCACCCCTAGGCTTAGGTTAGGGCACCACTAGGCTTAGGCTAGGGCACCCCTAGGCTTAGGTTAAGGCTAGGGCTCCCCTAGTCTAAGGATAGGGCACCCTTAGGCTTAGGCTAGGGTATCCTGAGGCTTAGGCGAGGGCACCCCTAGGCTTAGGCTAGGGCACCCCTAGGCTTAGGCTAGGGCACACCTAGGCTTAGGCTAAGGCACCCGTAAGCTTAAGCTATGGCACCCCTAGGCTTAAACAAGGGCGCCCCTAGGCTTAGGCTAAGGCTACTGTTCCCCTAGCCTAAGGATAGGGCACCCCTAGATTCAGGCTATGGCACCCCTAGGCTTAGGCTAGGGCAATGCTAGGCTAGACTCAGACTAGGACTCCCTTAGCCTCAGGCTAGGGCACCCGTAGGCTCAGGCTAGGGCACCCCTAGGCTCAGGCTAGTGCACCCCTAGGCTTAGGCTAAGGCTAGGGCTCCCCTAGCCTCAGGCTAGGGCACCCCTAGGCTTAGGCTAGGGCACCCCTAGGCTTAGGCTAGGGCACCCCTAGGCTTAGGCTAAGGCTAGAGCTCCCCTACGCTTAGGTTAGGGTACCCCGAGGCTTAGGGTAGGTCACCTCTAAGCTTAGGCTTGGGCACCCCTAGGCTTAGGCTAGGGCACACCTAGGCTAAGGCTAAGGCTAGGGCTCCCCTAGGCTTAGGCTAGGGCACCACTTGGCTTAGGCTAGGGCACACCTACCTTAGGCTAGGCCACCCCTTGGCTTAGGTTAGGGCACACCTAGGCTTAGGCTATGGCACCCCTAGGCTTAGGCTAATGCTAGGGCTCCCCTAGCATTAGGCTAGGGCACCCCTAGGCTTAGGGTAAGATTAGTGCTCCCCTAGCCTATTGTTAGGGCACCACTAGGCTTAGTCTAGGGCACCCCTAATCTTAGGCTATGGCACCCCTAGGCTTAGGCGAGGACACCCCTAGGCTTTGGCTAGGGCACACCTATGCTTAGGCTAGGGCACCCCTAGGCTTAGGCTAAGGCTAGGGCTCCCCTATCCTAAGGCTAGGGCTCCCATAGGCTAAGGCTAGGGCACCCCTAGGCTTAGGCTCGGGCACCCTTACGCTTAGGGTAAGGCTAGGACTCCCCTAGCCTAAGGCTAGGGCACCCCTAGGCTTAGGCTAGGGCACCCCCAGGCTTTGGCTAGGGCACCCCTAGGCTTAGGCTAGGGCACCCCTAGGCTTAGGCTAAAGCTAGGGCTCCCCTACCCTAAGGCTAGGGCACCCAAGGCTCAGGCTAGGGCACCCCTAGGCTCAGGCTAGGGTACCCCTAGGCTTAGGCTAGGGCACCCCTAGGCTTAGGCTAGGGCACCCCTTGGCTAGACTAAGGCTAGTGCTCCTCTAGCCTCAGGTTAGGGCACCCCTAGGCTCAGGCTAGGGCACCACTAGGCTTAGGCTAAGCTCGGGCTCCCCTAGCCTCAGGCTAGGGCACCCCTAGGCTTATGCTAGGTCACCCCTTGTCTTGGGTTAAGGTTAAGGCTCCCCTAGCCTAAGGCTAGAGCACCCCTAGGCTTAGACTAGGGCACCCCTAGGCTTAGGCTAAGGCTAGGTCTCCCCTAGCCTAAGGCTAGGGCACCCCTAGGCTTAGGCTAGGGCACCCCTAGTCTTAGGATAGGGCACCCCTAGGCTTAGGTTAAGGCTAGGGCTCCCCTAGTCTAAGGATAGGGCACCCCTAGGCTTAGGCTAGGGTACCCCGAGGCTTAGGCTAGAGCACCCAAAGGCTTAGGCTAGGGCACCCCTACGCTTAAAGTAGGGCACCCCTAGGCTTAGGCTAAGGCTACTGCTCCCCAACCTCAGGCTAGGGCACCCCTAGGCTTAGGCTAGGGCACCCCTAGGCTCAGGCTAGGGCACCCCTAGGATTAGGCTAAGGCTAAGGCTCCCGTAGCCTAAGGCTAGGGAACCCCTAGACTCAGGCTATGGCACCCCTAGGCTTATGCTAGAGCAATCCTAGGCTAGATCAGGCTAGGACTCCCCTAGCCGCAGGCTAGGGCACCCATAGGCTCAGGCTAGTGCACCCCTAGGCTTAGGCTAATGCTAGGGCTCACCCAGCCTCAGGATAGGGCACCCTAGGCTTAGGCTTGGGCACCCCTTGGCTTAGGCTAGGGCACCCGTAGGATTAGGCTAAGGCTAGGGCTCCCCTAGCCTACATGTAGAGCACCCCTAGACTTAGGCTAGGGCATCCCTAGGCTTAGGCTAGGGCACCCCTAGGCTTAGGCTAAGGCTAGGGCTCGCCTAGCCTAAGGCTAGGGCACCCCAAAGCTTAGGCTAGGGCACCCCTAGGCTAAGGCTAAGGCTAGGGCTCCCCTAGCCTTAGGCTAGGGCCCCCAAAGCTTAGGCTAGGGCACCCCTAGGCTTACGCTAGGGCACCCCTAGGCTTAGGCTAAGGTTAGGGCTCACCTAGCCTCAGGCTTGGGCACCCCTAGGCTTAGGCTTGGGCACCCCTTGGCTTAGGCTAGGGCACCCCTAGGCTTAGGCTAATGCTAGGGCTCCCCTAGCCTACATGTAGAGCACCCCTAGACATAGGCTAGGGCATCCCTAGGCTTAGGCTAGGGCACCCCTAGGCTTAGGCTAAGGCTAGAGATCGCATAGCCTAAGCCTAGGGCACCCCAAAGCTTAGGCTAGGGCAACCCTAGACTTAGGCTAGGGCACCCCTAGGCTTAGGCTAGTGCACCCCTAGGCTTAGGCTAAGGCTACGGCTCCCCTAGCCTCAGGCTAGGGCACCCCTAGACTCATGCTGTGGCACCCCTAGGCTTAGGCTAGGGCAATCCTAGGCTAGACTAAGGCTAGGCTTCCCCTAGCCTCAGGCTAGGGCACCCCTAGGCTCAGGCTAGGGCACGCCTAGGCTTAGGATAGGGCACCCCTAGGCTTAGGCTAAAGCTAGGGCTCCCCTTGCCTCAGGCTAGGGAACCCCTAGGCTTAGGCTAAGGCACCCCTAGCCTAAGGCTAGACCACCCCAAGGCTTAGGCTGGGGCACCCCTAGGCTTAGGCTAGGGCACAACTAGGCTTAGGCTAAACTAGGGCTCCCCTAGACTAAGGCTTGGGCACCCGTAGGCTTAGGCTAAGGTACCCCTAGGCTTAGGCTAGGGCACCCCTAGGCTTAGGCAAGGATACCCCTAGGCTTAGGCTAGGGCTCCCCTAGGCTAAGGCTAAGGCTAGGGCTTCTCTAGCCTAAGGCTAGGGCAACCCTAGGCTTAGGCTAGGGCACCCCTAGGCTTAGGCTAGGGCACCCCTAGGGTTAGGCTAGGGCACTCCTAGGCTTACGCTAGGGCACCCCTAGGCTTAGGCTAAGGCTAGGGTTCCCGTAGCCTAAGGCTAGGGCACCCCTAGGCTTAGGCTAGGGCACCCCTAGTCTTAGGCTAGGACACCCCTAGGCTTAGGCTAAGGCTAGGGCTCCCATAGCCTAAGGCTAGGGCACCCCTAGGCTTAGGCTAGGGCACCCTAGTCTTAGGCTTGGGCACACCTAGGCTTAAGCTATGGCACCGCTAGGCTTAGGCTAAGGCTAGGGCTCCCCTAGCCTAAGGCTAGGGCACCCCTAGACTTAGGTTAGAGCACCCCTAGGCTTAGGCTAGGGCACCCGTAGGCTTAGGCTAGGGCACCCCTAGGAGTAGGCTAAGGAGAGGGCTCCACTAGCCGAATGCTAGGGCACACCTAAGCTTAGGCTAGGGCACCCCTTGGCTTAGGCTAGGGCACCCCTAGCCTTAGGTTAATGCTACGGCTCCCCTAGCCTAAGGCTTGGGCACCCCTTGGCTTAGGCTTCCGCACCCATAGGCTTAGGCTAGGGCACCCCTAGGCTTAGGCTAGGGTACCCCGATGCTTAGGCGAGGGCACCCCTAGGCTTATGCTAGGGCACACCTAGGCTTAGGCTAGGGCACCCCTACGCTTAGGCTAGGGCACCCCTAGGCTTTGGCTAGGGCACCCCTAGGCTTAGGCTAAGGCTAGGGCTCCCCTAGGCTCAGGCTAGGGCACCACTAGGCTTAGGCTAGGGCACCCCTAGGCTTAGGCTAAGGCTAGGTCTCCCCTAGACTCAGGCTAGGCCACCCCTAGGCTTATGCTAGGGCACCCCTAGGCTTAGGCTAGGGCACTCCTAGGCTTAGGCTAAGGCTAGGGCTCCCCTAGGCTCAGGCTAGGGCACCACTAGGCTTAGGCTAGGGCACCCCTAGGCTTAGGCTAAGGCTAGGTCTCCCCTAGACTCAGGCTAGGCCACCCCTAGGCTTATGCTAGGACACCCCTAGGCTTAGGCTAGGGCACCAATAAGCTTAGGCTAGGGCACCCCTAGGCTTAGGTTAAGGCTAGGGCTCCCCTAGTCTAAGGATAGGACACCCCTAGGCTTAAGCTAGGGTACCCTGAGGCTTAGGCGAGGGCACCCCTAGGCTTAGGCTAGGGCACCCCTAGGCTTAGGCTAGGGCACCCGTAAGCTTAAGTTATGGCACCCCTAGGCTTAGGCTAGTGCAGCCCTAGCCTTAGGCTAGGGCACCCCTAGGCTTAGGCTGGGGCACCCCTAGGCTTAAGATAGGGCACCCCTAGGCTTTGGCTAAGGCTAGGGCTCCCCTAGCCTAAGGCTAGGGTGCCCCTAGGCTTTGGTTAGGGCACCCCTAGACTTAGGGTAGGGCAATCCTAGGCTTAGGCTAAGGCTAGGATTCCCCTAGCCTCAGGGTAGGGCACCCAAGGCTCATGCTAGGGCACACCTAGTCTCAGGCTAGGGCACCCCTAGGCTTAGGCTAAGGCTAGGGCTCCCCTAGCCTAAGGCTAGGGCACCCCTAGGCTTAGGCTAGGGCACCGCTAGGCTTAGGCTAGGGCACCCCTAGGCTTAAACTAGGGCACCCCTAGGCTTAGGCTAAGGCTAAGGCTTCCGTAGCCCAAGGCTAGGGCACCCCTAGGCTTAGGCGAGGGTACCCCTAAGCATAGGCAAGGGAACCCCAAGGTTTAGGTTAGGGCACTCCAAGGCTTAGGCTACGGCACCCCTAGGCTTAGGCTATGGCACCCCTAGGCTTAGGCTAAGACTTCGGCTCCACTAGCCTCAGGCTAGGGCACCCTTAGACCCATGCTATGGCACCCCTAGGCTTAGGCTAGGGCAATCATAGGCTAGACTAAGGCTAGGGATCCCCTAGCCTCAGGCTAGAGTACCCGTAGGCTCAGGCTAGGCCACCCCTAGTCTCACTCTAGGGCACCCCTAGGCTTAGGCTAGGGCACCCCTAGGCTTAGGCTAAAGCTAGAGCTCCCCTAACCTAAGGCTAGAGCACCCCTAGGCTTAGGCTAGGGCAACCCTAGGCTTAGGCTAGGGCACAACTAGGCTTAGGCTAAAGCTAGGGATCCCCTAGCCTAAGGCTAGGGCACCCGTAGGCTTAGGCTAGGGCACCCCTAGGCTTAGGCTAGGGCACCCCTAGTCTTAGGCTAGGATAACCCTAGGCTTAGGCTAGGGCACCCCTAGGCTAAGGCTAAGGCTAGGGCTTCTCTAGCCTAAGGCTAGGGCACCCATAGGCTTAGGATAGGGCACCACTAGGCTTAGGAGAGGGCACCCCTAGGCTTAGGCTAGGGCACCCTTAGGGTTAGGTTAGGTCACTCCTAGGCTTACGCTAGGGCACCCTAGGCTTAGGCTAAGGCTAGGGCTCCCCTAGCCTAAGGGTAGGGCAACCCTAGGCTTAGGCTAGGGAACCCCTAGTCTTAGGCTAGCACACCCCTAGGCTTAGGCTAAGGCTAGGGCTCCCACAGCCTAAGGCTAGTGCACCCCTAGGCTAAGGTTAGGGTACCCCTAGGCTTAGGAAAGGGCACCCCTAGGCTTAAGCTAGGGCACAGCTAGGCTTAGGCTAAGGCTAGGGCTCCCCTAGCCTAAGGCTAGGGCACCCCTAGGCTAAGGCTAAGGCTACGGCTTCTCTAGCCTAAGGCTAGGGCACCCCTAGGCTTAGGCTAGGGCACCCCTAGGGTTAGGCTAGGGCACCCCTAGGGTTAGGCTAGGGCACTCCTAGGCTTACGCTAGGGCACCCCTAGGCTTAGGCTAAGGCTAGGGTTCCCGTAGCCTAAGGCTAGGGCACCCCTAGGCTTAGGCTAGGGCACCCCTAGTCTTAGGCTAGGACACCCCTAGGCTTAGGCTAAGGCTAGGGCTCCCATAGCCTAAGGCTAGGGCACCCCTAGGCTTAGGCTAGGGCACCCTAGTCTTAGGCTTGGGCACACCTAGGCTTAAGCTATGGCACCGCTAGGCTTAGGCTAAGGCTAGGGCTCCCCTAGCCTAAGGCTAGGGCACCCCTAGGCTTAGGTTAGAGCACCCCTAGGCTTAGGCTAGGGCACCCGTAGGCTTAGGCTAGGGCACCCCTAGGAGTAGGCTAAGGAGAGGGCTCCACTAGCCGAATGCTAGGGCACACCTAAGCTTAGGCTAGGGCACCCCTAGGCTTAGGCTAAGGCTACGGCTCCCCTAGCCTAAGGCTTGGGCACCCCTTGGCTTAGGCTTCCGCACCCATAGGCTTAGGCTAGGGCACCCCTAGGCTTAGGCTAGGGTACCCCGATGCTTAGGCGAGGGCACCCCTAGGCTTATGCTAGGGCACACCTAGCCTTAGGCTAGGGAACCCCTACGCTTAGGCTAGGGCACCCCTAGGCTTTGGCTAGGGCACCCCTAGGCTTAGGCTAAGGCTAGTCTCCCCTAGGCTCAGGCTAGGGCACCACTAGGCTTAGGCTAGGGCACCCCTAGGCTTAGGCTAAGGCTAGGTCTCCCCTAGACTCAGGCTAGGCCACCCCTAGGCTTATGCTAGGGCACCCCTAGGCTTAGGCTAGGGCACCAATAAGCTTAGGCTAGGGCACCCCTAGGCTTAAGTTAAGGCTAGGGCTCCCCTAGTCTAAGGATAGGACACCCCTAGGCTTAGGCTAGGGTACCCTGAGGCTTAGGCGAGGGCACCCCTAGGCTTAGGCTAGGGCACCCCTAGGCTTAGGCTAGGGCACCCGTAAGCTTAAGTTATGGCACCCCTAGGCTTAGGCTTGTGCAGCCCTAGCCTTAGGCTAGGGCACCCCTAGGCTTAGGCTGGGGCACCCCTAGGCTTAAGATAGGGCACCCCTAGGCTTTGGCTAAGGCTAGGGCTCCCCTAGGCTAAGGCTAGGGCACCCCTAGGCTTTGGTTAGGGCACCCCTAGACTTAGGGTAGGGCAATCCTAGGCTTAGGCTAAGGCTAGGATTCCCCTAGCCTCAGGGTAGGGCACCCCAGGCTCATGCTAGGGCACACCTAGTCTCAGGCTAGGGCACCCCTAGGTTTAGGCTAAGGCTAGGGCTCCCCTAGCCTAAGGCTAGGGCACCCCTAGGCTTAGGCTAAAGCTAGGGCTCCCCTAGCCTCAGGCTAGGGCACCCCTAGGCTTAGGCTAGGGAACCCCTAGGCTTAGGCTAGGGCACAGCTAGGCTTAAGCTAAGGCTAGGGCTCCCCTAGGCTTAGGCTAGGGCATCCCTAGGCTCAGGATAAGGCTAGGGCTCCCCTAGCCTAAGGCTAGAGCACCCCTAGGCTTAGGCTAGGGCACCCCTAGGCTTAAGCTAAAGCTAGGGCACCCCTAGGCAAAGGCTAGGGCACCCGTAGGCTTAGGCTAGGGCACCCCTAGGCTTAGGTTAAGGCTAGGGCTCCCCTAGCCGAAGGCTAGTGCACCCCTAGGCTTAGGCTAGGGCACCCCTAGGCTTAGGCTAGGGCACCCCTTGGCTTAGGTTAGGGCACCCCTAGGCGTAGGCTAAGGCTAGGGCTCCCCTAGCCTAAGGCTAGGGCACCCCTAAGCTTAGGCTAGGGCACCCATAGGCTTAGGCTAGGGCACCCCTAGGCTTAGGCTAAGGCTAGGGCTCCCCTAGACTAAGACAAGGGCACCCTTATGCTTAGGCTAGGGTACCCCGAGGCTTAGGCGAGGGCACCCCTAGGCTTATGATAGGGCACCCCTAGGCTTAGGCTAGGGCACACCTAAGCTTAGGCTAGGGCACCCCTAGTCTTAGGCTAGGGCACCCCTAGGATTAGGCTAAGGCTAGGGATCCCCTAGCCTAAGGCTAGGTCACCCCTAGGTTAGGCTAGGGCACCCCTAGACTTAGGCTAGGGCACACCTAGGTTTTGTTTAGGGCACCACTAAGCTTAGGCTAGGGTACCCCTAGGCATAGGAAAAGGCTAAGGCTCCCCTAGCCTAAGGCTAGGGCACCCCTAGGTTAATCTAGGGCACCCCTAGGCTTAGGCTAAAGCTACGGCTCCCCTAGCCTAAGGCTAGGGCACCCATTGGCTCAGGCTAGGGCACGCGTAGGCTTAGGCTAGGGCACACTTAGGCTTAGGATAAGACTAGGACTCCCCTAGCCTAAGGCCAGGGCACCCCTAGGCTTAGGCTAGGGCACCCCTAGGCTTAGGCTAAGGCTACGGCTCCCCTAGCCTCAGACTATGGCACCCCTAGACTCAGGCTATGGTACTTCTAGGCTTAGGCTAGGGCAATCCTAGGCTAGACTAAGGCTAGGGCTCCCCTAGGCTTAGTCTAGGACACCCCTAGGCTTAGGCTAGGGCACCCCTAGGCTTAGGCTAGGGCAATCCTAGGTTTAGGCGAAGGCTAGGGCTCCCCAAGCCTCTGGCTAGGGCACCCCTAGGCTCAGGCTAGGGCACCACTAGGTTTAGGCTAAGGCTAGGGCACCCCTAGCCTAAGGCTAGGGCACCCCTAAGCTTAGGCTAAGGCTAAGGCTCCCGTAGCCTAAGGCTAGAGCACCCCTAGGATAGGCTAGGGCACCGCTAGGCTTAGGCTAAGGCTAAGGCTCCCCCAGCCTAAGGCTAGGGCACCCCTAGGCTTAGGCTAGGGCACCCCTAAGCTTAGGCTAGGGCACCCCAAGGCTTAGGCTAGGGCACCCCTAAGCTTAGGCTAGGGCACCCTTAGACTCAGGCTAGGGCACCCCTAGGGTTAGGCTAGGGCACCCCTAGGCTTACGCTAGGGCACCCCTAGTCTAAGGCTAAGGTTAGGGCTCCTCTAGCCTAAGGCTAGGGCACCCCATGGCTTAGGCTAGGGCACCCCTAGGCTTAGGCTAGGGCACCCCTAGGGTTAGGCTAGGGTACCCCTTGGCTTACGCTAGGGCACCCCTAGGCTTAGGCTAAGGCTAGGGCTCTCCTCGCCTATTGCTAGGGCACCCCTAGGCTTAGGCTAAGGCCACGGCTCTCCTAGCCTCAGGCTAGGGCACCCTTAGATCAGGCTAGGGCACCCCTAGTCTTACGCTGGGGCACCCCTAAGCTTAGCCTATGGCTAGGGCACCCCTAGGCTTAGGATAGGGCACCCCTAGGCTTATGGTAAGGCTAAGGCTCCCCTAGCCTTAGGCTAGAGCACCCCTAGGCTTAGGCTAGGGCACCCGTAGGCTTAGGCTAGGGCACCCCTAGGAGTAGGCTAAGGCTAGGGCTACACTAGCCGAAGGCTAGGGCACACCTAGGCTTAGGCTAGGGCACCCCTTGGCTTAGGCTAGGGCACCCCTAGGCTTAGGCTAAGACTAGGGCTCCCCTAGCCTAAGGATAGGGCACCCCTAGGCTTAGTCTGGGGTACCTCGATGCTTAGGCGAGGGCACCCCTAGGCTTATGCTGGGCACCCCTAGGCTTAGGCTAGGGCACCCCTACGCTTAGGCTAGGGCACCTCTAGGCTTTGGCTAGGGCACCCCTATGCTTAGGCTAATGCTAGGGCACCCCTAGGCTCAGGCTAGGGCACCACTAGGCTTAGGCTAGGGCACCCCTAGGCTTAAGCTAAGGCTAGGTCTCCCCTAGCCTCAGGCTAGGCCACCCCTAGGCTTATGCTAGGGCACCCCTAGGCTTATGCTAGGGCACCACTAGGCTTAGGCTAGGGCACCCCTAGGCTTAGGTTAAGGCTAGGGCTCCCCTAGTCTAATGATAGGGCAACCCTTGGCTTAGGCTAGGGTACCCTGAGGCTTAGGCGAGGGCACCCCTAGGCATAGGCTAGGGCACCCCTAGGCTTAGGCTAGGGCACACCTAGGCTTAGGCTAAGGAACCCGTAAGCTTAAGTTATGGCACCCCTAGGCTTAGGCTAGGGCACCCTTAGGCTTAGGCTGGGGCACCCCTAGTCTTAGGCTAGGGCACCCCTAGGCTTAGGCTAAGGCTAGGGCTCCCCTAGGCTAAGGCTAGGGCACCCCTAGGCTTTGGTTAGGGCACCCCTAGACTTAGGCAAGGGCAATCCTAGGCTTAGGCCAAGGCTAGGATTCCCCTAGCCTCAGGGTAAGGCACCCCAGGCTCAGGTTAGGGCACACCTAGTCTCAGGCTAGGGCACCCCTAGGCTTAGGCTAGGGCACCCCTAGGCTTAGGCTAAAGCTAGGGCTCCACTAGCCTAAGGCTAGAGCACCCCTAGGCTTAGGCAAGGGCAACCCTAGGCTTAGGCTTGGGCACAACTAGGCTTAGGCTAAAGCTAGGGCTCCCCTAGCCTAAGGCTAGGGCACCCCTAGGCTTAGGCTAGGGCACCGCTAGGCTTAGGCTAGGATACCCCTAGGCTTAGGCTAGGGCACCCCTAGGCTTAGGCTAGGGCACCCCTAAGCTTAGGCTAGGGCACCCCTAGGCTAAGGCTAAGGCTTGGTCTCCCCTAGCTTAAGGCTAGGGCACCCCAAGGCTTAGGCTAGGGTACCCCCAGGCTTAGGCTAGGGAACCCCTAGTCTTAGGCTAGGACACCCCTAGGCTTAGGCTAAGGCTTGGGCTCCAAAAGCCTAAGGCTAGGGTACCCCCTAGGCTTAGGATAGGGCACCTCTAGGCTTAAGCTAGGGCACCGCTAGGCTTAGGCTAAGGCTAGGGCACCCCTAGGCTTAGTCTAGGGTACCCCTAGGCTTAGGCTAAAGCTAGGGCACGCCTAGGTTCAGGCTAGGGCACCCGTAGGCTTAGGCTAGGGCACCCCTAGGCTTAGGCTAAGGCTAGGGCTCCCCTAGCCGAAGGCTAGGGCACCCCTAGGCTTAGGCTAGGGCACCCATTGGCTTAGGCTAGGGCATCCCTAGGCTTAGGCTAAGGTTAGGGCTCCCCTAGCCTAAGGCTAGGGCACCCCTAGGCTTAGGCTAGGGCACACATAGGCTTAGGCTAGGGCACCCCTAGGCTTAGGCTAAGGCTAGGGGTCCCGTAGCCTAAGGCTAGGGCACCCCTATGCTTAAACTAGGGCGCCCCTACGCTTAGGCTAAGGCTACGGCTCCCCTAGTCTAAGGCTAGGGCAACCCTAGACTCAGGCTATGGCACCGCTAGGCTTAGGCTAGGGTAATCCTTGGCTAGACTCAGGCTAGGACTCCCATAGCCTCAGGCTAGGGCACCGGTAGGCTCAGGCTAGGGCACCCCTAGGCTCAGGCTAGTGCACCCCTAGGCTTAGGCTAAGGCTAGGGCTCCCCTAGCCGAAGGCTAGGGCACCCCTAGGCTTAGGCTAGGGCACCCCTTGGCTTAGGCTAGGGCACCCCTAGGCTTAGGCTAAGGCTAGGGCTCCCCTAGCCTAAGGCTAGGGCACCCCTAGGTTTAGGCGAGGGCACCCCTAGGCTTATGCTAGGGCACCCCTAGGCTTAGGCTAGGGCACCCCTGGGATTAGGCTAAGGCTAGGGCTCCCCTAGCCTAAGGCTATGTCACCCCTAAGCTTAGGCTAGGGCACCCCTAGGCTTAGTCTAGGGCACACCTAGAGTTAGGCTAGGGCACCCCTAGACTTAGGCTAGGGCACTCCTAGGTTTTGTTTAGGGCACCACTAAGCTTAGGCTAGGGCACCCCTTGGCTTAGGCTAGGGGACCCCTAGGTTTATGCTTGGGCTACCCTAGGCTTAGGCTAAAGCTACGGCTCCCCTAGCCTAAGGCTAGGGCACCCCTAGGCTCAGGCTAGGGCACGCGTAGGCTTAGGCTAGGGCACACTTAGGCTTAGGATAAGACTAGGACTCCCCTAGCCTAAGGCTAGGGCACCCCTAGGCTTAGGCTAGGGCACCCCTAGGCTTAGGCTAAGGCTACGGCTCACCTAGCCTCAGACTATGGCACCCCTAGACTCAGGCTATGGTACTTCTAGGCTTAGGCTAGGGCAATCCTAGGCTAGACTAAGGCTAGGGCTCCCCTAGGCTTAGTCTAGGACACCCCTAGGCTTAGGCTAGGGCACCCCTAGTCTTAGGCTTGGGCAATCCTAGGTTTAGGCTAAGGCTAGGACTCCCCATGCCTCTGGCTAGGGCACCCCTAGGCTCAGGCTAGGGCACCACTAGGTTTAGGCTAAGGCTAGGGCACCCCTAGCCTAAGGCTAGGGCACCCCTAAGCTTAGTCTAAGGCTAAGGCTCCCGTAGCCTAAGGCTAGAGCACCCCTAGGATAGGCTAGGGCACCGCTAGACTTAGGCTAAGGCTAGGGCTCCCCCAGCCTAAGGCTAGTGCACCCCTAGGCTTAGGCTAGGGCACCCCAAGGCTTCGGCTAGGGCACCCCTAGACTTAGGCTAGGGCACCCCTAGGTTTTGTTTAGGGCACCACTAAGCTTAGGCTAGGGCACCCCTTGGCTTAGGCTAGGGGACCCCTAGGTTTATGCTTGGGCTACCCTAGGCTTAGGCTAAAGCTACGGCTCCCCTAGCCTAAGGCTAGGGCACCCCTAGGCTCAGGCTAGGGCACGCGTAGGCTTAGGCTAGGGCACACTTAGGCTTAGGATAAGACTAGGACTCCCCTAGCCTAAGGCTAGGGCACCCCTAGGCTTAGGCTAGGGCACCCCTAGGCTTAGGCTAAGGCTACGGCTCCCCTAGCCTCAGACTATGGCACCCCTAGACTCAGGCTATGGTACTTCTAGGCTTAGGCTAGGGCAATCCTAGGCTAGACTAAGGCTAGGGCTCCCCTAGGCTTAGTCTAGGACACCCCTAGGCTTAGGCTAGGGCACCCCTAGGCTTAGGCTAGGGCAATCCTAGGTTTAGGCTAAGGCTAGGACTCCCCATGCCTCTGGCTAGGGCACCCCTAGGCTCAGGCTAGGGCACCACTAGGTTTAGGCTAAGGCTAGGGCACCCCTAGCCTAAGGCTAGGGCACCCCTAAGCTTAGTCTAAGGCTAAGGCTCCCGTAGCCTAAGGCTAGAGCACCCCTAGGATAGGCTAGGGCACCGCTAGACTTAGGCTAAGGCTAGGGCTCCCCCAGCCTAAGGCTAGGGCACCCCTAGGCTTAGGCTAGGGCACCCCAAGGCTTAGGCTAGGGCACCCCAAGGCTTAGGCTAGGGCACCCCTAAGCTTAGGCTAGGGCACCCTTAGACTCAGGCTAGGGCACCCCTAGGGTTAGGCTAGGGCACCCCTAGGCTTACGCTAGGGCACCCCTAGTCTAAGGCTAAGGTTAGGGCTCCTCTAGCCTAAGGCTAGGGCACCCCATGGCTTAGGCTAGGGCACCCCTAGGCTTAGGCTAGGGCACCCCTAGGGTTAGGCTAGGGTACCCCTTGGCTTACGCTAGGGCACCCCTAGGCTTAGGCTAAGGCTAGGGCTCTCCTCGCCTAATGCTAGGGCACCCCTAGTCTTACGCTAAGGCCACGGCTCTCCTAGCCTCAGGCTAGGGCACCCTTAGATCAGGCTAGGGCACCCCTAGTCTTACGCTAGGGCACCCCTAAGCTTAGCCTATGGCTAGGGCACCCCTAGGCTTAGGATAGGGCACCCCTAGGCTTAGGGTAAGGCTAAGGCTCCCCTAGCCTAAGGCTAGAGCACCCCTAGGCTTAGGCTAGGGAACCCGTAGGCTTAGGCTAGGGCACCCCTAGGAGTAGGCTAAGGCTAGGGCTACACTAGCCGAAGGCTAGGGCACACCTAGGCTTAGGCTAGGGCACCCCTTGGCTTAGGCTAGGGCACCCCTAGGCTTAGGCTAGGGCACCCCAAGGCTTAGGCTAGGGCACCCCTAGACTTAGGCTAGGGCACCCCTAGGTTTTGTTTAGGGCACCACTAAGCTTAGGCTAGGGCACCCCTTGGCTTAGGCTAGGGGACCCCTAGGTTTATGCTTGGGCTACCCTAGGCTTAGGCTAAAGCTACGGCTCCCCTAGCCTAAGGCTAGGGCACCCCTAGGCTCAGGCTAGGGCACGCGTAGGCTTAGGCTAGGGCACACTTAGGCTTAGGATAAGACTAGGACTCCCCTAGCCTAAGGCTAGGGCACCCCTAGGCTTAGGCTAGGGCACCCCTAGGCTTAGGCTAAGGCTACGGCTCCCCTAGCCTCAGACTATGGCACCCCTAGACTCAGGCTATGGTACTTCTAGGCTTAGGCTAGGGCAATCCTAGGCTAGACTAAGGCTAGGGCTCCCATAGGCTTAGTCTAGGACACCCCTAGGCTTAGGCTAGGGCACCCCTAGGCTTAGGCTAGGGCAATCCTAGGTTTAGGCTAAGGCTAGGACTCCCCATGCCTCTGGCTAGGGCACCCCTAGGCTCAGGCTAGGGCACCACTAGGTTTAGGCTAAGGCTAGGGCACCCCTAGCCTAAGGCTAGGGCACCCCTAAGCTTAGTCTAAGGCTAAGGCTCCCGTAGCCTAAGGCTAGAGCACCCCTAGGATAGGCTAGGGCACCGCTAGACTTAGGCTAAGGCTAGGGCTCCCCCAGCCTAAGGCTAGGGCACCCCTAGGCTTAGGCTAGGGCACCCCAAGGCTTAGGCTAGGGCACCCCAAGGCTTAGGCTAGGGCACCCCTAAGCTTAGGCTAGGGCACCCTTAGACTCAGGCTAGGGCACCCCTAGGGTTAGGCTAGGGCACCCCTAGGCTTACGCTAGGGCACCCCTAGTCTAAGGCTAAGGTTAGGGCTCCTCTAGCCTAAGGCTAGGGCACCCCATGGCTTAGGCTAGGGCACCCCTAGGCTTAGGCTAGGGCACCCCTAGGGTTAGGCTAGGGTACCCCTTGGCTTACGCTAGGGCACCCCTAGGCTTAGGCTAAGGCTAGGGCTCTCCTCGCCTAATGCTAGGGCACCCCTAGTCTTACGCTAAGGCCACGGCTCTCCTAGCCTCAGGCTAGGGCACCCTTAGATCAGGCTAGGGCACCCCTAGTCTTACGCTAGGGCACCCCTAAGCTTAGCCTATGGCTAGGGCACCCCTAGGCTTAGGATAGGGCACCCCTAGGCTTAGGGTAAGGCTAAGGCTCCCCTAGCCTAAGGCTAGAGCACCCCTAGGCTTAGGCTAGGGAACCCGTAGGCTTAGGCTAGGGCACCCCTAGGAGTAGGCTAAGGCTAGGGCTACACTAGCCGAAGGCTAGGGCACACCTAGGCTTAGGCTAGGGCACCCCTTGGCTTAGGCTAGGGCACCCCTAGGCTTAGGCTAAGACTAGGGCTCCCCTAGCCTAAGGCTAGGGCACCCCTAGGCTTAGGATAGGGTACCTCGATGCTTAGGCGAGGGCACCCCTAGGCTTATGCTGGGCACCCCTAGGCTTAGGCTAGGGCACCCCTACGCTTAGGCTAGGGCACCTCTAGGCTTTGGCTAGGGCACCCCTATGCTTAGGCTAATGCTAGGGCTCCCCTAGGCTCAGGCTAGGGCACCACTAGGCTTAGGCGAGGGCACCCCTAGGCTTATGCTAGGGCACCCCTAGGCTTAGGCTAGGGCACCCCTGGGATTAGGCTAAGGCTAGGGTTCCCCTAGCCTAAGGCTAGGTCACCCCTAAGCTTAGGCTAGGGCACCCCTAGGCTTAGTCTAGGGCACACCTAGAGTTAGGCTAGGGCACCCCTAGACTTAGGCTAGGGCACCCCTAGGTTTTGTTTAGGGCACCACTAAGCTTAGGCTAGGGCACCCCTTGGCTTAGGCTAGGGGACCCCTAGGTTTATGCTTGGGCTACCCTAGGCTTAGGCTAAAGCTACGGCTCCCCTAGCCTAAGGCTAGGGCACCCCTAGGCTCAGGCTAGGGCACGCGTAGGCTTAGGCTAGGGCACACTTAGGCTTAGGATAAGACTAGGACTCCCCTAGCCTAAGGCTAGGGCACCCCTAGGCTTAGGCTAGGGCACCCCTAGGCTTAGGCTAAGGCTACGGCTCCCCTAGCCTCAGACTATGGCACCCCTAGACTCAGGCTATGGTACTTCTAGGCTTAGGCTAGGGCAATCCTAGGCTAGACTAAGGCTAGGGCTCCCCTAGGCTTAGTCTAGGACACCCCTAGGCTTAGGCTAGGGCACCCCTAGGCTTAGGCTAGGGCAATCCTAGGTTTAGGCTAAGGCTAGGACTCCCCATGCCTCTGGCTAGGGCACCCCTAGGCTCAGGCTAGGGCACCACTAGGTTTAGGCTAAGGCTAGGGCACCCATAGCCTAAGGCTAGGGCACCCCTAAGCTTAGTCTAAGGCTAAGGCTCCCGTAGCCTAAGGCTAGAGCACCCCTAGGATAGGCTAGGGCACCCCTAGGCTTAGGCTAGGGCACCCCAAGGCTTAGGCTAGGGCACCCCAAGGCTTAGGCTAGGGCACCCCTAAGCTTAGGCTAGGGCACCCTTAGGCTCAGGCTAGGGCACCCCTAGGGTTAGGCTAGGGCACCCCTAGGCTTACGCTAGGGCACCCCTAGTCTAAGGCTAAGGTTAGGGCTCCTCTAGCCTAAGGCTAGGGCACCCCATGGCTTAGGCTAGGGCACCCCTAGGCTTAGGCTAGGGCACCCCTAGGGTTAGGCTAGGGTACCCCTTGGCTTACGCTAGGGCACCCCTAGGCTTAGGCTAAGGCTAGGGCTCTCCTCGCCTAATGCTAGGGCACCCCTAGTCTTACGCTAAGGCCACGGCTCTCCTAGCCTCAGGCTAGGGCACCCTTAGATCAGGCTAGGGCACCCCTAGTCTTACGCTAGGGCACCCCTAAGCTTAGCCTATGGCTAGGGCACCCCTAGGCTTAGGATAGGGCACCCCTAGGCTTAGGGTAAGGCTAAGGCTCCCCTAGCCTAAGGCTAGAGCACCCCTAGGCTTAGGCTAGGGAACCCGTAGGCTTAGGCTAGGGCACCCCTAGGAGTAGGCTAAGGCTAGGGCTACACTAGCCGAAGGCTAGGGCACACCTAGGCTTAGGCTAGGGTACCCCTTGGCTTAGGCTAGGGCACCCCTAGGCTTAGGCTAAGACTAGGGCTCCCCTAGCCTAAGGCTAGGGCACCCCTAGGCTTAGGATAGGGTACCTCGATGCTTAGGCGAGGGCACCCCTAGGCTTATGCTGGGCACCCCTAGGCTTAGGCTAGGGCACCCCTACGCTTAGGCTAGGGCACCTCTAGGCTTTGGCTAGGGCACCCCTATGCTTAGGCTAATGCTAGGGCTCCCCTAGGCTCAGGCTAGGGCACCACTAGGCTTAGGCTAGGGCACCCCTAGGCTTAGGCTAAGGCTAGGTCTCCCCTAGCCTCAGGCTAGGCCACCCCTAGGCTTATGCTAGGGCACACCTAGGCTTATGCTAGGGTACCACTAGGCTTAGGCTAGGGCACCCCTAGGCTTAGGTTAAGGCTAGGGCTCCCCTAGTCTAAGGATAGGGCACCCCTAGTCTTAGGCTAGGGTACCCTGAGGCTTAGGCGAAGGCACCCCTAGGCATAGGCTAGGGCACCCCTAGGCTTAGGCGAGGGCACACCTAGGCTTAGGCTAAGGAACCCGTAAGCTTAAGTTATGGCACCCCTAGGCTTAGGCTAGGGCACCCTTAGGCTTAGGCTGGGGCACCCCTAGTCTTAGGCTAGGGCACCCCTAGGCTTAGGCTAAGGCTAGGGCTCCCCTAGGCTAAGGCTAGGGCACCCCTAGGCTTTGGTTAGGGCACCCCTAGATTTAGGCTAGGGCAATCCTAGGCTTAGGCCAAGGCTAGGATTCCCCTAGCCTCAGGGTAAGGCACCCCAGGCTCAGGCTAGGGCACACCTAGTCTCAGGCTAGGGCACCCCAAGTCTTTGGCTAAGGCTAGGGCTCCCCTAGCCTAAGGCTAGGGCACCCCTAGGCTTAGGCTAGGGCACCGCTAGGCTTAGGTTAGGGCACCCCTAGGCTTAAACTAGGGCGCCGTTACGCTTAGGCTAAGGCTACGGCTCCCCTAGTCTAAGGCTAGGGCAACCCTAGACTCAGGCTATGGCACCGCTAGGCTTAGGCTAGGGTAATCCTTGGCTAGACTCAGGCTAGGACTCCCATAGCCTCAGGCTAGGGCACCGGTAGGCTCAGGCTAGGGCACCCCTAGGCTCAGGCTAGTGCACCCCTAGGCTTAGGCTAAGGCTAGGGCTCCCCTAGCCTCAGGCTAGGGCACCCCTAGGCTTAGGCTAGGGCACCCTTAGGCTCAGGCCAGGGCACCCCTAGGCTTAGGCTAAGGCTAAGGCCCCCGTAGCCCAAGGCTAGGGCACCCCAGTCTTAGGCGAGGGTACCCCTAAGCTTAGGCTAAGGCTACGGCTCCACTAGCCTCAGGCTAGGGCACCCATAGACCCATGCTATGGCACCCCTAGGCTTAGGCTAGGACAATCATAGGCTAGACTAAGGCTAGTGATCCCCTAGCCTCAGGCTAGGGTACCCGTAGGCTCAGGCTAGGGCACCCCTAGTCTCAGGCTAGGGCACCCCTAGGCTAAGGCTAGGGCACCCCTAGGCTTAGGTTAAGGCTAGGGCTCACCTAGCCGAAGGCTAGGGCACCCCTAGGCTTAGGCTAGGGCACCCCTAGGCTTAGGCTAGGGCACCCCTTGGCTTAGGTTAGGGCACCCCTAGGCGTAGGCTAAGGCTAGGGCTCCCCTAGCCTAAGGCTAGGGCACCCCTAAGCTTAGGCTAGGGCACCCATAGGCTTAGGCTAGGGCACCCCTATGCTTAGGCTAATGCTAGGGCTCCCCTAGCCTAAGGCAAGGGCACCCTTATGCTTAGGCTAGGGTACCCCGAGGCTTAGGCGAGGGCACCCCTAGGCTTATGCTAGGGCACCCCTAGGCTTAGGCTAGGGCACACCTAAGCTTAGGCTAGGGCACCCCTAGTCTTAGGCTAGGGCACCCCTAGGATTAGGCTAAGGCTAGGGCTCCCCTAGCCTAAGGCTAGGTCACCCCTAGGTTAGGCTAGGGCACCCCTAGACTTAGGCTAGGGCACCCCTAGGTTTTGTTTAGGGCACCACTAAGCTTAGGCTAGGGTACCCCTAGGCATAGGAAAAGGCTAAGGCTCCCCTAGCCTAAGGCTAGGGCACCCCTAGGTTAGGCTAGGGCACACCTAGGCATAGGCTAAAGCTATGGCTCCCCTAGCCTAAGGCTAGGGCACCCATTGGCTCAGGCTAGGGCACGCGTAGGCTTAGGCTAGGGCACACTTAGGCTTAGGATAAGACTAGGACTCCCCTAGCCTAAGGTTAGGGCACCCCTAGGCTTAGGCTAGGGCACCCCTAGGCTTAGGCTAAGGCTACGGCTCCCCTAGCCTCAGACTATGGCACCCCTAGACTCAGGCTATGGTACTTCTAGGCTTAGGCTAGGGCAATCCTAGGCTAGACTAAGGCTAGGGCTCCCCTAGGCTTAGTCTAGGACACCCCTAGGCTTAGGCTAGGGCACCCCTAGGCTTAGGCTAGGGCAATCCTAGGTTTAGGCTAAGGCTAGGGCTCCCCAAGCCTCTGGCTAGGGCACCCCTAGGCTCAGGCTAGGGCACCACTAGGTTTAGGCTAAGGCTAGGGCACCCCTAGCCTAAGGCTAGGGCACCCCTAAGCTTAGGCTAAGGCTAAGGCTCCCGTAGCCTAAGGCTAGAGCACCCCTAGGATAGGCTAGGGCACCGCTAGGCTTAGGCTAAGCCTAGGGCTCCCCCAACCTAAGGCTAGGGCACACCTAGGCTTAGGCTAGGGCACCCCTAAGCTTAGGCTAGGGCACCCCAAGGCTTAGGCTAGGGCACCCCTAAGCTTAGGCTAGGCACCCTTAGACTCAGGCTAGGGCACCCCTAGTGTTAGGCTAGGGCACGCCTAGGCTTACGCTAGGGCACCCCTAGTCTAAGGCTAAGGTTAGGGCTCCTCTAGCCTAAGGCTAGGGCACCCCATGGCTTAGGCTAGGGCACCCCTAGGCTTAGGCTAGGGCACCCCTAGGGTTAGGCTAGGGTACCCCTTGGCTTACGCTAGGGCACCCCTAGGCTTAGGCTAAGGCTAGGGCTCTCCTCGCCTAATGCTAGGGCACACCTAGGCTTAGGCTAAGGCCACGGCTCTCCTAGCCTCAGGCTAGGGCACCCTTAGATCAGGCTAGGGCACCCCTAGTCTTACACTAGGGCACCCCTAAGCTTAGCCTATGGCTAGGGCACCCCTAGGTTTAGGATAGGGCACCCCTAGGCTTAGGGAAAGGCTAAGGCTCCCCTAGCCTAAGGCTAGAGCACCCCTAGGCTTAGGCTAGGGCACCCGTAGGCTTAGGCTAGGGCACCCATAGGAGTAGGCTAAGGCTAGGGCTCCACTAGCCGAAGGCTAGGGCACACCTAGGCTTAGGCTAGGGCACCCCTAGGCTTAGGCTAGGGCACCCCTAGGCTTAGGCTAGGGCACCCCTACGCTTAGGCTAGGGCACCTCTAGGCTTTGGCTAGGGCACCCCTATGCTTAGGCTAATGCTAGGGCTCCCCTAGGCTCAGGCTAGGGCACCACTAGGCTTAGGCTAGGGCACCCCTAGGCTTAGGCTAAGGCTAGGTCTCCCCTAGCCTCAGGCTAGGCCACCCCTAGGCTTATGCTAGGGCACCCCTAGGCTTATGCTAGGGCACCACTAGGCTTAGGCTAGGGCACCCCTAGGCTTAAGTTAAGGCTAGGGCTCCCCTAGTCTAAGGATAGGGCACCCCTAGGCTTAGGCTAGGGTACCCTGAGGCTTAGGCGAGGGCACCCCTAGGCATAGGCTAGTGCACCCCTAGGCTTAGGCCAGGGCACACCTAGGCTTAGGCTAAGGAACCCGTAAGCTTAAGTTATGGCACCCCTAGGCTTAGGCTAGGGCACCCCTAGGCTTAGGGTGGGCACCCCTAGTCTTAGGCTAGGGCACCCCTAGGCTTAGGCTAAGGCTAGGGCTCCCCTAGGCTAAGGCTAGGGCACCCCTAGGCTTTGGTTAGGGCACCCCTAGACTTAGGCTAGGGCAATCCTAGGCTTAGGCCAAGGCTAGGATTCCCCTAGCCTCAGGGTAAGGCACCCCAGGCTCAGGCTAGGGCACACCTAGTCTCAGGCTAGGGCACCCCAAGGCTTTGGCTAAGGCTAGGGCTCCCCTAGCCTAAGGCCAGGGCACCCCTAGGCTTAGGCTAGGGCACCGCTAGGCTTAGGTTAGGGCACCCCTAGGCTTAAACTAGGGCGCCGTTACGCTTAGGCTAAGGCTACGGCTCCCCTAGTCTAAGGCTAGGGCAACCCTAGACTCAGGCTATGGCACCGCTAGGCTTAGGCTAGGGTAATCCTTGGCTAGACTCAGGCTAGGACTCCCATAGCCTCAGGCTAGGGCACCGGTAGGCTCAGGCTAGGGCACCCCTAGGCTCAGGCTAGTGCACCCCTAGGCTTAGGCTAAGGCTAGGGCTCCCCTAGCCTCAGGCTAGGGCACCCCTAGGCTTAGGCTAGGGCACCCTTAGGCTCAGGCCAGGGCACCCCTAGGCTTAGGCTAAGGCTAAGGCCCCCGTAGCCCAAGGCTAGGGCACCCCAGTCTTAGGCGAGGGTACCCCTAAGCTTAGGCTAAGGCTACGGCTCCACTAGCCTCAGGCTAGGGCACCCATAGACCCATGCTATGGCACCCCTAGGCTTAGGCTAGGACAATCATAGGCTAGACTAAGGCTAGTGATCCCCTAGCCTCAGGCTAGTGTACCCGTAGGCTCAGGCTAGGGCACCCCTAGTCTCAGGCTAGGGCACCCCTAGGCTAAGGCTAGGGCACCCCTAGGCTTAGGTTAAGGTTAGGGCTCCCCTAGCCGAAGGCTAGGGCACCCCTAGGCTTAGGCTAGGGCACCCCTAGGCTTAGGCTAGGGCACCCCTTGGCTTAGGTTAGGGCACCCCTAGGCGTAGGCTAAGGCTAGGGCTCCCCTAGCCTAAGGCTAGGGCACCCCTAAGCTTAGGCTAGGGCCCCATAGGCTTAGGCTAGGGCACCCCTATGCTTAGGCTAATGCTAGGGCTCCCCTAGCCTAAGGCAAGGGCACCCTTATGCTTAGGCTAGGGTACCCCGAGGCTTAGGCGAGGGCACCCCTAGGCTTATGCTAGGGCACCCCTAGGCTTAGGCTAGGGCACACCTAAGCTTAGGCTAGGGCACCCCTAGTCTTAGGCTAGGGCACCCCTAGGATTAGGCTAAGGCTAGGGCTCCCCTAGCCTAAGGCTAGGTTACCCCTAGGTTAGGCTAGGGCACCCCTAGACTTAGGCTAGGGCACCCCTAGGTTTTGTTTAGGGCACCACTAAGCTTAGGCTAGGGTACCCCTAGGCATAGGAAAAGGCTAAGGCTCCCCAGGCCTAAGGCTAGGGCACCCCTAGGTTAGGCTAAGGCACACCTAGGCATAGGCTAAAGCTACGGCTCCCCTAGCCTAAGGCTAGGGCACCCATTGGCTCAGGCTAGGGCACGCGTAGGCTTAGGCTAGGGCACACTTAGGCTTAGGATAAGACTAGGACTCCCCTAGCCTAAGGTTAGGGCACCCCTAGGCTTAGGCTAGGGCACCCCTAGGCTTAGGCTAAGGCTACGGCTCCCCTAGCCTCAGACTATGGCACCCCTAGACTCAGGCTATGGTACTTCTAGGCTTAGGCTAGGGCAATCCTAGGCTAGACTAAGGCTAGGGCTCCCCTAGGCTTAGTCTAGGACACCCCTAGGCTTAGGCTAGGGCACCCCTAGGCTTAGGCTAGGGCAATCCTAGGTTTAGGCTAAGGCTAGGGCTCCCCAAGCCTCTGGCTAGGGCACCCCTAGGCTCAGGCTAGGGCACCACTAGGTTTAGGCTAAGGCTAGGGCACCCCTAGCCTAAGGCTAGGGCACCCCTAAGTTTAGGCTAAGGCTAAGGCTCCCGTAGCCTAAGGCTAGAGCACCCCTAGGATAGGCTAGGGCACCGCTAGGCTTAGGCTAAGGCTAGGGCTCCCCCAACCTAAGGCTAGGGCACACCTAGGCTTAGGCTAGGGCACCCCTAAGCTTAGGCTAGGGCACCCCAAGGCTTAGGCTAGGGCACCCCTAAGCTTAGGCTAGGCACCCTTAGACTCAGGCTAGGGCACCCCTAGGGTTAGGCTAGGGCACCCCTAGGCTTACGCTAGGGCACCCCTAGTCTAAGGCTAAGGTTAGGGCTCCTCTAGCCTAAGGCTAGGGCACCCCATGGCTTAGGCTAGGGCACCCCTAGGCTTAGGCTAGGGCACCCCTAGGGTTAGGCTAGGGTACCCCTTGGCTTACGCTAGGGCACCCCTAGGCTTAGGCTAAGGCTAGGGCTCTCCTCGCCTAATGCTAAGGCACACCTAGGCTTAGGCTAAGGCCACGGCTCTCCTAGCCTCAGGCTAGGGCACCCTTAGATCAGGCTAGGGCACCCCTAGTCTTACACTAGGGCACCCCTAAGCTTAGCCTATGGCTAGGGCACCCCTAGGTTTAGGATAGGGCACCCCTAGGCTTAGGGAAAGGCTAAGGCTCCCCTAGCCTAAGGCTAGAGCACCCCTAGGCTTAGGCTAGGGCACCCGTAGGCTTAGGCTAGGGCACCCATAGGAGTAGGCTAAGGCTAGGGCTCCACTAGCCGAAGGCTAGGGCACACCTAGGCTTAGGCTAGGGCACCCCTAGGCTTAGGCTAGGGCACCCCTAGGCTTAGGCTAGGGCACCCCTACGCTTAGGCTAGGGCACCTCTAGGCTTTGGCTAGGGCACCCCTATGCTTAGGCTAATGCTAGGGCTCCCCTAGGCTCAGGCTAGGGCACCACTAGGCTTAGGCTAGGGCACCCCTAGGCTTAGGCTAAGGCTAGGTCTCCCCTAGCCTCAGGCTAGGCCACCCCTAGGCTTATGCTAGGGCACCCCTAGGCTTATGCTAGGGCACCACTAGGCTTAGGCTAGGGCACCCCTAGGCTTAAGTTAAGGCTAGGGCTCCCCTAGTCTAAGGATAGGGCACCCCTAGGCTTAGGCTAGGGTACCCTGAGGCTTAGGCGAGGGCACCCCTAGGCATAGGCTAGTGCACCCCTAGGCTTAGGCCAGGGCACACCTAGGCTTAGGCTAAGGAACCCGTAAGCTTAAGTTATGGCACCCCTAGGCTTAGGCTAGGGCACCCCTAGGCTTAGGGTGGGCACCCCTAGTCTTAGGCTAGGGCACCCCTAGGCTTAGGCTAAGGCTAGGGCTCCCCTAGGCTAAGGCTAGGGCACCCCTAGGCTTTGGTTAGGGCACCCCTAGACTTAGGCTAGGGCAATCCTAGGCTTAGGCCAAGGCTAGGATTCCCCTAGCCTCAGGGTAAGGCACCCCAGGCTCAGGCTAGGGCACACCTAGTCTCAGGCTAGGGCACCCCAAGGCTTTGGCTAAGGCTAGGGCTCCCCTAGCCTAAGGCTAGGGCACCCCTAGGCTTAGGCTAGGGCACCGTTAGGCTTAGGTTAGGGCACCCCTAGGCTTAAACTAGGGCGCCGTTACGCTTAGGCTAAGGCTACGGCTCCCCTAGTCTAAGGCTAGGGCAACCCTAGACTCAGGCTATGGCACCACTAGGCTTAGGCTAGGGTAATCCTTGGCTAGACTCAGGCTAGGACTCCCATAGCCTCAGGCTAGGGCACCGGTAGGCTCAGGCTAGGGCACCCCTAGGCTCAGGCTAGTGCACCCCTAGGCTTAGGCTAAGGCTAGGGCTCCCCTAGCCTCAGGCTAGGGCACCCCTAGGCTTAGGCTAGGGCACCCTTAGGCTCAGGCCAGGGCACCCCTAGGCTTAGGCTAAGGCTAAGGCTCCCGTAGCCCAAGGCTAGGGGACCCCAGTCTTAGGCGAGGGTACCCCTAAGCTTAGGCTAAGGCTACGGCTCCACTAGCCTCAGGCTAGGGCACCCATAGACTCAGGCTATGGCACCGCTAGGCTTAGGCTAGGGTAATCCTTGGCTAGACTCAGGCTAGGACTCCCATAGCCTCAGGCTAGGGCACCGGTAGGCTCAGGCTAGGGCACCCCTAGGCTCAGGCTAGTGCACCCCTAGGCTTAGGCTAAGGCTAGGGCTCCCCTAGCCTCAGGCTAGGGCACCCCTAGGCTTAGGCTAGGGCACCCTTAGGCTCAGGCCAGGGCACCCCTAGGCTTAGGCTAAGGCTAAGGCTCCCGTAGCCCAAGGCTAGGGGACCCCAGTCTTAGGCGAGGGTACCCCTAAGCTTAGGCTAAGGCTACGGCTCCACTAGCCTCAGGCTAGGGCACCCATAGACCCATGCTATGGCACCCCTAGGCTTAGGCTAGGACAATCATAGGCTAGACTAAGGCTAGTGATCCCCTAGCCTCAGGCTAGGGTACCCGTAGGCTCAGGCTAGGGCACCCCTAGTCTCAGGCTAGGGCACCCCTAGGCTAAGGCTAGGGCACCCCTAGGCTTAGGCTAGGGCACCCCTAGGCTTAGGCTAGGGCACCCCTTGGCTTAGGTTAGGGCACCCCTAGGCGTAGGCTAAGGCTAGGGCTCCTCTAGCCTAAGGCTAGGGCACCCCTAAGCTTAGGCTAGGGCACCCATAGGCTTAGGCTAGGGCACCCCTATGCTTAGGCTAATGCTAGGGCTCCCCTAGCCTAAGGCAAGGGCACCCTTATGCTTAGGCTAGGGTACCCCGAGGCTTAGGCGAGGGCACCCCTAGGCTTATGCTAGGGCACCCCTAGGCTTAGGCTAGGGCACACCTAAGCTTAGGCTAGGGCACCCCTAGTCTTAGGCTAGGGCACCCCTAGGATTAGGCTAAGGCTAGGGCTCCCCTAGCCTAAGGCTAGGTCACCCCTAGGTTAGGCTAGGGCACCCCTAGACTTAGGCTAGGGCACCCCTAGGTTTTGTTTAGGGCACCACTAAGCTTAGGCTAGGGTACCCCTAGGCATAGGAAAAGGCTAAGGCTCCCCTAGCCTAAGGCTAGGGCACCCCTAGGTTAGGCTAGGGCACACCTAGGCATAGGCTAAAGCTACGGCTCCCCTAGCCTAAGGCTAGGGCACCCATTGGCTCAGGCTAGGGCACGCGTAGGCTTAGGCTAGGGCACACTTAGGCTTAGGATAAGACTAGGACTCCCCTAGCCTAAGGTTAGGGCACCCCTAGGCTTAGGCTAGGGCACCCCTAGGCTTAGGCTAAGGCTACGGCTCCCCTAGCCTCAGACTATGGCACCCCTAGACTCAGGCTATGGTACTTCTAGGCTTAGGCTAGGGCAATCCTAGGCTAGACTAAGGCTAGGGCTCCCCTAGGCTTAGTCTAGGACACCCCTAGGCTTAGGCTAGGGCACCCCTAGACTTAGGCTAGGGCAATCCTAGGTTTAGGCTAAGGCTAGGGCTCCCCAGCCTCTGGCTAGGGCACCCCTAGGCTCAGGCTAGGGCACCACTAGGTTTAGGCTAAGGCTAGGGCACCCCTAGCCTAAGGCTAGGGCACCCCTAAGCTTAGGCTAAGGCTAAGGCTCCCGTAGCCTAAGGCTAGAGCACCCCTAGGATAGGCTAGGGCACCGCTAGGCTTAGGCTAAGGCTAGGGCTCCCCCAACCTAAGGCTAGGGCACACCTAGGCTTAGGCTAGGGCACCCCTAAGCTTAGGCTAGGGCACCCCAAGGCTTAGGCTAGGGCACCCCTAAGCTTAGGCTAGGCACCCTTAGACTCAGGCTAGGGCACCCCTAGGGTTAGGCTAGGGCACCCCTAGGCTTACGCTAGGGCACCCCTAGTCTAAGGCTAAGGTTAGGGCTCCTCTAGCCTAAGGCTAGGGCACCCCATGGCTTAATCTAGGGCACCCCTAGGCTTAGGCTAGGGCACCCCTAGGGTTAGGCTAGGGTACCCCTTGGCTTACGCTAGGGCACCCCTAGGCTTAGGCTAAGGCTAGGGCTCTCCTCGCCTAATGCTAGGGCACACCTAGGCTTAGGCTAAGGCCACGGCTCTCCTAGCCTCAGGCTAGGGCACCCTTAGATCAGGCTAGGGCACCCCTAGTCTTACACTAGGGCACCCCTAAGCTTAGCCTATGGCTAGGGCACCCCTAGGTTTAGGATAGGGCACCCCTAGGCTTAGGGAAAGGCTAAGGCTCCCCTAGCCTAAGGCTAGAGCACCCCTAGGCTTAGGCTAGGGCACCCGTAGGCTTAGGCTAGGGCACCCATAGGAGTAGGCTAAGGCTAGGGCTCCACTAGCCGAAGGCTAGGGCACACCTAGGCTTAGGCTAGGGCACCCCTAGGCTTAGGCTAGGGCACCCCTAGGCTTAGGCTAGGGCACCCCTACGCTTAGGGTAGGGCACCTCTAGGCTTTGGCTAGGGCACCCCTATGCTTAGGCTAATGCTAGGGCTCCCCTAGGCTCAGGCTAGGGCACCACTAGGCTTAGGCTAGGGCACCCCTAGGCTTAGGCTAAGGCTAGGTCTCCCCTAGCCTCAGGCTAGGCCACCCCTAGGCTTATGCTAGGGCACCCCTAGGCTTATGCTAGGGCACCACTAGGCTTAGGCTAGGGCACCCCTAGGCTTAAGTTAAGGCTAGGGCTCCCCTAGTCTAAGGATAGGGCACCCCTAGGCTTAGGCTAGGGTACCCTGAGGCTTAGGCGAGGGCACCCCTAGGCATAGGCTAGTGCACCCCTAGGCTTAGGCCAGGGCACACCTAGGCTTAGGCTAAGGAACCCGTAAGCTTAAGTTATGGCACCCCTAGGCTTAGGCTAGGGCACCCCTAGGCTTAGGGTGGGCACCCCTAGTCTTAGGCTAGGGCACCCCTAGGCTTAGGCTAAGGCTAGGGCTCCCCTAGGCTAAGGCTAGGGCACCCCTAGGCTTTGGTTAGGGCACCCCTAGACTTAGGCTAGGGCAATCCTAGGCTTAGGCCAAGGCTAGGATTCCCCTAGCCTCAGGGTAAGGCACCCCAGGCTCAGGCTAGGGCACACCTAGTCTCAGGCTAGGGCACCCCAAGGCTTTGGCTAAGGCTAGGGCTCCCCTAGCCTAAGGCCAGGGCACCCCTAGGCTTAGGCTAGGGCACCGCTAGGCTTAGGCTAGGGCACCCCTAGGCTTAAACTAGGGCGCCCCTACGCTTAGGCTAAGGCTACGGCTCCCCTAGTCTAAGGCTAGGGCAACCTTAGACTCAGGCTATGGCACCGCTAGGCTTAGGCTAGGGTAATCCTTGGCTAGACTCAGGCTAGGACTCCCATAGCCTCAGGCTAGGGCACCGGTAGGCTCAGGCTAGGGCACCCCTAGGCTCAGGCTAGTGCACCCCTAGGCTTAGGCTAAGGCTAGGGCTCCCCTAACCTCAGGCTAGGGCACCCCTAGGCTTAGGCTAGGGCACCCTTAAGCTCAGGCCAGGGCACCCCTAGGCTTAGGCTAAGGCTAAGGCTCCCGTAGCCCAAGGCTAGGGCACCCCAGGTTTAGGCGAGGGTACCCCTAAGCTTAGGCTAGGGCACCCCAAGTTTTAGGTTAGGGCACCCCTAGGCTTAGGCTACGGCATCCCTAGGCTTAGGCTAGGGCACCCCTAGGCTTAGGCTAAGGCTACGGCTCCACTATCCTCAGGCTAGGGCACCCATAGACCCATGCTATGGCACCCCTAGGCTTAGGCTAGGACAATCATAGGCTAGATTAAGGTTAGGGATCCCCTAGCCTCAGGCTAGGGTACCCGTAGGCTCAGGCTAGGGCACCCCTAGTCTCAGGCTAGGGCACCCCTAGGCTTAGGCTAGGGCACCCCTAGGCTTAGGCTAAAGCTAGGGCTCCACTAGCCTAAGGCTAGAGCACCCCTAGGCTTAGGCAAGGGCAACCCTAGGCTTAGGCTTGGGCACAACTAGGCTTAGGCTAAAGCTAGGGCTCCCCTAGCCTAAGGCTAGGGCACCCCTAGGCTTAGGCTAGGGCACCGCTAGGCTTAGGCTAGGATACCCCTAGGCTTAGGCTAGGGCACCCCTAGGCTTAGGCTAGGGCACCCCTAGGCTTAGGCTAGGGCACCCATAGGCTTAGGCTAGGGCACCCCTAGGCTTAGGCTA
Organism: Tenrec ecaudatus; assembly: GCF_050624435.1. Lineage (NCBI taxonomy): Eukaryota > Metazoa > Chordata > Mammalia > Afrosoricida > Tenrecidae > Tenrec > Tenrec ecaudatus. The sequence continues at coordinate 1,789,411 of NW_027457638.1, read as the reverse complement.
AGGCTAGGGCTCCCGTAGCCTAAGGCTAGGGCACCCCTATGCTTAGGCTAGGGTACCCCGAGGCTTAGGCGAGGGCACCCCTAGGCTTATGCTAGGGCACCCCTAGGCTTAGGCTAGGGCACACCTAGGCTTAGGCTAGGGCACCACTAGCCTTAGGCTAGGGCACCCCTAGGATTAGGCTAAGGCTAGGGCTCCCCTAGCCTAAGGCTAGGTCACCCCTAAGCTTAGGCTAGGGCACCCCTAGGCTTAGTCTAGGGCACCCCTAGACTTAGGCTAGGGCACCCCTAGACTTAGGCTAGGGCACCCCTAGGTTTTGTTTAGGGCACCACTAAGCTTAGGCTAGGGTACCCCTAGGCATAGGAAAAGGCTAGGGCTCCCCTAGCCTAAGGCTAGGGCACTCCGAGGTTAGGCTAGGGCACCCCTTGGCTTAGGCTAGGGAACCCCTAGGTTTATGCTTGTGCTACCCTAGGCTTAGGCTAAAGCTACGGCTCCCCTAGCCTAAGGCTAGGGCACCCCTAGGCTCAGGCTAGGGCACGCGTAGGCTTAGGCTAGGGCACACCGAGGCTTAGGATAAGACTAGGACTCCCCTAGCCTAAGGCTAGGGCACCACTAGGCTTAGGCTAGGGCACCCCTAGGCTTAGGCTAAGGCTACGGCTCCCCTAGCCTCAGACTAGGGCACCCCTAGACTCAGGCTATATCACTTCTAGGCTTAGGCTAGGGCAATCCTAGACTAGACTAAGGCTAGGGCTCCCGTAGGCTTAGTCTAGGGCGCCCCTAGGCTTAGGCTAGGGCACCCTTAGGCTTAGGCTAGGGCAATCCTAGGCTTAGGCTAAGGCTAGGGCTCCCCAAGCCTCTGGCTAGGGCACACCTAGGCTCATCCTAGGGCACCACTAGGCTTAGGGTAAGGCTAGGGCACCCCTAGCCTAAGGCTAGGGCACCCCTAAGCTTAGGCTAAGGCTAAGGCTCCCGTAGCCAAAGGCTAGAGCACCCCTAGGATAGGCTAGGGCACCCCTAGGCTTAGGCTAGGGCACCGCTAGGCTTAGGCTAAGGCTAGGGCTCCCCGAGCCTAAGGCTAGGGCACCCCTAGGCTTAGGCTAGGGCACCCCTAAGCATAGGTTAGGGCACCCCAAGGCTTAGGCTAGGGCACCCCTAAGCTTAGGCTAGGGCACCCTTAGACTCAGGCTAGGGCACCCGTAGGGTTAGGCTAGGGCACCCCAAGGCTTAGGCTAGGGCACCCCTAGGCTTAGGCTAGGGCACCCCTAGGGTTAGGCTAGGATACCCCTAGGCTTACGCTAGGGCACCCGTAGGCTTAGACTAAGGCTAGGACTCTCCTCGCCTAATGCTAGGGCACCCCTAGGCTTAGGCTAAGGCCACGGCTCTCCTAGCCTCAGGCTAGGGCACCCTTAGACTCAGCCTAGGGCACCCCTAGTCTTACGCTAGGGCACCCCTAAGCTTAGGCTAATGCTAGGGCTCCCCTAGCCTATGGCTAGTGTACCCCTAGGCTTAGGCTAGGGCACCCCTAGGCTTAGGCTAGGGCACCCCTAGTCTTAGGCTAGGGCACCCCTAGTCTTAGGCAAGGGCACCCCTAGTCTAAGGCTAAGGTTAGGGCTCCTCTAGCCTAAGGCTAGGGCACCCCAAAGCTTAGGCTAGGGCACCCCTAGGCTTAAGCTAGGGCACCCCTAGTCTTAGGCTAGGGCACCGCAAGGCTTAGGCTAAGGCTAGGGCTCCCATAGTCTAAGGCTAGGACACCCCTAGGCTTAGGTTAGGGCACCCCTAGGCTTAGGCTAGGGCACCCCTAGGCTTACGCTAAGGCTAGGACTCCCCAAACCTAAGGCTAGGGCAGGCCTAGGCTTAGGCTAGGTAAAGCTAGGCTTAGGTTAGGGCACCCCTAGCCTTAGGCTAAGGCTAGGGCTCTCCTCGCCTAATGCTATGGCTCCCCTAGGCTTAGGCTAGGGCACCCCTAGGCTTAGGCTAGGCCACCCCTAGCTTAGGCTAAGGCTTGGGCTCCCAGTCTAAGGCTAGGGCACCCCTAGGCTTAGGATTGGGCACCCGTAGGCTTAGGCTAGTGCACCCCTAGGCTTAGGCTAGGGCACCCCTAGGCTTAGGCTAGGACACCCTTAGTTTTAGACTAAGGCTAGGGCTCCCCTAGCCTAAGGCTTGGGCTCCAATAGGCTTAGGCTGAATCACCCCTAGGCTTAGGCTAGGGCACCCCTAGGCTTAGGCTAGGACACACCTAGGCTTAGGCTACGGCTCCCCTAGGCTTAGGCTAAGGCTACGGCTCCCCTAGCCTCAGGCTAGGGCACCCCTAGACTCAGGCTATGGCACCCCTAGGCTTAGGCTAGGGCACCCCTAGTCTTAGGCTAAAGCTAGGGCTCCCAGGCCTAAGGCTAGGGCACCCGAAGGCTTAGGCTAGGGCACCCCTAGGCTTAGGCTAGGGCACGCCTAGGTTTTGTTTAGGGCACACCTAGGCTTAGGCTAGGGTACCCCTAGGCATCGGAAAAGGCTAGGGCTCCCCTAGCCTAAGGTTAGGGCAACCCTAGGTTAGGCTAGTGCACCCCTAGGCTTAGGCTAGGGGACCCCTAAGTTTATGCTTGGGCTCCCCTAGGCTTAGGCTAAAGCTACGGCTCCCCTAGCCTAAGGCTAGGGCACCCCTAGGCTCAGGCTACGGCACGCGTAGGCTTAGGCTAGGGCACACCTAGGCTTAGGATAAGACTAGGTCTCCCCTAGCCTAAGGCTAGGGCACCCCTAGGCTTAGGCTAGGGCACCCCTAGGCTTAGGCTAAGGCTACGGCTCCCCTAGCCACAGACTAGGTCACCCCTAGGCTCAGGCTAGGGCACACCTAGACAGGCTTGGGCAATCCTAGGCTTAGGCTAAGGCTAGGGCTCCCCAAGCCTCTGGCTAGGCACCCCTAGGCTTAAGCTAGGGAACCACTAGGCTTAGGCTATGGCTAGGGTTCCCCAAGCCTCTGGCTAGGGCAGCCCTAGGCTCAGGCTTGGGCACCTCTAGGATTAGGCTAAGGCTAGGGCACCCCTAGCCTAAGGCTAGGGCACCCCTAAACTTAGGCTAAGGCTAAGGCTCGCGTAGCCTAATGCTAGAGCACCCCTAGGATAGGCTAGGGCACCCCTAGGCTTAGGTTTGGGCACCGCTAGGCTTAGGCTAAGGCTCGAGCTCCCCCAGCTTAAGGCTAGGGCACCCCTAGGCTTAGGCTTGGGCACCCCTAAGCTTAGGCTAGGGCACCCTTAGGCTTAGGCTAAGGCCACCGCTCTCCGGGCTTCAGGCTACGACACCCTTAGACTCAGGTTAGGCCACCCCTAGTGTTAGGCTAGGGCATCCCTAGGCTTACGCTATGGCACCCCTAGGCTTAGGCTAAGGCTAGGGCTCCCATAGCCTAAGGCTAGGGCACCCCTAAGCTTAGCCTAAGGCACCCCAAGGCTTAGGCTAGGGCACCCCTAGACTTAGGCTACGGCACCGCTAGGCTTAGGCTAAGGCTTGGGCTCCCCTAGCCTAAGGCTAGGGCACCTCTAGGCTTAGGTTAGGGCACCCCTAGGCTTAGGCTTGGGCACCCCTAGGCTTAGGCTAAGGCTAGGACTCCCCAAACCTAAGGTTAGGGCACGCCTAGGCTTAGGCTAGGTAATGCTAGGCTTAGGTTAGGGCATCCCTAGGATTAGGCTAAGGCTAGGGCTCCCCTACCCTAAGGCTAGGTCACCCGTAGGCTTAGGCTAGGGCACCCCTAAGCTTAGGCTAAGGCTAAGGCTCCCCTAACCTAAGGCTAGAGAACCCCTAGGCTTAGGCTACTGCACCCGTAGGCTTTGGCTAGGGCACCCATAGGCTTAGGCTAAGGCTAGGTCTCCCCTAGCCTAAGGCTAGGGCACCGCTAGGCTTTGGCTCGGGCACCCTAGGCTTAGGCGAGGGCACCCCTAGGCTTAGGCTATGGCTAGGGCTGCCCTAGCCTAAGGCTATGGCACCCCTAGGCTTAGGCTAGGGCACCCCTAGGCTTAGGCTAGGGCACCCCTAGGTTTAGGCTAGGGCACCCCTAGGCTTAGGCTAAGGCTAGGGCTCCCCTAGCCTAAGGCTAGGACACCCCTACGCTTAGGGTAGGGTACCCCGAGGCTTAGGCAAGGGAACCCCTAGGCTTAGGTTAGGGCACCCCTAGGCTTAGGCTAGGGCACACCTTGGCTTAGGCTAAGGCTAGGGCTCCCCTAGCCTAAGGCTAGGGCACCCCTAGGCTTAGGCTATGGCACCCCTAGGCTTAGGCTAGGGCACCCCTAGTCTTAGGCTAGGACACCCCTAGGCTTAGGCTAGGGCACACCTAGGATTAGGCTAAGACTAGGGCTCCCCTAGCCTAAGGCTAGGGCACCCCTAGGCTTAGGCTAGGACACCCCTAGGCTTGGGCTAGGGCACCCCTAGGCTTAGGCTAAGGCTAGAGCTCCCCTAGGCTTAGGCTTGTGCACCCCTAGGCTTAGGTTGGGGTACCCCTACGCTTGGCTAGCTTGGGCTAGGACACCCCTAGGCTTAGGCTAGGGCACCCCTAGGCTCAGGCTAAGGTTAGGGCTCCCTAGCCTAAGGCTAAGGCACCCCTAGGCTTAGGTTAGCGTACCCCGAGGCTTAGGCTAGGCCACCCCTAGGCTTAGGCTAGGGCACCCCTAGGCTTAGGCTAGGGCACACCTAGCCTTAGGCTAAGACTAGGGCACCCCTAGGCTTAGGCTATGGCACCCCTTGTCTTAGGCTAGAGCACATCTAGGCTTGGGCTAGGGCATCCCTAGGCTTAGGCTAAGGCTAGGGCTCCCTAGCCTAAGGCTAGGGCACCCCTAGATTTAGGCTAGGGCACCCCTAGGTTTTGGTTAGGGCACCCCTAGGCTTAGGCTAGGGCACCCCTAGGCTTAGGCTAAGGCTAGGGCTCCCCTAGCCTAAGGCTAGGGCACCCCTAGGCTTAGGCTAGGGCATCACTAGGCTTAGGCTAGGGCACCCCTAGGCTTAGGCTAGGGCACCCCTAGGCTTAGGCTAAGGCTACGGCTCCCCTAGCCTAAGGCTAGGGCACACCTACACTTAGGCTAGGGTACCCCGAGGCTTAGGCCAGGGCACCCCTAGGCTTAGGCTAGGGCACCCCTAGGCTTAGGCTAAGGCTAGGGCTCCCCTAGCCTAAGGCTAGGGCACACCTAGGTTTACGCTAGGGCACCCCTAGGCTTAGTCTAGGGCACCCCTACACTTAGGCTAGGGCACCCATAGGCTAAGGCTAAGGCCAGGGCTCCCCTAGCCTATGGCTAGGGCATCCCTAGGCGTAGGCTAAGGCAACGGCTCCCCTAGCCTCAGGCTAGGGCACCCCTTGACACAGGCTAGGGCACCCCTAGGCTCAGGATAGGGCACCCCTAGGCTTAGTCCAGGGGACCCCTAGGCTTAGGCTAAGGCTAGGGCTCCCGTAGCCTCAGCTAGGGCACCCCTAGGCTCAGGCTAGGGCACCTCTAGGCTTAGTCTAGGGCACCCCTAGGCTTAGGCTAAGGCTAGGGCTGCCCTAGCCTCAGGCGTGGGCACCCGTAGGCTCAGGCTAGTTCACCCCTATGCTCAGGCTAGGGCACCCCTAGGCTTAGGCTAGGGAACCCCTAGGCTTAGGCTAAGGCTAGGGCTCCCCTAGCCTAAGGCTAGGGCACCCCTAGGCTTAGGTTAAGGCTACGGCTCCCCTAGCCTCATGCTAGGGCACCCCAAGACTCAGGCTATGGCACCCCTAGGCTTAGGCTAGGGCAATCCTAGAATATACTAAGGCTAGTGCTCCCCTAGCCTCAGGCTAGGGCACCCGTAGGTTCAGGCTAGGGCATCCTTAGGCTCAGGCGAGGGCACCACTAGGCTTAGGCTAAGGATACGGCTCCCGTAGCCTAAGGCTAGGGCACCCCTAGGCTTAGGCTAAGGCTACGGCTCCCCTAGCCTCATGCTAGGGAACCCCTAGACTCAGGCTATGGCACCCCTAGGATTAGGCTAGGGCAATCCTAGGCTAGACTAAGGCTAGTGCTCCCCTAGCCTCAGGCTAGGGCACCCGTAGGTTCAGGCTAGGGCACCCCTAGGCTCAGGCTAGGGCACCACTAGGCTTAGGCTAATGCTAGGGCTCCCACAGCCTCAGGCTAGGGCACCCCTAGGCTTAGGCTAGGGCACCCCTAGGCTTAGGCTAGGGCACCCCTAGGCTTGGCTACGGCTAAGGCTCTCCTAGCCTAAGGCTAGAGAACCCCTAGGCTTATGCTAGGGCACCCGTACGCTTACTCTAGGGCACCCCTAGACTTAGGCTAAGGCTAGGGCTCCCCTAGCCTAAAGCTAGGGCACCCCTAGGCTTAGGCTGGGGCACCCCTAGGCTTAGGCTAAGGCTAGGGCTCCCCTAGCCTAAGGCTAGGGCACCCCTAGGCTTACGCTAGGGCACCCTTAGGCTTAGGCTAGGGCGCCCAAAGGCTTAGGCTAGGGCACCCCAAGGCTTAGGCTAAGGCAAGGGCTCCCCTATACTAAGGCTAGGGCACCCCTAGGCTTAGGCTAGGGCACCCATAGACTTAGGCTAGGGCACCCCTAGGCTTAGGCTAGTGCACCCCTATGCTCAGGCTATGGCACCCCTAGGCTTAGGCTAAGGCAAGGACTCCCCTAGCCTAAGGCTAGGGCACCCCTAGGCTTAGGCTAGGGCACCACTAGGCTTAGGCTAGGGCACCCCTAGTCTTAGGCTAGGGCACCCCTAGGCTTAAGCTAAGGCTATGGCTCCCCTAGCCTAAGGCTAGAGCACCCCTAGGCTTAGGTAGGGCACCCGTACTCTTTGGCTAGGGCAACCCTAGGCTTAGGCTAAGGCAACGGCTCCCCTAGCCTCAGGCTAGGGCACCCCTAGACCCAGGCTAGGGCACCCCTAGGCTTAGGCTAAGGCTAGCGAACCCCTAGGCTTAGGCTAAGGCTAGGGCTCCCCTAGCCTAAGGCTCGGGCACCCCTAGGCTTAGGCTAAGGTTAGGGTTCCCCTAGCCTCAGGCTAGGGCACCCCTAGGCTCAGGCTAGGGCACCCCTAGGCTTAGGATAGGGCACCCCTAGGCTTAGGCTAAGGCTAAGGCTCTTCTAGCCTAAGGCTAGAGAACCCCTAGGCTTATGCTAGGGCACCCGTACGCTTACTATAGGGCACCCCTAGACTTAGGCTAAGGCTAGGGCTCCCCTAGCTTAAGGCTAGGGCACCCCTAGGCTTACGCTAGGGCACCCCTAGGCTTAGGCTAGGGCGCCCAAAGGCTTAGGCTAGGGCACTCCAAGGCTTAGGCTAAGGCTAGGGCTCCCCTATACTAAGGCTAGGGCACCCCTAGGCTTAGGGTAGGGTACCCCGAGGCTTAGGCGAGGGCACCCCTAGGCTTAGGCTAGGGCAATCCTAGGCAGACTAAGGCTAGTGATCCCCTAGCCTCAGGCGAGGGCACCCGTAGGTTCAGGCTAGGGCACCCCTAGGCTCAGGCTAGGGAACCCCTAGGCTTAGGCTAAGGCTAGGGCTCCCCTAGCCTCAGGCTATGGCACCCCTAGACCCAGTCTAGGGCACCCCTAGGCTTAGGCTAAGGCTAGGGCTCCCCTAGCCTATTGCTAGGGCACCCCTAGGCTTAGGCTAGGGCACCCCTAGGCTTAGGCTAAGGCTAAGGCTCTCCTAGCCTAAGGCTAGAGAACCCCTAGGCTTATGCTAGGGCACCCAAACGCTTAGGCTAGGGCACCCCTAGACTAAGGCTAGGGCACCCCTAGTCTTCGACTAGCGCACCCCTAAGCTTAGGCTAGGTCACCCCTAGGCTTAGGCTAAGGCTAGGGCTCCCCTAGCCTAAGGCTAGGGCACCCCTAGGCTTAGGCTATGGCACCCCTAGGCTTAGGCTAGGGCACCCAAAGGCTTAGGCTAGGGCACCCCTAGGCTTAGTCTAAGGCTAGGGCTCCCCTATACTAAGGCTAGGGCACCCCTAGGCTTAGGGTAGGGTACCCCGAGACTTAGGCGAGGGCACCCCTAGGCTTAGGCTAGGGTGCCCCTAGGCTTAGGCTAGGGTACCCCTAGGTTTAGGCTAAGGCTAGGGATCCCCTAGCCTAAGGTTAGGGCACCCCTAGGCTTAGGCTAAGGCTAGGGTTCCCCTAGCCTCAGGCTAGGGCACCCCTAGGCTCAGGCTAGGTCACCCCTAGTCTCAGGCTAGGGCACCTCTAGGCTTAGGCTCAGGCTAGGGCTCCCCTAGCCTATGGGTAGGGCACCCCTAGGCTCAGGCTAGGGCACCCATAGGCTTAGGCTAGTGTACCCCTAGGAATAGGAAAAGGCTAGGGCTCCCCTAGCCTAAGGTTAGGGCACCCATAGGCTCATTTTAGGGCACCCCTAGGCTTAGGCTAAGGCTAGGACTCCCCTAGCCTAAGACTAGGGCACCCCTAGGCTTAGGCTAAGGCACCCCTAGGCTTAGGCTAGGACACACCTCGGCTTTGGCTAGGGCACCCCTAGGCTTTGGCTAGGGCACCCCTAGGCTTAGGCTAGGGCACCCGTAGGCTTAGGCTAGGGCACCCCTAGCCTAAGGTTAGGGCACCCATAGGCTCAGGTTAGGGCACCCCTAGGCTTTGGTAGGGCACCCCTAGGCTTAGGCTAGGGCAATCCTAGGCTAGACTAAGGCTAGGGCTCCACTAGCCTCAGGCTAGGGCACCCGTAGTTTCAGGCTAGGGCACCCCTAGGCTCAGGCTAGGGCACCCATAGACTTAGGCTAGGGCACCCCTTAGCTTAGGCTAGGGCACTCCTATGCTCAGGCTATGGCACCCCTAGGCTTAGGCTAAGGCAAGGACTCCCCTAGCCTAAGGCTAGGGCAAACCCAGGCTTAAGCTAAGGCTACGGCTCGCCTAGCCTCATGCTAGGGTACCCCTAGACTCAGGCTATGGCACCCCTAAGCTTAGGCTAGGGCAATCCTAGGCAGACTAAGGCTATTAATCCCCTAGCCTCAGGCGAGGGCACCCGTAGGCTAAGGCTAGGGCTTCCCTAGCCTCAGGCTAGGGCACCCCTAGGCTTAGGCTAGGGCACCACTAGGCTTAGGCTAGGGCACCCCTAGTCTTAGGCTAGGGCACCCCTAGGCTTAGGCTAAGGCTGAGGCTCCCCTAGCTAAGGCTAGAGCACCCCTAGGCTTTGGTAGGGCACCCGTACTCTTTGGCTAGGGCAACCCTAGGCTTAGGCTAAGGCAACGGCTCCCCTAGCCTCAGGCTAGTGCACCCCTAGACCCAGGCTAGGGCACCCCTAGGCTTAGGCTAAGGCTAGGGCTCCCCTAGGCTTAGGCTAAGGCTAAGGCTCTCCTAGCCTAAGGCTAGAGAACCCCTAGGCTTATGCTACGGCTCCCGTACGCTTAGGCTAGGGCACCCCTAGACTAAGGCTAGGGCACCCCTAAGCTTAGGCTAGCGCACCCCTAAGCTTAGGCCAGGTCACCCCTAGGCTTAGGCTAAGGCTAGGGCTCCCCTAGCCTAAGGCTAGGGCACCCCTAGGATTAGGCTAGGGCCCCCCTAGGCTTAGGCTAGGGCAGCCCTAAGATTAGGCTAGGGCCCCCCTAGGCTTAGGCTAGGCCGTTAATGGCTTAAGCTAGGGCACCCCTAGGCTTAGTCTAAGGTTAGGGCTCCCCTATACTAAGTCTAGGGCACCCCTTGGCTTAGGGTAGGGTACCCCGAGACTTAGGCGAAGGCACCCCTAGGCTTAGGCTAGGGTGCCCCTAGGCTTAGGCTAGGTTACCCCTAGGTTTAGGCTAAGGCTAGGGATCCCCTAGCCTAAGGCTAGGGCACCCCTAGGCTTAGGCTAAGGCTAGGGTTCCCCTAGCCTCAGGCTAGGGCACCCCTAGGCTCAGGCTAGGGCACCCCTAGTCACAGGCTAGGGCACCACTAGGCTTAGGCTAGGGTACCCTAGGCATAGGAAAAGGCTAGAGCTCCCCTAGCTTAAGGCTAGGGAACCCATAGGCTCAGGTTAGGGGACCCCTAGGCTTAGGCTAGGGCACCCCTAGGCTTAGGCTAAGGCTAGGACTCCCCTAGCCTAAGGCTAGGGCACCCCTAGATTCAGGCTATGGCACCCCTAGGCTTAGGCTAGGGCTCCCCTCGGCTTTGGCTAGGGCACCCCTAGGCTTTGGCTAGGGCACCCCTAGGCTTAGGCTAGGGCACCCTTACGCTTAGGCTAGGGCACCCCTAGGCTTAGGCTAAGGCTAGGGATCCCCTAGCCTAAGGCTAGGGCACCCCTAGACTTAGGCTAAGGCTAGGGCACCCCTAGGCTTAGGCTAAGACTAGGGCTCCCCTAGCCTAAGGCTAGGGCACCCCTAGGCTTAGGCTAAGGCTAGGGCTCCCCTAGCCTCAGGCTAGGGCACCCCTAGGCTTAGGCTAGGGCACTACTAGGCTTAGGCTAGGGCACCACTAGTCTTAGGCTACGGCACCCCTAGGCTTAGGCTAAGGCTAAGGCTCCCCTAGCCTAAGGCTAGAGCACCCCTAGGCTTAGGTAGGGCACCCGTACTCTTTGGCTAGGGAAACCCTAGGCTTAGGCTAAGGCAACGGCTCCCCTAGCCTCAGGCTAGGGCACCCCTAGGCTTAGGCTAAGGCTAGGGCTCCCCTAGCCTAAGGCTAGGGCACTCATAGGTTTAGGCTAGGGCACCACTAGGCTTAGGCTAGGGCACCCCTAGGCTTAGACTAGGGCACCCCTAGGCTTAGGCTAAGGCTAAGGCTCTCCTAGCCTAAGGCTAGAGAACCCCTAGGCTTATGCTAGGGCACCCGTACGCTTAGGCTAGGGCACCCCTAGACTAAGGCTAGGGCACCCCTAGGCTTAGGCTAGCGCACCCCTAGGCTTAGGCTAGGTCACCCCTAGGCTTAGGCAAAGGCTAGGGCTCCCCTACCCTAAGGCTAGGGCACCCCAAGGCTTAGGCTAGGGCACTCCTAGGCTTAGGCTAGGGCGCCCAAAGGCTTAGGCTAGGGCACCCCTAGGCTTAGTCTGAGGCTAGGGCTCCCCTATGCTAAGGCTAGGGCACCCCTAGGCTTAGGGTAGGGTACCCCGAGACTTAGGCGAAGGCACCCCTAGGCTTAGGCTAGGGTACCCCTAGGCTTAGGCTAGGGCACCCCTAGGTTTAGGCTAAGGCTAGGGATCCCCTAGCCTAAGGCTAGGGCACCCCTAGGCTTAGGCTAAGGCTAGGGCACCCCTAGGCTTAGGCTAAGGCTAGGGCTCCCCTAGCCTCAGGCTAGGGCACCCCTAGGCTCAGGCTAGGGCACCCATAGGCTTAGGCTAGGGTACCCCTCGGCTTTGGCTAGGGCACCCCTAGGCTTTTGCTAAGGCTAGGGCTCCCCTAGCCTAAGGCTAGGGCACTCCTAGGCTTAGGCTAGGGCACCACTAGGCTTAGGCTAGGGCACCCCTAGGCTTAGGCTAGGGCACCCCTAGGCTTAGGCTAAGGCTAAGGCTCTCCTAGCCTAAGGCTAGAGAACCCCTAGGCTTATGCTAGGGCACCCGTACACTTAGGCTAGGGCACCCCTAGACTAAGGCTAGGGCACCCCTAGGCTTAGGCTAGCGCACCCCTAGGCTTAGGCTAGGTCACCCCTAGGCTTAGGCTAAGGCTAGGGCTCCCCTAGCCTAAGGCTAGGGCACCCCAAGGCTTAGGCTAGGGCACCCCTAGGCTTAGGCTAGGGCGCCCAAAGGCTTAGGCTAGGGCACCCCTAGGCTTAGTCTGAGGCTAGGGCTCCCCTATGCTAAGGCTAGGGCACCCCTAGGCTTAGGGTAGGGTACCCCGAGACTTAGGCGAAGGCACCCCTAGGCTTAGGCTAGGGTACCCCTAGGCTTAGGCTAGGGCACCCCTAGGTTTAGGCTAAGGCTAGGGATCCCCTAGCCTAAGGCTAGGGCACCCCTAGGCTTAGGCTAAGGCTAGGGCACCCCTAGGCTTAGGCTAAGGTTAGGGCTCCCCTAGCCTCAGGCTAGGGCACTCCTAGGCTCAGGCTAGGGCACCCATAGGCTTGGGCTAGGGTACCCCTAGGCATAGGAAAAGGCTAGGGCTCCCCTAGCCTAAGGCTAGGGCACCCATAGGCTCAGGTTAGGGCACACCTAGGCTTAGGCTAGAGCACCCCTATGCTTAGGCTAAGGCTAGGACTCCCCTAGCCTAAGGCTAGGGCACCCCTAGGCTTAGGCTAGGGCACCCCTAGGCTTAGGCTAGGGCACCCCTCGGCTTTGGCTAGGGCACCCCTAGGCTTTTGCTAGGGCACCCCTAGGCTTAGGCTAGGGCACCCCTAGGTTTAGGCTAAGGCTACGGCTCCACTAGCCTCAGGCTAGGGCACCCCTAGATTCAGGCTATGGCACCCCTAGGCTTAGGCTAGGGCAATCCTAGGCTAGACTAAGGCTAGGGCTCCACTAGCCTCCGGCTAGGGCACCCGTAGACTCAGGCTAGGGCACCCCTATTCTCAGGCTATGGCACCCCTAGGCTTAGGCTAGGGCACCCCTAGGCTTAAGCTAAGGCTAGGGCTCCCCTAGCCTAAGGCTAGGGCACCCCTAGTCTTAGGCTAAGGCTACGGCTCCGCTAGCCTCATGCTAGGGCATCCCTATACTCAGGCTATGGCACCCCTAGGCTTAGGCTAGGGCAATGCTAGGCTAGACTAAGGTTAGTGCTCCGCTAGGCTCAGGCTAGGGCAACCGTAGGTTCAGGCTAGGGCACCCTTAGGCTCAGGCGAAGGCACTCCTAGGCTTAGGCTAAGGCTACGTCTCGCCTATCCAAAGGCTAGGGCACCCCTAGGCTTAGGCTAAGGCTACGGCTCCCCTAGCCTCATGCTAGGGCACCCATAGTTTCAGGCTAGGGCACCCCTAGGCTCAGGCTAGGGAACCCCTAGGCTTAGGCTAAGGCTAGGGCTCCCCTAGCCTCAGGCTAGGGCACCCCTAGGCTCAGGCTAGGGCACCCCTAGGCTCAGGCTAGGGCACCACTAGGCTTAGGCTAGGGCGCCCAAAGGCTTAGGCTAGGGCACCCCAAGGCTTAGGCTAAGGCTAGGGCTCCCCTATACTAAGGCTAGTGCACCCCTAGGCTTAGGGTAGGGTACCCCGAGGCTTAGGCGAGGGCACCCCTAGGCTTAGGCTAAGGTACCCCTAGGCTTAGGCTAGGGCTCCCATAGTCTTTGGCTAGGGCACCCCTAGGCTTAGACTAGGGCACCCCTATGCTCAGGCTATGGCACCCCTAGGCTTAGGCTAAGGCAAGGACTCCCCTAGCCTAAGACTACGGCTCCCCTAGCCTGATGCTAGAGCACCCCTAGACTCAGGCTATGGCACCCCTAGGCTTAGGCTAGGGCAATCCTAGGCAGACTAAGGCTAGTGATCCCCTAGCCTCAGGCGAGGGCACCCGTAGGTTCAGGCTAGGGGACCCCTAGGCTCAGGCTAGGGAACCCCTAGGCATAGGCTAAGGCTAGGCCTCACCTAGCCTCAGGCTAGGGAACCCCAAGGCTTAGGCTAGGGCACCACTAGGCTTAGGCTAGGGCACCCCTAGTCTTAGGCTAGGGCACCCCTAGGCTTAGGCTAAGGCTAAGGCTCCCTTAGCCTAAGGCTAGAGCACCCCTAGGCTTAGGCTAAGGCTAGTGCTCCCCTAGCCTCAGGCTAGGGCACCCTTAGGCTCAGGCGAGGGCACCCCTAGGCTTAGGATAAGGCTACAGCTCCCCTAGCCTCATGCTAGGGTACCCCTAGACTCACGCTATGGCACCCCTCGGCATAGGCTAGGGCAATCCTAGGCTAGACTAAGGCTAGTGCTCCCCTAGCCTCAGCCTAGGGCACCCGTAGGTTCAGGCTAGGGCACCCATAGGCTCAGGCTAGGGAACCCCTAGGATTAGGCTAAGGCTAAGGCTCCCCTAGCCTCAGGCTAGGATACCCCTAGGCTTAGGCTAGGGCACCCCTAGGCTTAGGCTAGGGCACACCTAGGCTTAGGCTAAGGCAACGGCTCCCCTAGCCTCAGGCTAGGGCACCGCTAGACTCAAGCTAGGGCACCCCTAGGCTTAGGCAAAGGCTAGGGCTCCCCTAGCCTAAGGCTAGGTCACCCCTAGGCTTAGGCTAGGGCAACCCTAGGCTTAGGCTAGGGCAGCCTTAGGCTTAGGCTAGGGCGCGCTAAGACTTAGGCTAGGGCACCCCTAGGCTTAGGCTAAGGCTAGGGCTCCCCTATACTAAGGCTAGGGCACCCCTAGGCTTAGGGTAGGGTACCCCGAGGCTTCGGCGAGGGCACCCGTAGGGTTAGGCGAGGGTACCCCTAGGCTTAGGCTAGGGCACCCCTAGGCTTAGGCTAAGGCTTGGGATCCCCTAGCCTAAGGCTAGGGCACCCCTAGACTTAGGCTAAGGCTAGGGCACCCCTTGGCTTAGGCTAAGGCTAGGGCTCCCCTAGCCTCAGGCTAGGGCACCCCTAGGCTTAGGCTAGGGCACCACTAGGCTTAGGCTAGGGCACCCCTAGTCTTAGGCTAGGGCACCCCTTGGCTTAGGCTAAGGCTAGGGCTCCCCTAGCCAAAGGCTAGGGCACCCCTAGGCTTAGGCTAGGGCACCACTAGGCTTAGGCTAGGGCACCCCTAGTCTTAGGCTAGGGCACCCCTAGGCTTAGGCTAAGGCTAAGGCTCCCCTAGCCAAAGGCTAGAGTACCCCTAGGCTTAGGTAGGGCACCCGTACTCTTTGGCTAGGGCAACCCTAGGCTTAGGCTAAAGCAACGGCTCCCCTAGCCTCAGGCTAGGGCACCCCTAGACCCAGGCTAGGGCACCCCTAGGCTTAGGCTAAGGCTAGCGCTCCGCTAGCCTAAGGCTATGGCACTCCTAGGCTTAGTCTAGGGCACCACTAGGCTTAGGCTAGGGCACCCCTAGGCTTAGGCTAGGGCACCCCTAGGCTTAGGCTAAGGCTAAGGCTCTCCTAGCCTAAGGCTAGAGAACCCCTAGGCTTATGCTAGGGCACCCGTATGCTTAGGCTAGGGCACCCCTAGACTAAGGCTAGGGCACCCCTAGGCTTAGGCTAGCGCACCCCTAGGCTTAGGCTAGGTCACCCCTAAGCTTAGGCTAAGGCTAGGGCTCCCCTAGCCTAAGGCTAGGGCACCCCTAGGCTTAGGCTAGGGCACCCCTAGGCTTAGTCTAAGGCTAGGGCTCCCCTATACTAAGGCTAGGGCACCCCTAGGCTTAGGGTAGGGTACCCCGAGACTTAGGCGAAGGCAGCCCTAGGCTTAGGCTAGGGTACCCCTAGGCTTAGGCTAGGGCACCCCTAGGCTTAGGCTAAGGCTAGGGCTCCCGTAGCCTAAGGCTCGGGCACCCCTAGGCTTAGGCTAAGGCTAGGGTTCCCCCAGCCTCGGGCTAGGGCACCCCTAGGCTCAGGCTAGGGCACACCTAGTCTCAGGCTAGGGCACCACTAGGCTTAGGTTAAGGCTAGGGCTCCCCTACCCTATGGCTAGGGCAACCCTAGCCTCAGGTTAGGGCACCCATAGGCTTAGGCTAGGGTACCCCTAGGCATAGGAAAAGGCTAGGGCTCCCCTAGCCTAAGGCTAGGGCACCCATAGGCTCAGGTTAGGGCACCCGTAGGCTTAGGCTAGGGCACCCCTAGGCTTAGGCTAAGCCTAGGACTCCCCTAGCCTAAGGCTAGGGCACCCCTAGGCTTAGGCTAGGGCACCCCTCGGCTTAGGCTAGGGCACCCCTCGGCTTTGTCTAGGGCACCCCTCGGCTTTGGCTAGGGCACCCCTAGGCTTAGGCTAGGGCACCCCTAGGCTTAGGCTAGGGCACCCCTAGGTTTAGGCTAAGGCTACGGCTCCCCTAGCCTCATGCTAGGGCACTCCTAGACTCAGGCTATGGTACCCCTAAGCTTAGGCTAGGGCAATCCTAGGCTAGACTAAGGCTAGGGCTCCAATAGCCTCAGGCTAGGGCACCCGTAGACTCAGGCTAGGGCACCCCTCTTCTCAGGCTAGGGCACCCCTAGGCTTAGGCTAAGGCTACGGCTCCGCTAGCCTCATGCTAGGGCACCCCTAGGCTCAGGCTAGGGCACACCTAGTCTCAGGCTAGGGCACCACTAGGCTTAGGTTAAGGCTAGGGCTCCCCTACCCTATGGCTAGGGCACCCCTAGCCTCAGGTTAGGGCACCCATAGGCTTAGGCTAGGGTACCCCTAGGCATAGGAAAAGGCTAGGGCTCCCCTAGCCTAAGGCTAGGGCACCCATAGGCTCAGGTTAGGGCACCCGTAGGCTTAGGCTAGGGCACCCCTAGGCTTAGGCTAAGGCTAGGACTCCCCTAGCCTAAGGATAGGGCACCCCTAGGCTTAGACTAGGGCACCCCTAGGCTTAGGCTAGGGCACCCCTAGGCTTAGGCTAGGGCACCCCTAGGTTTAGGCTAAGGCTACGGCTCCCCTAGCCTAAGGCTAGGGCACCCCTAGATTCAGGCTATTGCACCCCTAAGCTTAGGCTAGGGCAATCCTAGGCTAGACTAAGGCTAGGGATCCAATAGCCTCAGGCTAGGGCACCCGTAGACTCAGGCTAGGGCACCCCTATGCTCAGGCTATGGCACCCCTAGGCTTAGGCTAGGGCACCCCTAGGCTTAAGCTAAGGCTAGGGCTCCCCTAGCCTAAGGCTAGGGCACCCCTAGGCTTAGGCTAAGGCTAGGGTTCCCCTAGCCTCAGGCTAGGGCACCCCTAGGCTCAGGCTAGGGCACCTCTAGTCTCAGGCTAGGGCACCACTAGGCTTAGGCTAAGGCTAGGGCTTCCCTAGCCTATGGCTTGGGCACCCCTAGGCTCAGGTTAGGGTACGCCTAGGCATAGGAAAAGTCTAGGGCTCCAATGGCCTAAGGCTAGGGCACCCCTAGGCTCAGGTTGGGGCACCCCTAGGCTTAGGCTAAGGCTTGGACTCCCCTAGCCTAAGGCTAGGGCACCCCTAGGCTTAGGCTAGGGCACCCCTAAGCTTAGGCGAGGGCACCCCTAGGCTTAGGCTAAGGCTACGGCTCCCGTAGCCTCAGGCTAGGGCACCCGTAGTTTCAGGCTAGGGCTCCCCTAGCCTCAGGCTAGGGAACCCCCAGGCTTAGGCTAGGGCACCACTAGGCTTAGGCTAGGGCACCCCTAGGCTTAGGCTAGGGCACCCCTAGGCTTAGGATAAGGCTAAGGCCCCCCTAGCCTAAGGCTAGAGCACCCATAGGCTTAGGCTAGGGCACCCGTACTGTTAGGCTAGGTCATCCCTAGGCTTAGGCTAATGCAACGGCTCCCCTAGCCTCAGGTAGGGCACCCCTAGACTCATGCTAGGGCACCCCTAGGCTTAGGCTAAGGCTAGGGCTCCCCTAGCCTAAGGCAAGGGCACCCCTAGGCTTAGGCTAGGGCACCCCTAGGCTTAGTCTAGGGCACCCCTAGACTCAGGCTAGGGCACCCCTAGGCTTAGGCTAAGGCAACGGCTCACCTAGCCTCAGGCTAGGGCACCCCTAGGCTCAGGCTAGGGCACCCCTAGGCTTAGTCTAGGGCACCCCTAGGCTTAGGCTAAGGCTAGGGTTCCTCTAGCCTCAGGCTAGGGAACGCCAAGGCTCAGGCTGGGGCATACCTAGGCTCAGGCTAGGGCACCAGTAGGCTTAGGCTAAGGCAAGGGCTCCCCTAGCAAAAGGCTAGGGTACCCCTGGCTCAGGCTAGGGCACCCATAGGCTTAGGCTAGGGCACCCCTCGGCTTAGGCTAGGGCACCCCTCGGCTTTGTCTAGGGCACCCCTCGGCTTTGGCTAGGGCACCCCTAGGCTTAGGCTAGGGCACCCCTAGGCTTAGGCTAGGGCACCCCTAGGTTTAGGCTAAGGCTACGGCTCCCCTAGCCTCATGCTAGGGCACTCCTAGACTCAGGCTATGGTACCCCTAAGCTTAGGCTAGGGCAATCCTAGGCTAGACTAAGGCTAGGGCTCCAATAGCCTCAGGCTAGGGCACCCGTAGACTCAGGCTAGGGCACCCCTCTTCTCAGGCTAGGGCACCCCTAGGCTTAGGCTAAGGCTACGGCTCCGCTAGCCTCATGCTAGGGCACCCCTAGGCTCAGGCTAGGGCACACCTAGTCTCAGGCTAGGGCACCACTAGGCTTAGGTTAAGGCTAGGGCTCCCCTACCCTATGGCTAGGGCACCCCTAGCCTCAGGTTAGGGCACCCATAGGCTTAGGCTAGGGTACCCCTAGGCATAGGAAAAGGCTAGGGCTCCCCTAGCCTAAGGCTAGGGCACCCATAGGCTCAGGTTAGGGCACCCGTAGGCTTAGGCTAGGGCACCCCTAGGCTTAGGCTAAGGCTAGGACTCCCCTAGCCTAAGGATAGGGCACCCCTAGGCTTAGACTAGGGCACCCCTAGGCTTAGGCTAGGGCACCCCTAGGCTTAGGCTAGGGCACCCCTAGGTTTAGGCTAAGGCTACGGCTCCCCTAGCCTAAGGCTAGGGCACCCCTAGATTCAGGCTATTGCACCCCTAAGCTTAGGCTAGGGCAATCCTAGGTTAGACTAAGGCTAGGGATCCAATAGCCTCAGGCTAGGGCACCCGTAGACTCAGGCTAGGGCACCCCTATGCTCAGGCTATGGCACCCCTAGACTTAGGCTAGGGCACCCCTAGGCTTAAGCTAAGGCTAGGGCTCCCCTAGCCTAAGGCTAGGGCACCCCTAGGCTTAGGCTAAGGCTAGGGTTCCCCTAGCCTCAGGCTAGGGCACCCCTAGGCTCAGGCTAGGGCACCTCTAGTCTCAGGCTAGGGCACCACTAGGCTTAGGCTAAGGCTAGGGCTTCCCTAGCCTATGGCTTGGGCACCCCTAGGCTCAGGTTAGGGTACGCCTAGGCATAGGAAAAGTCTAGGGCTCCAATGGCCTAAGGCTAGGGCACCCCTAGGCTCAGGTTGGGGCACCCCTAGGCTTAGGCTAAGGCTTGGACTCCCCTAGCCTAAGGCTAGGGCACCCCTAGGCTTAGGCTAGGGCACCCCTAAGCTTAGGCGAGGGCACCCCTAGGCTTAGGCTAAGGCTACGGCTCCCGTAGCCTCAGGCTAGGGCACCCGTAGTTTCAGGCTAGGGCTCCCCTAGCCTCAGGCTAGGGAACCCCCAGGCTTAGGCTAGGGCACCACTAGGCTTAGGCTAGGGCACCCCTAGGCTTAGGCTAGGGCACCCCTAGGCTTAGGATAAGGCTAAGGCCCCCCTAGCCTAAGGCTAGAGCACCCATAGGCTTAGGCTAGGGCACCCGTACTGTTAGGCTAGGTCATCCCTAGGCTTAGGCTAATGCAACGGCTCCCCTAGCCTCAGGTAGGGCACCCCTAGACTCATGCTAGGGCACCCCTAGGCTTAGGCTAAGGCTAGGGCTCCCCTAGCCTAAGGCAAGGGCACCCCTAGGCTTAGGCTAGGGCACCCCTAGGCTTAGTCTAGGGCACCCCTAGACTCAGGCTAGGGCACCCCTAGGCTTAGGCTAAGGCAACGGCTCACCTAGCCTCAGGCTAGGGCACCCCTAGGCTCAGGCTAGGGCACCCCTAGGCTTAGTCTAGGGCACCCCTAGGCTTAGGCTAAGGCTAGGGTTCCTCTAGCCTCAGGCTAGGGAACGCCAAGGCTCAGGCTGGGGCATACCTAGGCTCAGGCTAGGGCACCAGTAGGCTTAGGCTAAGGCAAGGGCTCCCCTAGCAAAAGGCTAGGGTACCCCTGGCTCAGGCTAGGGCACCCATAGGCTTAGGCTAGGGCACCCCTAGGCATAGGAAAAGGCTAAGGCTCCTCTAGCCTTAGGCTATGGCACCCATAGGCTCAGGCTAGGGCACCCCTAGGCTCAGGCTAGGGCACCCCTAGGCTTAGGCTAAGGCAACGGCTCCCCTAGCCTCAGGCTAGGGCACCCCTAGACTCAGGCTAGGGCACCCCTAGACTTAGTCTAGGGCAATCCTAGGCTAGACTAAGGCTAGTGCTCCCCTAGGCTCAGGCTAGGGCATCCGTAGGTTCAGGCTAGGGCACCGTTAGGCTCAGGCGAGGGCAACCCTAGGCTTAGGCTAAGGCTACGGCTCCCCTAGCCTAAGGCTAGGGCACCCCTAGGCTTAGGCTAAGGCTACGGCTCCCCTAGCCTCATGTTAGGGCACCCCTAGACCCAGGTTATGGCACCCCTAGACTTAGGCTAGGGCAACACAAGGCTTAGGCTAGGGCACCCCTACGCTTAGGCTAAGGCACCCATAGGCTTAGGCTAAGGTTAAGGCTCTCCTAGCCTAAGGCTAGAGAACCCCTAGGCTTATGCTAGGGCACCCATACGCTTAGACTCGGGCACCCATAGGCTTAGGCTAAGGCTAGGGCTCCCCTAGCCTAAGGCTAGGGCACCCCTAGGCTTAGGCTAGGGCACCCCTAGTCTTAGGCTAGGTCACCCCTAGGCTTAGGCTAAGGCTAGGGCTCCCCTAGCCTAAGGATAGGGCACCCCTAGGCTTAGGGTAGGGCACCCCTAGGCTTAGGCTAGGGCGCGCTAAGGCTTAGGCTAGGGCACCCATAGGCTTAGGCTAAGGCTAGGGCTCCCCTATACTAAGGCTAGGGCACCCCTAGGCTTAGGGTAGGGTAACCCGAGGCTTAGGCGAGGGCACCCCTAGGTTTAGGCGAGGGTACCCCTAGGCTAAGGCTAGGACACCCCTAGGCTTAGGCTAAGGCTAGGGATCCCCTAGCCTAAGGCTAGGGCACCCCTAGACTTAGGCTAAATCTAGGGCACCCCTAGGCTTAGGCTAAGACTAGGGCTCCCCTAGCCTAAGGCTAGGGGACCCCAAGGCTTAAGCTAAGGCTAGGGTTCCCCTAGCCTCAGGCTAGGGCACCCCTAGGCTAAGGCTAGGACACCCCTAGTCTCAGGCTAGGGCACCACTAGGCTTAGGCTAAGGCTAGAGCTCCCCTAGCCTATGGCTAGGGCACCCCTAGGCTCATGTTAGGGTAGCCCTAGGCATAGGAAAAGGCTAGGCCTCCAATGGCCTAAGGCTAGGGCACCCCTAGTCTCAGGCTAGGGCACCACTAGGCTTAGGCTAAGGCTAGGGCTCCCCTAGCCTATGGCTAGGGCACCCCTAGGCTCAGGTTAGGGTAGCCCTAGGCATAGGAAAAGGCTAGGACTCCAATGGCCTAAGGCTAGGGCACCCCTAGGCTCAGCTTAGGGCACCCCTAGGCTTAGGCTAGGGCACCCCTAAGCTTAGGCTAGGGCACCCCTAGGCTTAGGCTAAGGCTACGGCTCCCCTATCCTCAGGCTAGGGCACCCCTAGATTCAGGCTATGGCACCCCTAGGCTTAGGCTAGGGCAATCCTAGGCTAGACTAAGGCTAGGACTCCCCTAGCATCAGGCTAGGGCACCCGTAGGCTCAGGCTAGGGCACCCCTATGCTCAGGGTATGACACCCTAGGCTTTGGCTAGGGCACCCCTAGGCTTAGGCTAAGGCTAGGACTCCCCTAGCCTAAGGCTACGGCACCCCTAGGCTTAGGCTAAGGCTACGGCTCCCCTAGCCTCATGCTAGGTCACCCCTAGACTCCGGCTATGGCACCCCTAGGCTTAGTCTAGGGCAATCCTAGGCTAGACTAAGGCTATGGCTCCCCTAGGCTCAGGCTAGGGCATCCGTAGGTTCAGGCTAGGGCACCGTTAGGCTCAGGCGAGGGCAACCCTAGGCTTAGGCTAAGGCTACGGCTTCCCTAGCCTAAGGCTAGGGCACTCCTAGGATTAGACTAAGGCTACGGCTCCCCTAGCCTCATGCTAGGGCACCCCTAGACTCAGGCTATGGCACCCCTAGACTTATGCTAGGGCAATCCTAGGCTAGACTAAGGCTAGTGCTCCCCTAGCCTCAGGCTAGGGCACCCGTAGTTTCAGGCTAGGGCTCCCCTAGCCTCAGGCTAGGGCACCCCAAGGCTTAGGCTAGGGCACCCCTAGTCTTAGGCTAGGGCACCCCTAGGCTTAGGATAAGGCTAAGGCCCCCCTAGCCTAAGGCTAGAGCACCCCTAGGCTTAGGCTAGGGCACCCGTACTGTTAAGCCAGGTCATCCCTAGGCTTAGGCTAAGGCAACGGCTCCCCTAGGCTTAGGCTAGGGCACCCCTAGATTCAGGCTAGGGCACCCCTAGGCTTAGGCTAAGGCTAGGGCTCCCCTAGCCTAAGGCAAGGGCACCCCTAGGCATAGGCTAGGGCACACCTAGACTTAGTCTAGGGCACCCCTAGACTCAGGCAAGGGCACCCCTAGGCTTAGGCTAAGGCAACGGCTCACGTAGCCTCAGGTTAGGGCACCCCTAGACTCAGGCTAGGCCTCCCCTAGCCTCAGGCTAGGGCACCCCTAGGCTCAGGCTAGGGCACCCCTAGGCTTAGTCTAGGGCACCCCTAGGCTTAGGATTAGGCTAAGGCCCCCCTAGCCTAAGGCTAGAGCACCCCTAGGCTTAGGCTAGGGCACCCGTACTGTTAGGCTAGGTCATCCCTAGGCTTAGGCTAAGGCAACGGCTCCCCTAGGCTAAGGCTAGGGCTCCCCTAGCATAAGGCTAGGGCACCCCTAGGCTCAGGCTAGGGCACCCGTAGGCTCAGGCAAGGGCACCCCTAGGCTCAGGCTAGGGCACCCCTAGGCTTATTCTAGGGCACCCCTAGGCTTAGGCTAGGGCACCCCTAGGCTTAGGCTAAGGCAACGGCTCCCCTAGCCTCAGGCTAGGGCACCCCTAAACTCAGGCTAGGGCACCCCTAGACTCAGGCTAGGGCACCCCTAGGCTTAGGCTAAGGCTAGGGCACCCCTAGGCTTAGGCTAGGGCCCCCCTAGGCTTAGGCTAAGGCGAGGGCTCCCCTAGCCTAAGGCTAGGGCAACCCTAAGCTTTGGCTAGGGCACCCCTAGGCTTAGGCTAGGTCACCCCTAGGCTTAGGCTAAGGCTAGGGCTCCTCTAGCCTAAGACTAGGGCACCCCTAGGCTTTGGTTAGGGCACCCCTAGACTTAGGCTAGGGCACCCCTAGGCATAGGAAAAGGCTAGGGCTCCCCTAGCCTAAGGCTAGGGCACCCCTATGCTCAGGCAAGGGCACCCATAAGCTTAGGCTAGGGCACCCCTAGGCATAGGAAAAGGCTAGGGCTCCCCTAGCCTAAGGCTAGGGCACCCATAGGCTTAGGCTACGGCACCACTAGGCTTAGGCTAGGGCACCCCTAGGCTTAGGCTAAGGCTAGGGCTCCCGTAGCCTAAGACTAGGGCACCACTAGGCTTTGGTTAGGGCACCCCTAGACTTAGGCTAGGGCACCCCTAGGCATAGCAAAAGGCTAGGGCTCCCCTAGCCTAAGGCTAGGGCACCCCTAGGCTCACGCTAGGGCACCCATAAGCTTAGGCTAGGGCACCCCTAGGCATAGGAAAAGGCTAGGGCTCCACTAGCCAAAGGCTAGGGCACCCGTAGGCTTAGGCTAGGGCACCCCTAGGCATAGGCTAGGGCACCCATAGGCTTAGGCTAAGGCTAGGGCTCCCCTAGCCTAAGACTAGGGCACCCCTAGGCTTTGGTTAGGGCACCCCTACACTTAGGCTAGGGCACCCCTAGGCATAGGAAAAGGCTAGGGCTCCCGTAGCCTAAGGCTAGTGCACCCCTAGGCTCAGGCTAGGGCACCCATAGGCTCAGACTAGGGCACCCCTAGGCTCAGGTTAGGGCACCCCTAAGTTTAGGCTAAGGCTAGGGCTCCCCTAGCCTCAGGCTAGGGCACCCGTAGTTTCAGGCTAGGGCTCCCCTAGCCTCAGGCTAGGGCACCCCAAGGCTTAGGCTAGGGCACCCCTAGTCTTAGGCTAGGGCACCCCTAGGCTTAGGATAAGGCTAAGGCCCCCCTAGCCTAAGGCTAGAGCACCCCTAGGCTTAGGCTAGGGCACCCGTACTGTTAAGCCAGGTCATCCCTAGGCTTAGGCTAAGGCAACGGCTCCCCTAGGCTTACGCTAGGGCACCCCTAGATTCAGGCTAGGGCACCCCTAGGCTTAGGCTAAGGCTAGGGCTCCCCTAGCCTAAGGCAAGGGCACCCCTAGGCATAGGCTAGGGCACACCTAGACTTAGTCTAGGGCACCCCTAGACTCAGGCAAGGGCACCCCTAGGCTTAGGCTAAGGTAACGGCTCACGTAGCCTCAGGTTAGGGCACCCCTAGACTCAGGCTAGGCCTCCCCTAGCCTCAGGCTAGGGCACCCCTAGGCTCAGGCTAGGGCACCCCTAGGCTTAGTCTAGGGCACCCCTAGGCTTAGGATTAGGCTAAGGCCCCCCTAGCCTAAGGCTAGAGCACCCCTAGGCTTAGGCTAGGGCACCCGTACTGTTAGGCTAGGTCATCCCTAGGCTTAGGCTAAGGCAACGGCTCCCCTAGGCTAAGGCTAGGGCTCCCCTAGCATAAGGCTAGGGCACCCCTAGGCTCAGGCTAGGGCACCCGTAGGCTCAGGCAAGGGCACCCCTAGGCTCAGGCTAGGGCACCCCTAGGCTTAGGCTAGGGCACCCCTAGGCTTAGGCTAGGGCACCCCTAGGCTTAGGCTAAGGCAACGGCTCCCCTAGCCTCAGGCTAGGGCACCCCTAAACTCAGGCTAGGGCACCCCTAGACTCAGGCTAGGGCACCCCTAGGCTTAGGCTAAGGCTAGGGCACCCCTAGGCTTAGGCTAGGGCCCCCCTAGGCTTAGGCTAAGGCGAGGGCTCCCCTAGCCTAAGGCTAGGGCAACCCTAAGCTTTGGCTAGGGCACCCCTAGGCTTAGGCTAGGTCACCCCTAGGCTTAGGCTAAGGCTAGGGCTCCTCTAGCCTAAGACTAGGGCACCCCTAGGCTTTGGTTAGGGCACCCCTAGACTTAGGCTAGGGCACCCCTAGGCATAGGAAAAGGCTAGGGCTCCCCTAGCCTAAGGCTAGGGCACCCCTATGCTCAGGCAAGGGCACCCATAAGCTTAGGCTAGGGCACCCCTAGGCATAGGAAAAGGCTAGGGCTCCCCTAGCCTAAGGCTAGGGCACCCATAGGCTTAGGCTACGGCACCACTAGGCTTAGGCTAGGGCACCCCTAGGCTTAGGCTAAGGCTAGGGCTCCCGTAGCCTAAGACTAGGGCACCACTAGGCTTTGGTTAGGGCACCCCTAGACTTAGGCTAGGGCACCCCTAGGCATAGCAAAAGGCTAGGGCTCCCCTAGCCTAAGGCTAGGGCACCCCTAGGCTCACGCTAGGGCACCCATAAGCTTAGGCTAGGGCACCCCTAGGCATAGGAAAAGGCTAGGGCTCCACTAGCCAAAGGCTAGGGCACCCGTAGGCTTAGGCTAGGGCACCCCTAGGCATAGGCTAGGGCACCCATAGGCTTAGGCTAAGGCTAGGTCTCCCCTAGCCTAAGACTAGGGCACCCCTAGGCTTTGGTTAGGGCACCCCTACACTTAGGCTAGGGCACCCCTAGGCATAGGAAAAGGCTAGGGCTCCCGTAGCCTAAGGCTAGTGCACCCCTAGGCTCAGGCTAGGGCACCCATAGGCTCAGAATAGGGCACCCCTAGGCTCAGGTTAGGGCACCCCTAAGTTTAGGCTAAGGCTAGGGCTCCCCTAGCCTCAGGCTAGGGCACCCGTAGGTTCAGGCTAGGGCACCCGTATGCTCAGGCTAGGGAACCCCTAGGGATAAGCTAGGGCACCCCTAGGTTTAGGCTAAGGTTACGGCTCCCGTAGGCTCAGGCTAGGGCCCCCCTAGACTCAGGCTATGGTACCCCTAGGCTTACGCTAGGGCAATCCTAGGCAAGACAAAGGCTAGTGCTCCCGTAGCCTCAGGCTAGGGCACCCGTAGGCTCAGGCTAGGGCACCCCTAGGCTTAGGCTAAGGCTAGGGCTTCCCTAGCCTCAGGCTAGGGCACCTGGAGGCTTAGGCTAGGGCACCACTAGGCTTAGGCTAGGGCACCCCTAGGCTTAGGCAAAGGTTACTGCTCCCCTAGCCTCAGGCTTGGGCACCCCTAGTCTCAGGCTAGGGCAATCCTAGGCTAGACGAAGGCTAGGGCTCCCCTAGCCCGGGCTAGGGCAACCCCAGGCTCAGGCTAGGGCAACCCTAGGCTTAGGCAAAGGCTACGGATCCCCTAGCCTCAGGCTAGGGCACCCCTAGATTCAGGCTATGGCACCCTTGGCTAGGCTAGCGCAATCCTAGGTTAGACTAAGGCTAGGGATCCCCTTGCCCGGGCTAGGGCACCCGTAGGCTCAGGCTAGGGCACCCCTAGGCTCAGGCTAGGGCACCCAAAAGCGTAGGCTAGGGCACCCCTAGGGTTAGGCTAGGGCACCCCTAAGCTTAGGCTAAGGCTAGGGCTCACCTAGCCTAAAGCCTGAGCACCCCTAGGCTTAGGCTAGGGCACCCCTAAGCTTAGGCTAGGGCACCCCTAAGCTTAGGCTAAGGCTAGGGCTCACCTAGCCTAAGGCTAGAGCACCCATAGGTGTAGGGTAGGGCACCCCTAGGCTTAGGCTAGTGCTACCCTAGGCTTAGGCTAAAGCTAGGGCTACCCTAGCCTAAGGCTATGGCACCCCTAGGCTTAGGCTAGGGCACCACTAGGCTTTGGTGAGGGCACCCCTAAGCTTAGGCTAAGGCTAGGGCTCCCCTACCCAAAGGCTAGGGCACCCCTAGGCTCAGGCTAGGGCACCCCTAGGCTTAGGCTAGGCCACACCTAGGCTAGACTAAGGCTAGGGCTCCCATAGCCCGCGCTAGGGCACCCCTAGGCTTAGGCTAGGGCACCCCTAGGCTTAGTCTAGGGCACCCCTACGCTTAGCCTAGGGCACCCCAAGGCTTAGGCTAGGGCACCCCTAAGCTTAGGCTAAGGCTACGGATCCCCTAGCCTAAGGCTAGGGCTCCCCTAGCCTCAGGCTAGGGCACCCGTAGGCTCAGGCTAGGGCACCCCTAGGCTCAGGCTACGGCACCCCTAGGCTTAGGCTAAGCCTAGGGCTCCCCTACCCTGAGGCTAGGGCACCCCTAGGCTTAGGCTAGGGCACTCCTATGCTCAGGGTAGGGCACCCCTAGGCTTAGGCTAGGGCAACACTAGGCTTAGGCTAGGGCACCCCTAGGCTTAGGCTAAGGCTAGGGCTCCCCTAGGCTTATGCTAGGGCACCACTAGGTTTAGGCTAGGGTACCCCTAGGCTTAGGCTAGGGCACCCCTAGGCTTAGGCTGAGGCTACGGTTCCCTAGCCTCAAGCTAGGGCACCCCTAGACTCAGGCTATGGCACCCCTAGGCTTAGGCTATGGCAATCCTAGGCTAGTCTAAGGCTAGGGCTCCCGTAGCCTCAGGCTAGGGCACCCGTAGGCTCAGGCTAGGGCACCCTTAGGCTTAGGTTAGGGCACCACTAGGCTTAGGATAAAGCTAGGGCACCCCTAGCCTCAGTCTAGGGCACCACTAGGCTTAGGCTAGGGCACCCCTAGGCTTAGGCTAGGGCACCCCGAGGCTTAGGCTAAGGCTAGGGCTCCCCTAGCCTAAGGCTTGAGCACCCCAAGGCTTAGGCTAGGGCACACCTAGGCTTAGGATAAAGCTAGGGCACCCCTAGACTCATGCTAGGTCACCCCTAACTTAGGTTAGTTCACCCCTAGGCTTAGGCTAGGGCACCCCTAAGCTTAGGCTAAGGCTAGGGCTCACCGAGCCTAAGGCTAGAGCACCCCGAGGCTTAGGTTAGGGCACCCCTAGGCTTAGGCAAGGGCACCCCTAGGCATAGGCTAAAGCTAGGGCTCCCCTAGCCTAAGGCTAGGGCACCCATAGGCTTAGGCTAGGGCACCCCTAGGCTTAGGCTAGGACTCCCCTAGTCTAAGGCTATGGCACCCGTAGGCTTAGGCTAGGGCACCCCTAGGCTTAAGCTAGGGCACCCAAAGGCTTAGGCTAGGGCACCGTAGGCTTAAGCTAGGGCACCCTTAGGCTTAGGCTAGGGCAACCCATTGGCTTAGGCTAAGGCTACGTCTCCCCTAGCCTAAGGATAGGGCACCCCTAGGCTTAGGCTAAGGCTACGGCTCCCCTAGCCTAAGGCTAGGGCTCCCCGAGCCTAATGCTTGGGCACCCCTGGGCTTAGGCTAGGGCACCCCTAGGCTTAGGCTAAGGCTAGGGCTCCCCTAGCCTAAGGTTAGGGCACCCCTAGGCTTAGGCTAGGGCACCCCTAGGCTTAGGCTAGGTAACCCTAGGCTTAGGCTAGGGCACCCCTAGGCTTAGGCTAAGGCTAGGGCTCCCCTAGCCTAAGGTTAGGGCACCCCTAGGCTTAGGCTAGGGCACCCCTAGGCTTAGGCTAGGTAACCCTAGGCTTAGGCTAGGGCACCCCTAGGCTTAGGCTAAGGCTTGGACTCCCCTAGCCTAAGGCTAGGGCTCCCCGAGCCTAATGCTTGGGCACCCCTGGGCTTAGGCTAGGGCACCCCTAGGCTTAGGCTAAGGCTAGGGCTCCCCTAGCCTAAGGTTAGGGCACCCCTAGGCTTAGGCTAGGGCTCCCCTAGCCTAAGGCTAGGGCACCCCTAGGCTCAGGCTAGGGCACCCCTAGGCTTAAGCTAGGCCACCCCTAAGCTCAGGTTAGGACACCCTAGGCTTAGGTTAGGGCACCCCTAGGCTTAGGCTGAGGCTAGGTCTCCCAAAGCCTAAGGCTAGGGCACCCATAGGCTCAGGCTAGGGCACCCCTAGGCTCAGGCTAGGGCACCCTTAGGCTTAGGCTTGGGCACCCCTAGCCTTAGGCTAAGGCTAGGGCTCCCCTAGCCTCAGGCTAGGGCACCCCTAGGCTTAGGCTAGGGCACCCCTAGGCTTAGGCTAGGGCACCCCTAGGCTTTGGCTAAGGCTAGGGCTCCGCTAGCCTAAGCTTAGAGCACCCCTGGGCTTAGGCTAGGGCACCAATAGGCTTGGGCTAGGGACCCCTAGGCTTAGGCTTAGGCTAGGGCACCACTAAGCTTAGGCTAAGGCTAGGGCTAACCTAGCCTAAGGCTAGAGCACCCCTAGTCTTAGGCTAGGTCACCCCTAGGCTTAGGCTAGGGCTACCCTAGGCTTAGGCTAAAGCTAGGGCTCCCCTAGCCTCAGGCTAGGGCACCCGTAGGCTTAGGCTAGGGCACCCGTAGGCTCAGGCTAGGGCACGCCTAGGGTTGGGCTAGGGCACTCCTAGGTTTAGGCTAAGGCTATTGCTCCCCTAGCCTCAGGCTAGGGCCCCCCTAGACTCAGGCTATGGTACCCCTAGGATTACGCTAGGGAAATCCTAGGCTGGACTAAGGCTAGTGCTCCCCTAGCCTCAGGCTAGGGCACCCGTAGTTTCAGGCTAGGGCACCCCTAGGCTTAGTCTATGGCTAGGGCTCCCCTAGCTTCAGGCTAGGGCACCCGGAGGCTTAGGCTAGGGCACCACTAGGCTTAGGCTAGGGCACCTCTAGGCTTAGGCTAGGGCACCCCTAGGCTTAGGCTAGGGCACCCCTAGGCTTAGGCTAAGGCTAAGGCTCCCGAAGCCTAAAGCTAGAGCACCCCTAGGCTTAGGCTAGGGCACCCCTAGGCTTAGGCAAAGGCTAAGGCTCCCCTAGCCTCACGCTTGGGCACCCCTAGTCTCAGGCTAGGGCAATCCTAGGCTTAGGCTAGGGCAATCTTAGGCCAGAATAAGGCTAGGGCTCCCCTAGCCCGGGCTAGGGCACCCCTAGGCTCAGGCTAGGGCACCCCTAGGCTTTGGCTAAGGCTACGGCTCCCCTAGCCTCAGGCTAGGGCACCTCTAGACTCAGGCTATGGCACCCCTAGGCTAGGCTAGGGCAATCCTAGTTTAGACTAAGGCTAGGGATCCCCTAACCCGGGCTAGGGCACTCGTAGGCTCAGGCTAGGGAACCCCTAGGCTCAGGCTAGAGGACCCCTAGGCTTAGGCTAGGGCACCCCTAGGCTTAGGCTAGGGCACCCCTAGTCTTAGGCTAAGGCTTAGGCTCCCCTAGCCTAAGGCTAGAGCACCCCTAGGCTTAGGCTAGGGCACCCATAGGCTTATGCTAGGGAAGGCCTAGGCTTAGCCTAAGGCTAGGGCTCCCCTAGCCTAAGGTTTGGGCACCCCTAGGCTTATTCTAGGGCACCCCTAGGCTTAGGCTAAGGCACCCCTAGGCTTTGGTTATGGCACCCCTAGGCTTAGGCTAAGGCAAAGGCTCCCCTAGCCTCAAGCTAGGACAACCCTAGACTCAGGCTAGGGCACCACTAGGCTTAGGCTAGGGCACCGCTAGGCTCAGGCTAGGGCACTCCTAGGTTTAGGCTAAGGCTAGGGCTCCCCTAGCCTCAGGCTAGGGCACCCCTAGTCTCAGGCTAGGGCCATCCTAGGCTTAGGCTAGGGCAATCCTAGGCTAGACTAAGGCTAGGGCTCCCCTAGCCCGGTATAGGGCACCCCTAGGCTCAAGCTAGGGCACCCCTAGGCTTAGGCTAAGGCTAGGGCTCCTCTAGCCTCAGGCTAGGCCACCCTAGGCTCAGGCTAGGGCACCCCTTGGCTTAGGCTAAGGCTACGGCTCCCCTAGCCTCAGGCTAGGGCATCCCTAGACTCAGGCTATGGCACCCCTAGGCTAGGCTAGAGCACCACTAGGCTTAGGCTAGGGCACCCCTAGTCTTAGGCTAAGGCTAAGGCTCCCCTAGCCTAAGGCTAGAGCACCCCTAGGCTTAGGCTAGGGCACCCATAGGCTTACGCTAGGGAAGCCCTAGGCTTAGGCTAAGGCTAGGGCTCCCCTAGCCTAAGGCTAGGGCACCCCTAGGCTTAGTCTAGGGCACCCCTAGGCTTAGGCTTGGGCACCCCTAGGCTTTGGTTAGGGCACCCCTAGGCTTAGGCTAAGGCAGAGGATCCCCTAGCCTCAAGCTAGGACACCCCTAGACTCCGGCTAGGGCACCCCTAGGCTTAGGCTAGGGCAATCCTAGGCTTAGGTTAAAGCTAGGGCTCCCCTAGCCCCAGGATAGGGCACCCCTAGGCTCAGGCTATGGCACCACTAGGCTTAGTCTAGGGCACCCCTAGTCTTAGGCTAAAGCTAGGGTTCCCCTAGCACAGGCTAGGGCACCCATAGGCTCAGGCTAGGGCACCGCTAGCCTCAGGCTAGGGCACCCCTAGGCTTAGGCTAAGGCTAGGGCTCCCCTAGCCTCAGGCTAGGGCACTCGGAGGCTTAGGCTAGGGCACCCCTAGGCTTAGGTTAGGGAACCCCTAGGCTTAGGTTAGGGATCCCCTAGGCTTAGGCTAGGGCACCCCAAGGCATAGGATAGGGTACCCCTAGGCTTAGGTTAGGGAACCCCTAGGCTTAGGCTAGGGCACCCCTAGGCTTAGGCAAAGGCTACGGCTCCCCTAGCCTCAGGCTTGGGCACCCCTAGTCTCAGGCTAGGGCCATCCTAGGCTAGACTAAGGCTAGGCTCCCCTAGCCCGGTCTAGGGCACCCCTAGGCTCAGGCTAGGGCACCCCTAGGCTTAGGCTAAGTCTAGGGCTCCTCTAGCCTCAGGCTAAGCCACCCTACGCTCAGGCTACGGCACCCATAGGCTTAGGCTAGGGCACCCCTAGGCATAGGAAAAGGCTAAGGCTCCTCTAGCCTTAGGCTATGGCACCCCTAGGCTCAGGCTATGGTGCCCCTAGGCTTAGGCTAGGGCAATCCTAGGCTAGGCTAAGGCTAGGGCTCCCCTTGCCCGGGCTAGGGGACACGTAGGCTCAGGCTAGGGCAGCCCTAGGCTCAGACTAGGGCACCCCTAGTTTTAGGCTACGGCACCCCTAGGCTCAGGCTAGGGCACCCGGAGGCCAAGGCTACGGCTCCCCTAGCCTCAGGCTAGGGCACCCCTAGACTCAGGCTATGGCACCCCTAGGCTAGGCTAGGGCAATCCTACGTTAGACTAAGGCTAGGGATCCCCTTGCCCGGGCTAGGGGACACGTAGGCTCAGGCTAGGGCAGCCCTAGGCTCAGACTAGGGCACCCCTAGTTTTAGGCTAGGGGACCCCTAGGCTTAGGCTAAAGCTAGGGCTCCCCTATCCTCAGGCTAGGGCACCCCTAGACTTAGGATAGGGCACCCCCGCTTAGGCTAGGTCATCCCTAAGCTTAGGCTTAGGCTAGGGCACCCTTAGGCTTAGGCTAGGGCTACGCTAGGCTTAGGCTAAAGCTAGGGCTCCCCTAGCCTAAGGCTAGAGCACCCCTAGGCTTAGGCTAGGGCACCCCTAGCCTTGGTCTAGGGCACCCCTAGGCTTAGGCAAGGGCACCCCTAAGCTTAGGCTAAGGCTAGGGCTCCCCTTTCCTCAGGCTTGGGCACCCATAGACTTTGGCTAGGGCACCCCTAGGCTTAGGCTAAGGCTAGGGCTCCCCTAGCCTAAGGCTAGAGCACCCCTAGGCTTAGGCTAGGGCACCCCTAGGCTTAGGCAAGGGCACCCCTAGGCTTAGGCTAAGGCTAGGGCTCCCCTAGACTAAGGCTAGGGCAACCCTATGCTTTGGTTAGGGCACCCCTAGGCTTAGGTTAAGGCAACGGCTCCCCTAGCCTCAAGCTAGGACACCCCTAGACTCAGGCTAGGGCACCCCTAGGCATAGGCTAGGGCACCCCTAGGATTACGCTAAGGCTAGGGCTCCCCTATCCTAAGGCTAGAGCACCCCTAGGCTTAGGCCAGGGCTCCCCTCGCCTAAGGCTAGGGCACCCCTAGGGTTAGGCTAGGGCACCCCTAGGCTTAGGCTAAGGCTACGGTTCCCTAGCCTCAGGCTAGGGGTCCCCTAGCCTCAGGCTAGGGCACCCGTAGGCTCAGGCTAGGGCACCCGTAGGCTCAGGCTAGGGCACCCCTAAGCTTAGGCAAAGGCTAGGGCTCCCCTATCCTCAGGCTAGGGCACCCATAGGCTTATGTTAGGGCACCACTAGGCTTAGGCTAGGGCACCCCTAGGCTTAGGCTAGGGCACCCCTAGGCTTAGGCTAGGGCAATCTTAGGCTAGAATAAGGCTAGGGCTCCCCTAGCCCGGTCTAGGGCACCCCTAGGCTCAGGCTAGGGCACCCCTAGGCTTAGGCAAAGGCTAGGGCTCCTCTAGCCTCAGGCTAGGCCACCCTAGGCTCAGGCTAGGGCACCCTTTGGCTTAGGGGACTCCTACGCTTAGCCTAGGGCACCCCAAAACTTAGGCTAGGGCACTCCAAGGCTTAGGCTAGGGAACCCCTAGCCTTAGGCTTAGGCTAGGGCACCCGTAGGCTCAGGCTAGGGCACCCCTATGCTCAGGCTAGGGCACCCCTAGGCTTAGGCTAGGGCACCCCTAATATTAGGCTAAGGCTAGGGCTCCCCTAGCCTAAGGCTAGGGCACGCCTAGGCTTAGGCTAAGGCTACGGCTCCCCTAGCCTCAGGCTAGGGCCCCCCTAGACTCAGGCTATGGTACCCCTATGATTACGCTAGGGCAATCCTAGGCTAGACTAAGGCTAGTGCTCCCCTAGCCTCAGGCTAGGGCACCCGTAGGCTCAGGCTAGGGCACCCCTAGGCTCAGGCTATGGCACCCCTAAGCTTAGGCAAAGGCTAGGGCTCCCCTATCCTCAGGCTAGGGCACCCATAGTCTTATGTTAGGGCACCCCAAGGCTTAGGCTAGTTCACCCATAGGCTTAGGCTAGGGCACCCCTATGCATAGGAAAAGGCTAGGGCTCCCCTAGACTAAGGCTCGGGCACCCCTAGGCTTAGCCTAGGGCACCCCTAGGGTTAGGCTAGGGCAACCCTAGGCTTAAGCTAGGGCACCCCTAGGCTTAGGCTAAGGATACGGCTCCCCTAGCCTAAGGCTAGGGCTCCCCTAGCTTCAGGCTAGGGCACCCGTAGGATCAGGCTAGGGTACTTCTAGGCTTAGGCTAGGGCACCCCTAGGCTTAGGCTAAGGCTAGGACTCCCCTAGCCTCAGGTTAGTGCACCCCTAGGCTTAGGCTAGGACACCCCTAGGCATAGGCTAGGGCACCCCTAGTATTAGGCTAAGGCCAGGGCTCCCCTAGCCTAAGGCTAGGGCACCCCTAGGCTTAGGCTAGGGCACCCCTAGGATTAGGCTAAGGCTACGGTTCCCTAGCCTCAGGCTAGGGGTCCCCTAGCCTGAGGCTAGGGCACCCGTAGGCTCTGGCTAGACCACCCGTAGGCTCAGGCTAGGGCAACCTTAGGCTTAGGCTAGTGCACCCCTAGGCTTAGGCTAAAGCTAGGGCACCCCTAGCCTCAGGCTAGGTCACCCCTAGGCTTAGGCTAGGGCACCCCTAGGCTTAGGCTAGGGCACCACTAGGCTTAGGCTAAGGCTAGGGCTCCCCTAGCCTAAGGCTAGAGCACCCCTAGGCTTTGCTAGGGCACCCCTAGGCTTAGGCTAGGGTACCCCTTGGGTTAGGCTAAGGCTAAGGCTCCCCTAGCCTTAGGCTAGGGCACCCCAAGCTTAGGTTAGGGCACCCCTAGGCTTAGGCTAGGGCACCCCTAGGCTTAGGCTAGGGCACCCCTAGGATTAGGCAAAGTCTACGGATCCCCTAGCCTCAGGCTTGGGCACCCCTAGTCTCAAGCTAGGGCAATGCTAGGCTTAGGCTAGGGCAATCCTAGGCTAGACTAAGGCTAGGGCTCCCCTAGCCTCAGGCTAGGGCACCCGTTGGCTCAGGCTAGGGCACCCCTAGGCTCAGACTAGAGCACCCCTAGGCTTAGGCTAGGGCACCCATAGGTTTAGGCTAGGGCACCCCTAGACTTAGGCTAAGGCTAGGGCTACCCTAGCCTAAAGCTAGAGCACCCCTAGGCTTAGGATAGGGCACCCCTAGCCTTGGTCTAGGGCACCCCTAGGCTTAGGCAAGGGCACCCCTAGGCTTAGGCTAAGGCTAGGGCTCCCCTAGACTAAGACTAGGGCACCCCGAGGCTTTGATTAGGGCACCCCTAGGCTTAGGCTAAGGCAACGGCTCCCCTAGCCTCAAGCTAGGACACCCCTAGACTCAGGCTAGGGCACCCCTAGGCTAAGGCTAGGGCAATCCTAGGCTTAGGTTAAGGCTAGGGCTCCCCTAGCCTCAGGCTAGGGCACCCTTAGGCTCAGGCTAGGGCAGCACTAGGCTTGGTCTAGGGAACCCCTAGGCTTAGGCTAAGGCTAGGGTTCCCCTAGCACAGGCTAGGGCACCCATAGGCTCAGGCTAGGGCACCTCTAGGCTCACGCTAGGGCACCCCTAGGCTTAGGCTAGTTCACCCATAGGCTTAGTCTAGGGCACCCCTATGCATAGGAAAAGGGTCGGGCTCCCCTAGCCTAAGGCTCGGGCACCCCTAGGCTTAGGCTAGGGCACCCCTAGGGTTAGGCAAGGGCAACCCTAGGCTTAAGCTAGGGCACCCCTAGGCTTAGGCTAAGGCTACGGATCCCCTAGCCTAAGGCTAGGGCTCCCCTAGCCTCAAGCTAGGGCACCCGTAGGATCAGGCTAGGGTACTTCTAGGCTTAGGCTAGGGCACCCCTAGGCTTAGGCTAAGGCTAGGACTCCCCTAGCCTCAGGTTAGTGCACCCCTAGGCTTAGGCTAGGACACCCCTAGGCATAGGCTAGGGCACCCCTAGGATTAGGCTAAGGCTAGGGCTCCCCTATCCTAAGGCTAGAGCACCCCTAGGCTTAGGCTAGGGCACCCCTAGCCTTAGGCTAAGGCCAGGGCTCCCCTAGCCTAAGGCTAGGGCACCCCTAGGCTTAGGCTAAGGCTACGGTTCCCTAGCCTCAGGCTAGGGGTCCCCTAGCATCAGGCTAGGGCACCCGTAGGCTCAGGCTAGGCCACACATAGGCTCAGGCTAGGCCACCCGTAGGCTCAGGCTAGGGCAACCTTAGGCTTAGGCTACGGCACCCCTAGGCTTAGGCTAAAGCTAGTGCACCCCTAGCCTCATGCTAGGTCACCCCTAGGCTTAGGCTAGGGCACCCCTAGGCTTAGGCTAGGGCACCACTAGGCTTAGGCTAAGGCTAGGGCTCCCCTAGCCTAAGGCTAGAGCACCCCTAGGGTTAGGCTAGGGCACCCCTATGCTTAGGTTAAAGCTAGGGCTCCCCTAGCCTAAGGCTAGAGCACCCCTAGGCTTAGGCTAGGGCACCCGTAGGCTCAGGCTAGGGCAACCTTAGGCTTAGGCTAGGGCACCCCTAGGCTTAGGCTAAAGCTAGGGCACCCCTAGCCTCAGGCTAGATCACCCCTAGGCTTAGTCTAGGGCACCCCAAGGCTTAGGCCAGGGCACCACTAGGCTTAGGCTAAGGCTAGGGATCCCCTAGCCTACGACTAGAGCACCCCTAGGCTTAGGCTAGGGCACCCCTAGGCTTAGGTTAAAGCTAGGGCTCCCCTAGCCTAAGGCTAGGGCACCCGTAGGTTTAGACTACAGCACCCCTAGGCTTAGGCTAGGGCACCCCTAGGCTTAGGCTAAGGGTAGGGCTCCTCTACCCTAAGGGTAGGGCACCCCTAGGCTCAGGCTAGAGCACTCCTAGGATTAGTCTAGGGCACGCCTAGTCTTAGGATAAAGCTAGGGCACCCCTAGCCTCAGGCTAGGGCACCCCAAGGCTTAGGCTAGGGCACCCCTAGGCTTAGGCTAGGGCACCCCTAGGCATAGGCTAAAGCTAGGGGTCCCCTAGGCTACGGTTAGGGCACCCGTAGGATTAGGCTAGGGCACCCCTAGGCTTAGGCTAGGACTCCCCTAGTCTAAGGCTATGGCACCTGTAGGATTAGGCTAGGGCACCCCTAGGCTTAAGCTAGGGCACCCTAAGGCTTAGGCTAGGGCACCCCTAGGCTTAGGCTAGGCCACCCCTAGGCTTAAGCTAGGGCACACCTAGGCATAGGCTAAGGCTACTGCTCCCCTAGCCTCAGGCTACGGCACCCATAGACTCAGGCTGTGGCACCCCTAGGCTTAGGCTTGGGCCATCCTATGCTAGACTAAGGCTAGTGCTCCCCTAGGCTCAGAATAGGGCACCCGTAGGCTCAGGCTAGGGCACCCCTAGGCTCAGGCTAGGGCAACCCTAGGCTTAGGCTAGGGCACTCCCAGGCTTAGGCTAAGGCTAGGGTTCCCATAGCCTAAGGCTAGGGCACCCCTAGGCTTAGGCTAAGGCTAGGGCTCCCCTAGCCTATGGCTAGGGCACGCCTAGGCTTAGGCTAGGTAACCCTAGGCTTAGGCTAGGGCAACTCTAGGCTTAGGCTAAGGCTAGGACTGCCCTAGCCTAAGGCTAGTGCTCCCCTAACCTAATGCTTGGGCACCCCTAGGCTTAGACTAGGGCACCCCTAGGCTTAGGTTAAGGCTAGGGCTCCCCTAGCCTAAGGCTATGGCACCCCTAGGCTTAGGCTAGGGCAACCCTTGCTTAGGCTAGGGCACCCCTAGGCTTAGGCTAGGGCACTCCCAAGCTTAGGCTAAGGCTAGGGTTCCCATAGCCTAAGGCTAGGGCACCCCTAGGCTTAGGCTAAGGCTAGGGCTCCCCTAGCCTATGGCTAAGGCACCCCTAGGCTTAGGCTAGTTAAACCTAGGCTTAGTCTAGGGCACGCCTAGGCTTAGGCTAAGGCTAGGGCTCCCTTAGCCTAATACTTGGGCACCCCTAGGCTTAGGCTAGGCCACCCCGAGGCTTAGGCTGAGGCTAGGGCTCCCCTAGCCTAAGGCTAGAGCACCCCTAGGCTTAGGCTAAGGATAGGGCTCCCCTACCCTAAGGCAAGGGCATCCCTAGGCTTAGGCTAGGGCACTCCTAGGATTAGGCTAAGGCTAGGGCTCCCATATCCTAAGGCTAGGGCACCCGTAGGCTCAGGCTAGGGCACCCTTAGGCTTAGGCT
The DNA here is from genome assembly GCF_050624435.1 of Tenrec ecaudatus. Taxonomy (NCBI): domain Eukaryota; kingdom Metazoa; phylum Chordata; class Mammalia; order Afrosoricida; family Tenrecidae; genus Tenrec; species Tenrec ecaudatus. Next base: position 1,751,947 of record NW_027457638.1, on the reverse strand, counting down.
AGGGCACCCCTAGGCTTAGGCTAAAGCTAGGGGACCCTAGCCTCAGGCTAGGGCACCCCTAAGCTTAGGCTAGGGCACCCCTAGGCTTAGGCTAGGGCACCACAAGGCTTAGGCTAAGGCTAGGGCTCCACTAGCCTAAGGATAGAGCACCCCTAGGCTTAGGCTAGGGCACCCCTAGGCTTAGGTTAAAGCTAGGGCTCCCCTAGCCTAAGGCTAGGGAACCCGTAGGTTTAGACTACGGCACCCCTAGGCTTAGGCTAGGGCACCCCTAGGCTTAGGCTAAGGCTTGGGCTCCCCTACCCTAAGGCTAGGGCACTCTTAGGCTCAGGCTAGAGCACCCCTAGGCTTAGGCTAGGACACCCCTAGGCTTAGGCTAAGGCTAGGGCTCCCCTAGCCTATGGCTAGAGCACCCCGAGTCTTAGGCTAGGGCACCCCTAGGCTTAGGCTAGGGCACCCCTAGGCATAGGCTAAAGCTAGGGCTCCCCTAACCTAAGGTTAGGCCACCCGTAGGCTTAGGCTAGGGCACCCCTAGGCGTAGGCTAAGGCTAGGACTCCCCTAGCCTAAGGCTAGGGCTCCCCTAGCCTAATGCTTGGGCACCCCTAGGCTTAGACAAGGGCACCCCTAGGCTTAGCTAAGGCTAGGGCTCCCCTAGCCTAAGGCTATCGCACCCCTAGGCTTAGGCTAGGGTACACCTTGCTTAGGCATGGACACCCCTAGGCTTAGGCTAGGGCACCCCTAGGCTTAGGCTAGGGCACCCCAAGGCTTAGGCGAGGGCCCTCCCAGGCATAGGCTAAGGCTAGGGTTCCCATAGCCTAAGGCTAGGGCACCTATAGGCATAGGCTAAGGCTAGGGATCCCCTAGCCTATGGCTAGGGCACGCCTAGGCTTAGGCTAGTTAACCCTAGGCTTAGTCTAGGGCACCCCTAGGATTAGGCTAATGCTAGGGCTCCCCTAGCCTAATACTTGGGCACCCCTAGGCCTAGGCTAGGCAACCCCTAGGCTTAGGCTACGGCTAGGGCTCCCCTAGCCTAAGGCTAGGACACCCCTAGGCTTAGGCTAAGGATAGGGTTCCCCTAGCCTAATGCAAGGGCACCCCTAGGATAGGCTAGGGCACCTCTTGGCTTAGGCTAGGGCATCCCTAGGCTTAGGCTAGGGCACCCCGAGGATTAGGCTAAGGCTAGGGCTCCCCTATCCTAAGGCTAGAGCACCCCTAGGCTAAGTCTACGTCACCCCTAAGCTTAAGCTTAGGCTAGGGTTACCCAAGGCTTAGGCTAAAGCTAGGGCTCCCCTAGGCTTAGGCTAGGGCACCCCTAGGCTTAGGCTAGGGCACCCCTAGGCATAGTCTAGGGCACCCCTACGCTTAACCTAGGGCACCCCAAGGCTTAGGCTAGGGCACCCCAAGGCTTAGGCTAGGGCACCCCTAGGCTTAGGCTTAGGCAAAGGCACTCGTAGGCTCAGGCTAGGGCACCCCTAGGCTTAGGCTAGGGCACACCTAGGCTAGACTAAGGCTAGGGCTCCCCTAGCCCGGGCTAGGGCACCCCTAGGCTTAGTCTAGGGCACCCCAAAGCTTAGGCTACGGCAACCCAAGGCTTAGGCTAGGGCACCCCTAGCCTTAGGCTTAGGCTAGGGTACCCGTAGGCTCAGGCTACGGCACCCCTATGCTCAGGTTAGGGCACCCCTAGGCTTAGGCTAGGGCACACCTAGGTTTAGGCTAAGGCTAGGGCTCCCCTAGGCTAATGCTAGGGCACGCCTAGGTTTAGGCTAAGCTTACGGCCCCTAGCCTCAGGCTAGGGCCCCCATAGACTCAGGCTATGGTACCGCAAGGCTTACGCTAGGGCAATCGTAGGCTAGACTAAGGCTAGTGCTCCCCTAGCCTCAGGCTAGGGCACCCGTATGCTCAGGCTAGGGCACCCCTAGGCTTAGGCTAGGGCAGCCCTAGTTTTAGGCTAAGGCTAGGGCTCCCCTAGGCTAATGCTAGGGCACGCCTAGGTTTACGCTAAGCTTACGGCTCCCCTAGCCTCAGGCTAGGGCCCCCATAGACTCAGGCTATGGTACCCCAAGGCTTACGCTAGGGCAATCGTAGGCTAGACTAAGGCTAGTGCTCCCCTAGCCTCAGGCTAGGGCACCCGTAGGCTCAGGCTAGGGCACCCCTAGGCTCAGGCTAGGGCACCCCTAAACTTAGGCTAAGGCTAGGGCTCCCCTATCCTCAGGCTACGGCACCCATAGGCTTAGGCTAGGGCACCACTAGGCTTAGGCTAGTGCACCCCTAGGCTTAAGCTAGGGCACCCCTAGGCATAGGCTAGGGCACCCCTAGGCGTAGGCTAAGGCTAAGGCTCCCCTAGCCTAAGGGTAGAGCACCCCTAGGCTTTGCTAGGGCACCCCTAGGCTTAGGTTAGGGCACCCCTAGGGTTAGGCTAAGGCTAAGGCTCCCCTAGCCTTAGGCTAGGGCACCCCAAGCTTAGGCTAGGGCACCCCTAGGCTTATGCTAGGGCACCCATAGGCTTAGGCTAGGGCACCCCTAGGCTTAGGCAAAGGCTACGGCTCCCCTAGCCTCAGGCTTGGGCACCCCTAGTCTCAGGCTAGGGCAATCCTAGGCTTAGGCTAGGGCAATCCTAGGCTAGACTAAGGCTAGGGCTCCCCTAGCCTCAGGCTAGGGCACCCGTTGGCTCAGGCAAGGGCACCCCAAGGCTCAGGCGAGAGCACCCCTAGGCTTAGACTAGGGCACCCCTAGGCTTAGGCTAGGGCACCCCTAGGCTTAGGCTAAGGCTAGGGCTCCCCTAGCCTAAGGCTAGAGCACCCCTAGGCTTAGGCTAGGGCACCCATAGGCTTAGGCTAGGGAACCCCTAGGCTTAGGCTAACGCTAGGGCTCACCTAGCCTAAGGCTAGGGCACCCCTAGGCTTAGTCTAGGGCACCCCTAGGATTAGGCAAGGGCACCCCTAGGCTTAGATAAGGCAACCCTAGGCTTAGGCTAAGGCAACGGCTCCCCTAGCCTCAACTTACGACACCCCTAAACTCAGGCTAGGGCACCCCTAGGCTTACGCTAGGACAATCCTAGGCTTAGGTTAGGGCTAGGGCCTCCCTAGCCTCAGGCTAGGGCACCCTTAGGCTCAGGCTAGGGCACCACTAGGCTTCGTCTAGGGAACCCCTAGGCTTAGGCTAAGGCTAGGTTTCCCCTAGCACAGGCTAGGGCACCCATAGGCTCAGGCTAGGGCACCCCTGGCTTAGTCTAAGCTTAGGGATCCCCTAGCCTAAGACTAGGGCACCCCTAGGCTCAGGCTAGGGCACTCATAGGCTTAGGCTAGGGCACCCCTATGCATAGGAAAAGGCTAGGGCTCCCCTAGCCTAAGGCTAGGGCACCCCTAGGCTTAGGCTAGGGCACCCTAGGGTTAGGCTAGGGCAACGCAAGATTTAAGCTAGGGCACCCATAGGCTTAGGCTAAGGCTACGGCTCCCCTAGCCTAAGGCTAGGGCTCCCCTAGCCTCAGGCTAGGGCACCCGTAGGCTCAGGCTAGAGCACCCCTAGGCTCAGGCTAGGGCAACCCTAGGCTGAGGCTAAGCCTAGGGCTCCCCTACCCTCAGGCTAGGGCACCCCTAGGCTTAGGCTAGGGCACTCCTAGGCTCATGCTAGGGCACCCCTAGACTCAGGCTATGGCACCCCTAGGCTTAGGCTAGGGCAATCCTAGGCTAGACTAAGGCTAGGGCTCCCCTAGCCTCAGGCTAGGGCACCTGTAGGCTCAGGCTAGGGCACCTCTATGCTCAGGCTAGGGCACCGTAGGCTTATGCTAGGGCACCCCTAGGCTTAGGCTAAGGATACGGCTCCCCTAGCCTCAGGCTAGGGCACCCCTAGGCTTAGGCTAAGGCTACGGCTCCCCTAGCCTCAGGCTAGGGCCCCCCTAGACTCAGGCTATGGTACCCCTAGGCTTAGGCTAGGGCATTCCTAGGCTAGACTAAGGCTAGTGCTCCCCTAGCCTCAGGCTAGGGCACCCGTAGGCTTAGGCTAGGGCACCCCTAGGCTCAGGCTAGGGCACCCATAGGCTCAGGCTAGGGCACCCGTAGGCTCAGGCTAGGGCACCCTTAGGCTTAGGCTTGGGCACCCCTAGGCTTAGGCTAGGGCACCCCTAGGCTTAGACTAAGGATAGGGCTCCCCAGCCTAAGGCTATGGCACCACTAGGCTTAGGCTAGGGCACCACTTGCTTAGGCTTGGACACCCCTAGGCTTAGGTTAGGGCACCCCTAGGCTTAGGATAGCGCACCCCTAGGCTTAGGCTAATGCTAGGGCTCCCCCAGCCTATGTCTAGGCACGCCTAGGCTTAGGCTAGTGAACCCTAGGCTTAGTCTAGGGCACCCCTAGGCTTAGGCTAATGCTAGGGCTCCCCTAGCCTAATACTTGGGCACCCGGAGGCTTAGGCTAGGGCAATCCTAGGCTACACTAAGGCTAGGGCTCCCCTAGCCTCAGGCTAAGGCACCCGTAGGCTATGGCTATGGCACCCCTTGGCTCAGGCTAGGACACCCCTAGGTTCAGGCTAGGGCACCCCTAGGCTTAAGTTAAGGTTAGTGCTCCCCTAGCCTCAGACTAGGGTGCCCGTAGGCTCAGGATAGGGCACCCCTAGGCTCAGGCTTGGGCACCCCTAGGCTTAGGCTAAGGCTAGGGCTCCCCTAGCCTAAGGCTAGAGCACCCCTAGGCTTAGGCTAGGGCACCCCTGGGCTCAGGTTAGGGCACCCCTTGGCTTAGGCTAGGCCACCCCTAAGCTCAGGCTAGGGCACCCTAGGCTTAGGTTAGGGCACCCCTAGGCTTAGGATGAGGCTAGAGCTCCCATAGCCTCAGGCTAGGGCACCCGTAGGCTCAGGCTAGGGCACGCCTAGGCTCAGGCTAGAGCACCCCTAGGCTTAGGCTTGGGCACCCCTAGCCTTTGGCTAAGGCTAGGGCTCCCCTAGCCTCAGGCTAGGAGACCCCTAGGCATAGTCTAGGGCACCCCTAGGCTTAGGCTAGGGCACTCCTAGGCTTTGGCTAAGGCTAGGGCTCCACTAGCCGAAGGTTAGAGCACCCCTAGGCTTAGACTAGGGCACCAATAGGCTTAGGCTAGGGCACCCCTAGGCTTAGGCTAGGGCACACCTAGGCTTAGGCTAGGGCACCCCTAGGCTTAGGCTAAGGCTACGGCTCCCCTAGCCTCAGGCGAGGGCACCCCTAGAATCAGGCTAGGGCAATCCTAGGCTAGACTAAGGCTAGGGCTCCCCTTGCCTCAGCTAGGGCACCCGAAGGCTCAGGCTAGGGCACCCCTAGGCTCAGGCTAGGGCACCCCAAGGCTTAGGCTAGGGCACTTCTAGGCTTAGGCTAAGGCTAGGTCTCCCCTTGCCACAGGCTAGGGCACCCCTAGACTTAGGCTAAGGCTAGGGATCCCCTAGCCTAAGGCTAGAGCACCCTTAGGCTTAGGCTAGGGCACACAAAGGCTTAGGCTGGGGCACCCCTAGGCTTAGGCTAAGGCTAGGGCTTCCCTAGCCAAGGCTAGGGCACCCCAAATCTTAGGCTAGGGCACCCATAGGCTAAGGCTAGGGCACCCGTAGGCTTAGGATAAAGCTAGGGCTACCCTAGCCTAAGGCTATGGCACCCTTAGTCTTAGGCTATGGCACCCCTAGGCTTAGGCTAGGGTACCCCTAGGTTAGTCTAGGGCACCCGTAGGCTTAGGCTAGGGCACCCCTAGGCTTATGCTAGGGCACCCCTAGGCATAGGCTAAGGCTACGGCTCCCCTAGCCTCAGGCTAGTGCACCCGTAGGCTCAGGTTAGGGCACCTCTATGCTCAGGCTAGGGCACCGTAGGCTTATGCTAGGGCACCCCTAGGCTTAGGCTAAGGCTAGTGCTCCCCTAGCCTTAGGCTAGGGCACCCCAAGCTTAAGCTAGGGCACCCCTAAGCTTAGGCTAGGGCACCCGTTGGCTTAGGCTAGGGCACCCCTAGGCTTAGGCAAAGGATACGGCTCCCCTAGCCTCAGGCTTGGGGACCCCTAGTTTCAGGCTACGGTAATCCTAGGCTAAACTAAGGCTAGGGCTCCCCTAGCCTCAGGCTAGGGCACCCGTTGGCTCAGGCTAGGGCACCCCTAGGCTCAGGCTAGAGCACCCCTAGGCTTAGTCTAGGGCACCCCTAGGCTTAGGCTAGGGCACCCCTAGGCTTAGGCTAAGGCTAGGGCTCCCCTAGCCTAAGGCTAGAGCACCCCTAGCCTTAGGCTAGGGCACCCATAGGCTTAGGCAAGGAACCCCTAGGCTTAGGCTAAGGCTAGGGCTCCCATAGCCTAAGGCTAGGCCACCCCTAGGCTTAGTCTAGGGCACCCTTAGACTTAGGCAAGGGCACCCCTAGGCTTAGGCTAAGGCTAGGGCTCCCCTAGCCTAAGACTAGGGCACCCCTAGGCTTTGGTTAGGGCACCCCAAGGCTTAGGCTAAGGCAACGGCTCCCCTAGCCTCAAGCTAGGACACCCCTAGACTCAGGCTAGGGCACCCCTAGGCTTAGGCTAGGGTAATCCTAGGCTTAGGTTAAGGCTAGGGCTCCCCTTGCCTCAGGCTAGGGCACGCTTAGGCTCAGGCTAGGGCACCACTAGGCTTAGTCTAGGGAACCCCTAGGCTTAGGCTAAGGCTAGGGTTCCCCTATCACAGGCTAGGGCACCCATAGGCTCAGGCTAGGGCACCCCTGACTTAGGCTAAGGCTCGGGATACCCTAGCCTAAGGCTAGGGCACCCCTAGGCTCAGGCTAGGGCACCCATAGGCTTAGGCTAGGGCAATCCTATGCATAGGAAAAGGCTAGGGCTCCCCTAGCCTAAGGCTAGGGCACCCCTAGGCTTAGGCTAGCGCACCCCTAGGGTTAGGCTAGGGCAACCCTAGGCTTAAGCTAGGGCACCCCTAGGCTTAGGCTAAGGCTACGGCTCCCCTAGCCTAAGGCTAGGGCTCCCCTAGCCTCAGGCTAGGGCACCCGTAGGCACAGGCTAGGGCACCCCTAGGCTTAGGCTAGGGCAACCCTAGGCTGAGGCTAAGCCTAGGGCTCCCCTACCCTCAGGCTAGGGCACCCTTAGGCTTAGGCTAGGGCACTCCTAGGCTCAGGCTAGGGCACCCCTAGGTTAGGCTAAGGCTAAGGCTGCCCTATCCTAAGGCTAGAGCACCCCTAGGCTTAGGCTAGGGCACCCTAGCCTTAGGCTAAGGTCAGGGCTCCCCTAGCTTAAGGCTAAGGCACCACTAGGCTTAGGCTAGGGCACCCCTAGGCTTAGGCTAAGGCTACGGTTCCCTAGCCTCAGGCTAGGGCTCCCCTAACCTCAGGCTAGGGCACCCGTAGGCTCAGGCTAGGGCACCCGTAGGCTCAGGCTAGGGCACCCTTAGGCTTAGGCTAGGGCACCCCTAGGCTTAGGGTAAACCTAGGGCACCTCTAGCCTCAGGCTAGGGCACCCCTAGGCTTAGGCTAGGGCACCCCTAGGCTTAGGCTAGGGCACCACTAGGCTTAGGTTAAAGCTAGGGCTCCCCTAGCCTAAGGCTAGGGCACCCGTAGATTTAGAATACTGCACCCCTAGACTTAGGCTAGGGCACCCCTAGGCTTAGGCTAAGGCTAGGGCTCCCCTACCCTAAGGCTAGGGCACCCCTAGGCTCAGGCTAGATCACTCCTAGGATTAGGCTAGGGCACGCCTAGGCTTAGGCTAAGGCTACGGCTCCCCAAGCATAAGGCTAGGGCACCCCTAGGCTTAGGCTAAGGCTACGGCTCCCCTAGCTTCAGGCTATGGCCCCCCTACACTCAGGCTATGGTACCCCTAGTCTTAGGCTAGGGCATTCCTAGGCTAGACTAAGGCTAGTGCCCCCCTAGCCTCAGGCTAGGGCACCCGTAGGCTCAGGCTATGGCACCCCTAGGCTCAGGCTAGGGCACCCCTAGGCTTAGGCCTGGGCACTCCCAGGCTTAGGCTAAGGCTAGGGTTCCCATAGCCTAAGGCTAGGGCACCCCTAGGCTTAGGCTAAGGCTGGGCTCCCCTAGCCTATGGCTAGGGCACGCCTAGGCTTAGGCAAGGGCACCCCTAGGATTAGGCTAAGGCTAGGACTCCCCTAGCCTAAGGCTAGGGCTCCCCTAGCCTAATGCTTGGGCACCCCTAGGCTTAGGCTAGGGCACCCCTAGGCTTAGGCTAAGGCTAGGGCTACCCTAGCCTAAGGCTATGGCACCACTAGGCTTAGGCTAGGGCACCCCTTGCTTAGCCTTGGACACCCCTAGGCTTAGGTTAGGGCACCCCTAGGCTTAGGATAGGGCACCCCTAAGCTTAGGCTAATGCTAGGGCTCCCCTAGCCTATGGCTAGGGCACGCCTAGGCTTAGGCTAGTTAAACCTAGGCTTAGTCTAGGGCACCACTAGGCTTAGGTTAAGGCTAGGGCTCCCCTAGCCTAGTACTTGGGCACCCCTAGGCTTAGGCTAGGGCAATCCTAGGCTACACTAAGGCTAGGCCTCCCCTAGCCTCAGGCTATGGCACCCGTAGGCTCAGGCTAGGGCACCCCTTGGCTCAGGCTACGACACCCCTAGGCTCAGGCCAGAGCACCCCTAGGCTTAGGCTTGGGCACCCCTAGCCTTAGGCTCAGGCTAGGGCTCCCCTAGCCTCAGGCTAGGGGACCCCTAGGCTTAGGCTAGGGCACCCGTAATCTTAGGCTAAGGCACCCCAAGTATTTGGCTAAGGCTAGGGCTCCACTACCCGAACGTTAGAGCACCCCTAGGCTTAGACTAGGGCACCAATAGGCTTAGGTTAGGTCACCCCTAGGCTTAGGCTAGGGCACACCTAGGCTTAGGCTAGGGCACCCCTAGGCTTAGGCTAAGGCTACGGCTCCCCTAGCCTCAGGCAAGGGCACCCCTATAATCAGGCTAGGGCAATCCTAGGTTAGACTAAGTCTAGGGCCCCCCTTGCCTCAGGCTAGGGCACCCGAAGGCTCAGGCTAGGGCACCCCTAGGCTCAGGCTAGGGCACCCCTAGGCTTAGGCTAGGGCACTCCTAGGCTTAGGCTAAGGCTAGGGCTCCCCCAGCCACAGGCTAGGTTACCCCTAGACTTAGGCTAAGGCTAGGGATCCCCTAGCCTAAGGCTAGAGCACCCATAGGCTTAGGCTAGGGCACCCAAAGGCTTAGGCTAAGGTTACAGCTCCCCTAGCCTAAGGCTAGGACACCCGTAGGCTCTGGCTAGGGCACCCCTAGGCACAGGCTAGGGCACCGCTAGGCTTAGGCTAGTGCACCCCTAGGATTACGCTAAGGCTAGGGCTCCCCTAACCTCAGGCTAGGGCACCCCAAATCTTAGGATAGGGCACCCCTAGGCTAAGGCTAGGGCACCCGTAGGCTTAGGCTAAAGCTAGAGCTACCCTAGCCAAAGGCTATGGCACCCTTAGGCTTAGGCTAGGGCACCCCTAGGCTTAGGCTAGGGTACCCCTAGGCTTAGGCTTGGGCACCCCTAGGCTTATGCTAGGGAACCCCTAGGCTTAGGCTAGGGCACCCCGAGGCACAGGCTTAGGCGACGGCTCCCCAGCCTAAGGCTAGGGCACCCCTAGGCTTAGGCTAGGGCACCCCTAGGCTTAGGCTTGGAAACCCCTAGTTTTAGGCTAGGGGACCCCTAGGCTTAGGCTAGGGCACACCTAGGCTTAGGCTAAGGCTAGGGCTCCCCTAGCATAAGGCTAGGGCACCCCTAGCCTTAGGCTAGGGCACCCCTAGGCTTAGGCTAGGGCAATCCTAGGCTACACTAAGGCTAGGGCTCGCCCAGCCTCAGGCTAGGGCACCCGTAGGCTCAGGCTAGGGCACCCCTAGGCTCAGGCTAGGACACCCCTAGGCTCAGGCTAGGGCACCCCTAGGCTTAAGTTAAGGCTAGGGCTCCCCTAGCCTCATGCTAGGGCGCCCGGAGGCTCAGCCTAGATCACCCCTAGGCTCAGGCTAGGGCACCCCTAGGCTTAGGCTAAGGCTAGGGCTCCCCTAGCCTAAGGCTAGAGCACCCCTAGGCTTAGGCTAGGGCATCCCTAGGCTCAGGTTAGGGCACCCATAGGCTTAGGCTAGGGCACACGTAGGCTTAGCCTAAGGCTAGTGCTCCCCTAGCCTAAGGCTAGGGCAACCCTAAGCTCAGGCTAGGGCACCCTAGGCTTAGGTTAGGGCACCCCTAGGCTTAGGATGAGGCTAGGGCTCCCATAGCCTCAGCCTAGGGCACCCGTAGGCTCAGGCTAGGGCACCCCTAGGCTCAGGCTAGGGCACCCCTAGGCTTAGGCTTGGGCACCCCTAGCCTTAGGCTAAGGCTAGGGCTCCCCTAGCCTCAGGCTAGGGCACCCCTAGGCTTAGGCTAGGGAACCCCTAGGCTTAGGCTAGGGCACCCCTAGGGTTTGGCTAAGGCTAGGGCTCCCCTAGCCTAAGGTTAGCGCACCCCTAGGCTTAGACTAGGACACCAATAGGCTTAGGCTAGGGCACACCTAGGCTTAGGCTATTGCACCCCTAGGCTTAGGCTAAGGCTACGGCTCCCCTAGCCTCAGGCGAGGGCACCCCTAAATCAGGCTAGAGCAATCCTAGGCTACACTAAGGCTAGGGCTCCCCTTGCCTCAGGCTAGGGCACCCGAAGGCTCAGGTTAGGGCACCCCTAGGCTCAGGCTTGGGCACCCCTAGGCTTAGGCTAGGGCACTCCTAGGCTTAGGCTAAGGTTACAGCTCCCCTAGCCTCAGGCTAGGGCACCCGTACGCTCAGGCTAGGGCACCCCTAGGCTCAGGCTAGGTCACCCCACATCTTAGGCTAGGGCACCCCCAGGCTTAGGCTAGGGCACCCCTAGGCATAGGCTAAGGCTAGGGCACCCCTAGCCTAAGGCTACGGCAACCCTCGGCTCAGGCTAGGGCAACCCTAGGCTCAGGCTAGGGCACCCCTAGGATTAGGCTAGGCCAACCCTAGGCTTAGGCTAAGGTGACGGCTCCCCTAGCCTCAGGCTAGGGCACCCCTAGACTCAGGATATGGCACCCCTAGGCTTAGGCAAGGGAAATCCTAGGCTAGACTAAGGCTAGGGCTCCCCAAGCCTCAGGCTAGGGCACCCGTAGGCTCAGGTGAGGGCACCCCTAGGCTCAGGTTAGGGCACCCCTCGGGTTAGGTTAGGGCACCCCTAGGCTTAAGCTAATGCTAGGCCTCCCCTAGCCTCAGGTTTTGCTACCCCTGGGCTTAGGCTAGGGCACCCATAGGCTTAGGCTAAGGCTAGGGCTCCCCCAGACTAAGGCTAGAGCACCCCTAGGCTAAGGCTAGGGCACCCATAGGTGTAGGCTATGGCACCCCTAAGCTTAGGCTAACGCTAGAGCTCCCCTAGCCTAAGGCTAGAGCACCCCTAGGCTTAGGCTAGGGCACCAGTAGGCTTAGGCTAGGGCACCCCTAGGCTTAGGCTAGGGCACCCCTAGGATTAGGCCAGGGCACACCTAGGCTTAGGCTCGGGCACCCCTAGTCTTAGGCTAAGGCTAAGGCTCCCCTAGCCTCAGGCTAGGGCACCCCTAGGTTTGGGCTAGGGCACCCCTAGGCTTAGGCTAGGGCACCCATAGGCTTAGGCTAGGGCACACGTAGGCTTAGCCTAAGGCTAGGGCACCCCTAGGTTTTGGCTAGGGCACCCCTAGGCTCAGGCTAGGGCACCCCTAGGCTTAGGCTAGGGCACCACTAGGCTTAGGCTAAGGCTAGGGCTCCCCTAGCCCCAGGCTAGGGCAAACCTATGCTCAGGACAGGGCACCCCTAAGCTTAGGCTTGGGCACCCCTAAGCTTAGGCTAGGGCACTCTTAGGCTTAGGCTAAGGCTAGGGCTCCCCTAGCCACAGGCTAGGTTACCCCTAGACTTAGGCTAAGGCTAGGGATCCCATAGCCTAAGGGTAGAGCACCCCTAGGCTTAGGCTAGGGCACCCAAAGGCTTAGGCTAGGGCACCCCTAGGCTTAGGCTAAGGCTAGGGCTTCCCTAGCCTAAGGCTAGGGCACCCCTAGGCTTAGGCTAGGGCAACCCTAGGCTTAGCCTAGGGCACCCCTAGGCTTAGGCTAAGGCTAGGTCTTCCATAGCCTAAGGCTAGGGCACCCCTAGGCTTAGGCTAGGGCAACCCTAGGCTCAGGCTAGGGCACCCCTAGGCTCAGGCTAGGGCACCCCTAGGATTACGCTAAGTCTAGGGCTCCCCTAGCCTCAGGCTAGGGCACCCCAAATCTTACGCTAGGGCACCCCTAGGTTAAGGCTAGGGCACCCGTAGGCTTAGGCTAAAGCTAGGGCTACCCTAGCCTAAGGCTATGGCACCCTTAGGCTTAGGCTAGGGCACCCCTAGGCTTAGGCTAGGGTACCCCTAGGCTTAGGCTAGGGCACCCCTAGGCTTAGGCTAGGGCACCCCTAGGCTTAGGCTAGGGCAACCCTAGGCTTAGCCTAGGGCACCCCTAGGCTTAGGCTAAGGATAGGGCTCCCCTAGCCTAAGGTTAGAGCACCCCTAGGCTTAGGCTAGGGCATCCCTAGGCTCAGGTTAGGGCACCCATAGGCTTTGGCTAGGGCACACGTAGGCTTAGCCTAAGGCTAGTGCTCCCCTAGCCTAAGGCTAGGGCACCCCTAGGCTTAGGCTAGGCCACCCCTAAGCTCAGGCTAGGGCACCCTAGGCTTAGGTTAGGGCACCCCTAGGCTTAGGATGAGGCTAGGGCTCCCATAGCCTCAGGCTAGGGCACCCGTAGGCTCAGGCTAGGGCACCCCTAGGCTCAGGCTAGGGCACCCCTAGGCTTAGGCTTGGGCACCCCTAGCCTTAGGCTAAGGCTATGGCTCCCCTAGCCTCAGGCTAGGGCACCCCTAGGCTTAGTATAGGGAACCCCTAAGCTTAGGCTAGGGCACCCCTAGGCTTTGGCTAAGGCTAGGGCTCCCCAAGCCTAAGGTTAGAGCACCCCTAGGCTTAGACTAGGACACCAAAAGGCTTAGGCTAGGGCACCCTTAGGCTTAGGCTAAGGCTAAGGCTCCCCAAGCCTAAGGCTAGGGCATCCCTTGGCTTAGGCTAGGGTACCCCTAGGCTTAGGCTAGGGCACACCTAGGCTTAGGCTATTGCACCCCTAGGCTTAGGCTAAGGCTACGCCTCCCCTAGCCTCAGGAGAGGGCACCCCTAGAATCAGGCTAGAGCAATCCTAGGCTAGACTAAGGCTAGGGCTCCCCTTGCCTCAGGCTAGGGCACCCGAAGGCTCAGGTTAGGGCACCCCTAGGCTCAGGCTAGGGCACCCCTAGGCTTAGGCTAGGGCACTCCTAGGCTTAGGCTAAGGCAAGGGCTCCCCTAGCCTCAGGCTAGGGCACCCCAGGGCTTTGGCTAAGGCTAGGGATCCCCTAGCCTAAGGCTAGAGCACCCCTAGGCTTAGGCTAGGGCACCCCAAGGCTTAGGCTAGGGCACCGCTAGGCTTAGGCTAGGGCAACCCTAGGCTTAGCCTAGGGCACCCCTAGGCTTAGGCTAAGGTTACAGCTCCCCTAGCCTCAGGCTAGGGCACCCGTAGGCTCAGGCTAGGGCACCTCTAGGCTCAGGCTAGGTCACCCCACATCTTAGGCTAGGGCAACCCTAGGCTTAGCCTAGGGCACCCCTAGGCATAGGCAATGTCTAGGGCACCCTTAGCCTAAGGCTAGGGCAACCCTCAGCTCAGGCTAGGGCAACAATAGGCTCAGGCTAGGGCACCCCTAGGATTAGGCTAGGCCACCCCTAGGCTTAGGCTAAGGTTACAGCTCCCCTAGCCTAAGGCTAGGACACCCGTAAGCTCAGGCTAGGGCACCCCTAGGCTCAGGCTAGGGCACCCCTAGGCTTAGGCTAGTGCACCCCTAGGCTTACGCTAAGGCTAGGGCTCCCCTAGCCTCAGGCTCGGGCACCCCAAATCTTAGGCTAGGGCACCCCTAGGCTAAGGCTATGGCACCCTTAGGCTTAGGCTAGGGCACCCCTAGGCTTAGGCTAGGGTACCCCTAGGCTTAGGCTAGGACATCCCTAGGCTTAGGCTAGGGCACACCTAGGCTTAGGCTAAGGCTAGGGCTCCCCTAGCATAAGGCTAGGGCACCCCTAGCCTTAAGCTAGGGCACCTCTAGGCTTAGGCTAGGGCAATCCTAGGCTACACTAAGGCTAGGGCTCCCCTAGCCTCAGGCTAGGGCACCCGTAGGCTCAGGCTAGGGCACCCCTAGGCTCAGGCTAGGACACCCCTAGGCTCAGGCTAGGGCACCCCAAGGCTTAGGCTAGGGCACCCCTATGCTTAGGCTAAGGCTAGGGCTCCCCTAGCCTAAGGCAAGGGCACCCCTATCCTCAGGCTAGGGCACCCCTAGGCTTAGGCTAGGTCACCCCTAGGCTTAGGCTAAGGCTTGGACTCCCCTAGCCTAAGGCAAAGGCACCTCTAGTCTCAGGCTAGGGCACCCTTAGGCTTAGTCTAGGGCACCCCTAGGCTTAGGCTAGGGCGCCCCTAGGATTAGGCTAGGGCACCCCTAGGTTTAGGCTAAGGCTACGGCTCCCCTAGCTTCTGGCTAGGGCACCCCTAATCTTTGGCTAGGGCACCCCTAGGCTTAGGCTAGGGTACCCCTAGGCTTAGGTTAAAGCTATGGCTCTCCTAGCTTAAGGCTAGGGCACCCATAGGCTTAGGCTAGGGCACCCTTTGTATTAGGCTAGGGCACGCCTAGGCTTAAGCTAGGGCACCCCTAGGCACAGGCTAGGGCACCCCTAGGCTTAGGCTAGTGCACCCCTAGGCTTTGGTTAAGGCTAGGGCTCCCCTAGCCTAACACTACGGCACCCCTAGGCGTAGGCTAGGGCACGCCTAGGCTTAGGCTAGGGCACCCCTAGGATTAGCCTAGGGCAAACCTAGGCTTTGGCTAAGCCTACGGCTCCCCTTGCCTCAGGCTAGGGCACCACTAGACTCAGGCTATTGCACCCCGAGGCTTAGGCTAGGGAAATCCTAGGCTAGACTAAGGCTAGGGCTCCCTTAGCCTCATGCTAGAGCACCCGTAGGCTCAGGCTAGGGCACCCCTAGGCTTAGGCTAGGGCACCCCTAGGCTTAGGCTAAGGCTAGGGCTCCCCTAGACTAAGGCTAGGGCACCCCTAGGTATAGGATAGGGCCACCCTAGGCTTAGTCTAAGGCTAGGGATCCCCTAGCCTAAGGCTAGGGCACACCTAGACTTAGGCAAGGGCACCCCTAGGCTTAGGCTAGGGCACCCCATGTCTTTGGCTAGGGCACCCCTAGGTTTAGGCTAGGGCACCCCTAGGCTCAGGCTAAGACTAGGGCTCCCCTAGCCAAGGCTAGGGCACCCCTAGGCTTAGGCTAATGCACCCCTAGGGTTAGGCTAGGGCAACCCTAGGCTTAAGCTAGGGCACCCCTAGGCTTAGGCTAAGGCTAAGGCTCCCCTAGCCTAAGGCTACGGCTCCCTTAGCCTCAGGCTAGGGCACGCGTAGGCTCAGGCTAGGGCACCCCTAGGCTCAAGCTAGGGCAACCCTAGGCTGAGGCTAAGCCTAGGGCTCCCCTACCCTCAGGCTAGGGCACCCCTAGGCTTAGGCTAGGGTATTCCTAGGCTCAGGCTAGGGCACCCCTAGGCTTAGGCTAAGGCTAAGGCTCCCCTATCCTAAGGCTAGAGCACCCTTAGGCTTAGGCTAAGGCACCCCTAGGCTTAGGCTAGGGTACCCCTAGGCTTAGACTAAGGCTAGGACTCCCCTAGCCTCAGGTTAGGGCACCCATAGGCTTAGGCTAGGGCACTCCCAGGCTTTGGTTAAGGCTAGGGTTCCCACAGCCTAAGGCTAGGGCACCCCTAGGCTTAGGATAAGGCTGGGCTCCCCTAGCCTATGGCTAGGGCACGTCTAGGTTTAGGCTAGGTAACCCTAGGCTTAGGCAAGGGCACCCCTAGGCTTAGGCTAAGGCTAGGACTCCCCTAGCCTAAGGCTAGGGCTCCCCTAGCCTAATGCTTGGGCACGCCTAGGCTTAGGCTAGGGCACCCCCAGGCTTAGGCTAAGGCTAGGGCTCCCCTAGCCTAAGGCTATGGCACCACTAGGCTTAGGCTAGGGCACTCCTTGCTTAGGCTTGGACACCCCTAGGCTTATGTTAGGGCACCCCTAGGCTTAGGCTAAGGCTAGGGCTCCCCTAGCCTATGGCTAGGGCACACCTAGACTTAGGCTAGTTAACCTTAGGCTTAGTCTAGGGCACCCCTAGGCTTAGGCTAAGGCTAGGGCTCCCCTAGCCTAATACTTGGGCACCCCTAGGCTTAGGCTAGGGCAATCCTAGGCTACAGTAAGGCTAGGGCTCCCCTAGACTCAGGCTAGGGCTCCCCTAGCCTAATGCTTGGGCACGCCTAGGCTTAGGCTAGGGCACCCCCAGGCTTAGGCTAAGGCTAGGGCTCCCCTAGCCTAAGGCTATGGCACCACTAGGCTTAGGCTAGGGCACTCCTTGCTTAGGCTTGGACACCCCTAGGCTTATGTTAGGGCACCCCTAGGCTTAGGATAGGGCACCCCTAGGCTTAGGCTAAAGCTAGGGCTCCCCTAGCCTATGGCTAGGGCACGCCTAGGCTTAGGCTAGTTAACCCTAGGCTTAGTCTAGGGCACCCCTAGGCTTAGGCTAAGGCTAGGGCTCCCCTAGCCTAATACTTGGGCACCCCTAGGCTTAGGCTAGGGCAATCCTAGGCTACACTAAGGCTAGGGCTCCCCTAGCCTCAGGCTAGGGCACCCTAGGCTCAGGCTAGGGCACCCCTAGGCTCAGGCTAGGACACCCCTAGGCTCAGGCTAGGGCACCTCTAGGCTTAAGTTAAGGCTAGGGCTCCCCTAGCCTCAGTCTAGGGCACGCTAGGCTCAGGCTAGGGAGCCCCTAGGCTCAGGCTAGGACACCCCTAGGCTCAGGCTAGGGCACCCCTAGGCTTAAGTTAAGGCTAGGGCTCCCCTATTCTGAGGCTAGGGCGCCCGTAGGCTCAGGCTAGCGCACCCCTAGGCTCAGGCTAGGGCACCCCTAGGCTTAGGTTTGGCTAGGGCTCCACTAGCCTAAGGCTAGAGCACCCCTAGGCTTAGGCTAGTGCACCCCTAGACTCAGGTTAGGGCGTCCAGAGGCTTAGGCTAGGGCACACGTAGGCTTAGCCTAAGGCTAGTGCTCCCCTAGCCTAAGGCTAGGGCACCCCTAGGCTTAGGCTAGGACACCCCTAAGCTCAGGCTAGAGCACCGTAGGCTTAAGTTAGGGCACCCCTATGCTTAGGATGAGGCTAGAGCTCCCATAGCCTCAGGCTAGGGCACCCGTAGGCTCAGGCTAGGGCACCCCTAGGCTCAGGCCAGAGCACCCCTAGGCTTAGGCTTGGGCACCCCTAGCCTTAGGCTAAGGCTAGGGCCACCTAGCCTCAGGTTAGGGCACCCCTAGGCTTAGGCTAGGGCACCCCTAGGCTTAGGCTAGGGCACCACTAGGCTTTGGCTAAGGCTAGGGCTCCACTAGCCGAAGGTTAGAGAACCCCTAGGCTTAGACTAGGGCACCAATAGGCTAAGGCTAGGGCACCCGTAGTCTTAGGCTACAGCTAGGGCTACCCTATCCTAAGGCTATGGCACCCTTAGGCTTAGGCTAGGGCACCCCTAGGCTTAGGCTAGGGCACCCCTAGGCTTAGGCTAAGGCTAAGGCAACCCTAGCCTAAGGCTGGGGCAACCCTAGGCTCAGGCTAGGGCAACCCTAGGCTCAGGCTAGGGCACCCCTAGGCTCAGGCTAGGGCAACTCTAGGCTTAGGCTAGGGCACCCCTAGGCTTAGGCTAGGGCACCCCTAGGCTTAGGCTAAGGTTGGGCACCCCTAGCCTAAGGCTAGGGCAACCCGAGGCTCAGGCTAGGGCAACCCTAGGCTCAGGCTAGGGCCCCTAGGCTAAGGCTAGGGCACCCCTAGGATTAGGCTAGGGTACCCCTAGGATTAGGCTAGGGCACCCCTAGGCTTAGGCTAAGGCACCCCTAGGCTTAGGCTTTGAAACCCCTAGTTTTAGGCTAGGGGACCCCTAGGTTTAGGCTAGGGCACCTCTTGGCTTAGGCTAGGGCATCCCTAGGCTTAGGCTAGGGCACACCTAGGCTTAGGCTAGGGCACCCCTAGGCTTAGGCTAGGGCAATCCTAGGCTACACTAAGGCTAGGGATCCCCTAGCCTCAGGCAAGGGCACCCGTAGGCTCAGGCTAGGGCACCACTAGGCTCAGGCTAGGGCACCCCTAGGCTCAGGCTAGGACACCCCTAGGCTAAGGCTAGGGCACCCCTAGGCTTAAGTTAAGGCTAGGGCTCCCCTAGCCTCAGGCTAGGGCGCCCGTAGGCTCAGGCTAGATCACCCCTAGGCTCAGGCTAGGGCACCTCTAGGCTTACGCTAAGGCTAGGGCTCCCCTAGCCTAAGGCTAGAGCACCCCTTGGCTTAGGCTAGGGCACCCTTAGGCTCAGGTTAGGGCACCCATAGGCTTAGGCTAGGGCACACGTAGGCTTAGCCTAATGCTAGTGCTCCCCTAGCCTAAGGCTAGGGCACCCCTAGGCTTAGGCTAGGCCACCTCTAAACTCAGGGTAGGGCACCCTAGGCTTAGGTTAGGGCACCCCTAGGCTTAGGATGAGGCTAGGGCTCCCATAGCCTCAGGCTAGGGCACCCGTAGGCTCAGGCTAGGGCACCCCTAGGCTCAGGCTAGGGCAACCCTAGGCTTAGGCTTGGGCACCCCTAGCCTTAGGCTAAGGCTAGGGCTCCCCTAGCCTCAGGCTAGGGCACCCCTAGGCTTAGGCTAGGGAACCCCTAGGCTTAGGCTAGGGTACCCCTAGGCTTTGGCTAAGGCTACAGCTCCCCTAGCCTCAGGTGAGGGCACCCGTAGAATCAGGCTAGGGCAATCCTAGGCTAGACTAAGGCTAGGGCTCTCCTTGCCTCAGGCTAGGGCACCCGAAGGCTCAGGCTAGGGCTACCCTAGGCTCAGGCTAGGGCACCCCTAGGCTTAGGCTAGGGCACTCCTAGGCTTAGGCTAAGGCAAGGGCTCCCCTAGCCTCAGGCTAGGGCACCCCTAGGCTTAGGCTAAGGCTAGGGATCCCCTAGCCTAAGGCTAGAGCACCCCTAGGCTTAGGCTAGGGCACCCCAAGGCTTAGGCTAGGGCACCACTAGGCTTAGGTTGGGCAACCCTAGGCTTAGCCTAGGGCACCCCTAGGCTTAGGCTAAGGCTAGGGCACCCCTAGCCTAAGGCTAGGGCAACCCTACCCTCAGGCTAGGGCACCCCTAGGCTTAGGCTAGGGTATTCCTAGGCTCAGGCTAGGGCACCCCTAGGCTTAGGCTAAGGCTAAGGCTCCCCTATCCTAAGGCTAGAGCACCCTTAGGCTTAGGCTAAGGCACCCCTAGGCTTAGGCTAGGGTACCCCTAGGCTTAGACTAAGGCTAGGACTCCCCTAGCCTCAGGTTAGGGCACCCATAGGCTTAGGCTAGGGCACTCCCAGGCTTTGGTTAAGGCTAGGGTTCCCACAGCCTAAGGCTAGGGCACCCCTAGGCTTAGGCTAAGGCTGGGCTCCCCTAGCCTATGGCTAGGGCACGTCTAGGTTTAGGCTAGGTAACCCTAGGCTTAGGCAAGGGCACCCCTAGGCTTAGGCTAAGGCTAGGACTCCCCTAGCCTAAGGCTAGGGCTCCCCTAGCCTAATGCTTGGGCACGCCTAGGCTTAGGCTAGGGCACCCCCAGGCTTAGGCTAAGGCTAGGGCTCCCCTAGCCTAAGGCTATGGCACCACTAGGCTTAGGCTAGGGCACTCCTTGCTTAGGCTTGGACACCCCTAGGCTTATGTTAGGGCACCCCTAGGCTTAGGCTAAGGCTAGGGCTCCCCTAGCCTATGGCTAGGGCACACCTAGGCTTAGGCTAGTTAACCTTAGGCTTAGTCTAGGGCACCCCTAGGCTTAGGCTAAGGCTAGGGCTCCCCTAGCCTAATACTTGGGCACCCCTAGGCTTAGGCTAGGGCAATCCTAGGCTACAGTAAGGCTAGGGCTCCCCTAGCCTCAGGCTAGGGCTCCCCTAGCCTAATGCTTGGGCACGCCTAGGCTTAGGCTAGGGCACCCCCAGGCTTAGGCTAAGGCTAGGGCTCCCCTAGCCTAAGGCTATGGCACCACTAGGCTTAGGCTAGGGCACTCCTTGCTTAGGCTTGGACACCCCTAGGCTTATGTTAGGGCACCCCTAGGCTTAGGATAGGGCACCCCTAGGCTTAGGCTAAAGCTAGGGCTCCCCTAGCCTATGGCTAGGGCACGCCTAGGCTTAGGCTAGTTAACCCTAGGCTTAGTCTAGGGCACCCCTAGGCTTAGGCTAAGGCTAGGGCTCCCCTAGCCTAATACTTGGGCACCCCTAGGCTTAGGCTAGGGCAATCCTAGGCTACACTAAGGCTAGGGCTCCCCTAGCCTCAGGCTAGGGCACCCTAGGCTCAGGCTAGGGCACCCCTAGGCTCAGGCTAGGACACCCCTAGGCTCAGGCTAGGGCACCTCTAGGCTTAAGTTAAGGCTAGGGCTCCCCTAGCCTCAGTCTAGGGCACGCTAGGCTCAGGCTAGGGAGCCCCTAGGCTCAGGCTAGGACACCCCTAGGCTCAGGCTAGGGCACCCCTAGGCTTAAGTTAAGGCTAGGGCTCCCCTATTCTGAGGCTAGGGCGCCTGTAGGCTCAGGCTAGCGCACCCCTAGGCTCAGGCTAGGGCACCCCTAGGCTTAGGTTTGGCTAGGGCTCCACTAGCCTAAGGCTAGAGCACCCCTAGGCTTAGGCTAGTGCACCCCTAGACTCAGGTTAGGGCGTCCAGAGGCTTAGGCTAGGGCACACGTAGGCTTAGCCTAAGGCTAGTGCTCCCCTAGCCTAAGGCTAGGGCACCCCTAGGCATAGGCTAGGACACCCCTAAGCTCAGGCTAGAGCACCGTAGGCTTAAGTTAGGGCACCCCTATGCTTAGGATGAGGCTAGAGCTCCCATAGCCTCAGGCTAGGGCACCCGTAGGCTCAGGCTAGGGCACCCCTAGGCTCAGGCCAGAGCACCCCTAGGCTTAGGCTTGGGCACCCCTAGCCTTAGGCTAAGGCTAGGGCCACCTAGCCTCAGGTTAGGGCACCCCTAGGCTTAGGCTAGGGCACCCCTAGGCTTAGGCTAGGGCACCACTAGGCTTTGGCTAAGGCTAGGGCTCCACTAGCCGAAGGTTAGAGAACCCCTAGGCTTAGACTAGGGCACCAATAGGCTAAGGCTAGGGCACCCGTAGTCTTAGGCTACAGCTAGGGCTACCCTATCCTAAGGCTATGGCACCCTTAGGCTTAGGCTAGGGCACCCCTAGGCTTAGGCTAGGGCACCCCTAGGCTTAGGCTAAGGCTAAGGCACCCCTAGCCTAAGGCTGGGGCAACCCTAGGCTCAGGCTAGGGCAACCCTAGGCTCAGGCTAGGGCACCCCTAGGCTCAGGCTAGGGCAACTCTAGGCTTAGGCTAGGGCACCCCTAGGCTTAGGCTAGGGCACCCCTAGGCTTAGGCTAAGGTTGGGCACCCCTAGCCTAAGGCTAGGGCAACCCGAGGCTCAGGCTAGGGCAACCCTAGGCTCAGGCTAGGGCCCCTAGGCTAAGGCTAGGGCACCCCTAGGATTAGGCTAGGGTACCCCTAGGATTAGGCTAGGGCACCCCTAGGCTTAGGCTAAGGCACCCCTAGGCTTAGGCTTTGAAACCCCTAGTTTTAGGCTAGGGGACCCCTAGGTTTAGGCTAGGGCACCTCTTGGCTTAGGCTAGGGCATCCCTAGGCTTAGGCTAGGGCACACCTAGGCTTAGGCTAGGGCACCCCTAGGCTTAGGCTAGGGCAATCCTAGGCTACACTAAGGCTAGGGATCCCCTAGCCTCAGGCAAGGGCACCCGTAGGCTCAGGCTAGGGCACCACTAGGCTCAGGCTAGGGCACCCCTAGGCTCAGGCTAGGACACCCCTAGGCTAAGGCTAGGGCACCCCTAGGCTTAAGTTAAGGCTAGGGCTCCCCTAGCCTCAGGCTAGGGCGCCCGTAGGCTCAGGCTAGATCACCCCTAGGCTCAGGCTAGGGCACCTCTAGGCTTACGCTAAGGCTAGGGCTCCCCTAGCCTAAGGCTAGAGCACCCCTTGGCTTAGGCTAGGGCACCCTTAGGCTCAGGTTAGGGCACCCATAGGCTTAGGCTAGGGCACACGTAGGCTTAGCCTAATGCTAGTGCTCCCCTAGCCTAAGGCTAGGGCACCCCTAGGCTTAGGCTAGGCCACCCCTAAACTCAGGGTAGGGCACCCTAGGCTTAGGTTAGGGCACCCCTAGGCTTAGGATGAGGCTAGGGCTCCCATAGCCTCAGGCTAGGGCACCCGTAGGCTCAGGCTAGGGCACCCCTAGGCTCAGGCTAGGGCAACCCTAGGCTTAGGCTTGGGCACCCCTAGCCTTAGGCTAAGGCTAGGGCTCCCCTAGCCTCAGGCTAGGGCACCCCTAGGCTTAGGCTAGGGAACCCCTAGGCTTAGGCTAGGGTACCCCTAGGCTTTGGCTAAGGCTACAGCTCCCCTAGCCTCAGGTGAGGGCACCCCTAGAATCAGGCTAGGGCAATCCTAGGCTAGACTAAGGCTAGGGCTCTCCTTGCCTCAGGCTAGGGCACCCGAAGGCTCAGGCTAGGGCTACCCTAGGCTCAGGCTAGGGCACCCCTAGGCTTAGGCTAGGGCACTCCTAGGCTTAGGCTAAGGCAAGGGCTCCCCTAGCCTAAGGCTAGGGCACCCCTAGGCTTAGGCTAAGGCTAGGGATCCCCTAGCCTAAGGCTAGAGCACCCCTAGGCTTAGGCTAGGGCACCCCAAGGCTTAGGCTAGGGCACCACTAGGCTTAGGTTGGGCAACCCTAGGCTTAGCCTAGGGCACCCCTAGGCTTAGGCTAAGGCTAGGGCACCCCTAGCCTAAGGCTAGGGCAACCCTAGGCTCAGGCTAGGGCACCCCTGGGCTCAGGGTACGGCACCCCTAGGATTAGGCTAGGGCCCCCCCATGATTAGCCTAGGGCACCCCTAGGCTCAGGCTAGGGCACCCCTAGGCTTAGGCTAGTTCACCCCTAGGCTTACGCTAAGGCTAGGGCTACCCTAGCCTCAGGCTAGAGCACCCCACATCTTAGTCTAGGGCACCCCTAGGCTTAGGCTAGGGCACCCCTAGGCTTAGGCTAATGTGATGGCTTCCCTAGCCTCAGACTAGGTCACCCCTAGACTCAGGATATGGAACCCCTAGGCTTAGGCTAGGGAAATCCTAGGCTAAACTAAGGCTAGGGCTCCCCAAGCCTCAGGCTAGGGCACCCGTAGGCTCAGGTGAGGGCACTCCTAGGCTCAGGCTAGGGAATCCCTAGGGTTAGGTTTGGGCACCCCTAGGCTTAGGCTAATGCTAGGCCTCCCCTAGCCCCAGGCTTTGGCACCCCTAGGCTTAGGCTCGGGAACCCCTAGGCTTAGGCTAAGGCTAGGGCTCCCCTAGACTAAGGCTAGAGCACCCCCAGGCTAAGGCTAGGGCACCCATAGGTGTAGGCTATGGCACCCCTAAGCTTAGGCTAACGCTAGGGCTCCCCTAGCCTAAGGCTAGAGCACCCCTAGTCTTAGGCTAGGGCACCCCTATGCTTAGGCTAGGGCACCCCTAGGCTTAGGGTAGGGCACCCCCAGACTTAGACTAAGGCTAAGGCTC
Organism: Tenrec ecaudatus; assembly: GCF_050624435.1. Taxonomy (NCBI): domain Eukaryota; kingdom Metazoa; phylum Chordata; class Mammalia; order Afrosoricida; family Tenrecidae; genus Tenrec; species Tenrec ecaudatus. Next base: position 1,728,390 of record NW_027457638.1, on the reverse strand, counting down.
CCCTAGCCTCAGGCTAGGGCACCCCTAGGCTTGGGCTAGGGCACCCCTAGACTTAGGCTAGGGCACCCCTAGGCTTAGGCTAATGCTACGGTTCCCTAGCCTCAGGCTAGGGCTCCCCTAGCCTCAGGCTAGGGCACCCGTAGGCTCAGGCTAGGGCACCCGTAGGCTCAGGCTAGGGCACCCTTAGACTTAGGCTAGGGCACCCCTAGGCTTAGGCTAAAGCTAGGGCACCCCTAGCCTCAGGCTAGGGCACCCCTAGGCTTAGGCTAGGGCACCCCTAGGCTTAGGCCAGGGGACCACTAGGCTTATGCTAGGGCACCCCTAGGCTTAGGTCAAAGATAGGGCTCCCCTAGCCGAAGACTAGGGCACCCGTAGGTTTAGACTACGGCATCCCTAGGCTTAGGCTAGGGCACCCCTAGGCTTAGGCTAAGGCTAGGACTCCCCTACCCTCAGGCTAGGGCACCCCTTGGCTTAGGCTAGGGCACCCCTAGGGTTAGGCTAGGGCACCCCTAGACATTGGCTAAGGCTAGGGCTCCCCTAGCCGAAGGTTAGAGCATCCCTAGGCTTAGACTAGGGCACCAATAGGCTAAGGCTAGGGCACCCGTAGGCTTAGGCCTAAGCTAGGGCTGCCCTATCCTAAGGCTATGGCACCCTTAGGCTTAGGCTAGGGCACCCCTAGGCTTAGGCTAGGGCACCCCTAGTCTTAGGCTAAGGCTAGGGCACCCCTAGCCTAAGGCTGGGCCAACCCTAGGCTCAGGTTAGGGCAACCCTAGGCTCAGGTTAGGGCAACCCTAGGCTCAGGCTAGGGCAACTCTAGGCTTAGGCTAGGGCACCCCTAGGCTTAGGCTAGGGCACCCCTAAGCTTAGGCTAAGGCTCGGGCACCCCTAGCCTAAGGCTAGGGCAACCCTAGGCTCAGGCTAGGGCAACCCTAGGCTCAGGCTAGGGCCCCTAGGGTAAGGCTAGGGCACCCCTAGGATTAGGCTAGGGTACCCCTAGGATTAGGCTAGGGCACCCCTAGGCTTAGGCTAAGGCACCCATAGGCTTAGGCTTTGAAACCCCTAATTTTAGGCTAGGGGACCCCTAGGCTTAGGCTAGGGCACCTGTTGGCTTAGGCTAGGGCATCCCTAGGCTTAGGCTAGGGCACACCTAGGCTTAGGCTAAGGCTAGGGCTCCCCTAGCATAAGGCTAGGGCACCCCTAGCCTTAGGCTAGGGCACCACTAGGCTTAGGCTAGGGCAATCCTAGGCTACACTAAGGCTAGGGCTCCTATAGCCTCAGGCTAGGGCACCCGTAGGCTCAGGCTAGGGCACCCCTAGGCTCAGGGTAGTACACCCCTAGGCTCAGGCTAGGGCACCCCTAGGCTTAAGTTAAGGCTAGGGCTACCCTAGCCTCAGGCTAGGGCGCCCGTAGGCTCAGGCTAGATCACCCCTAGGCTCAGGCAAGGGCACCCGTAGTCTTAGGCTACAGCTAGGGCTACCCTATCCTAAGGCTATGGCACCCTTAGGCTTAGGCTAGGGCACCCCTAGGCTTAGGCTAGGGCACCCCTAGGCTTAGGCTAAGGCTAAGGCACCCCTAGCCTAAGGCTGGGGCAACCCTAGGCTCAGGCTAGGGCAACCCTAGGCTCAGGCTAGGGCACCCGTAGGCTCAGGCTAGGGCAACTCTAGGCTTAGGCTAGGGCACCCCTAGGCTTAGGCTAGGGCACCCCTAGGCTTAGGCTAAGGTTGGGCACCCCTAGCCTAAGGCTAGGGCAACCCGAGGCTCAGGCTAGGGCAACCCTAGGCTCAGGCTAGGGCCCCTAGGCTAAGGCTAGGGCACCCCTAGGATTAGGCTAGGGTACCCCTAGGATTAGGCTAGGGCACCCCTAGGCTTAGGCTAAGGCACCCCTAGGCTTAGGCTTTGAAACCCCTAGTTTTAGGCTAGGGGACCCCTAGGTTTAGGCTAGGGCACCTCTTGGCTTAGGCTAGGGCATCCCTAGGCTTAGGCTAGGGCACACCTAGGCTTAGGCTAGGGCACCCCTAGGCTTAGGCTAGGGCAATCCTAGGCTACACTAAGGCTAGGGCTCCCCTAGCCTCAGGCAAGGGCACCCGTAGGCTCAGGCTAGGGCACCACTAGGCTCAGGCTAGGGCACCCCTAGGCTCAGGCTAGGACACCCCTAGGCTCAGGCTAGGGCACCCCTAGGCTTAAGTTAAGGCTAGGGCTCCCCTAGCCTCAGGCTAGGGCGCCCGTAGGCTCAGGCTAGATCACCCCTAGGCTCAGGCTAGGGCACCTCTAGGCTTACGCAAAGGCTAGGGCTCCCCTAGCCTAAGGCTAGAGCACCCCTAGGCTTAGGCTAGGGCACCCCTAGGCTCCGGTTAGGGCACCCATAGGCTTAGGCTAGGGCACACGTAGGCTTATCCTAAGGCTAGTGCTCCCCTAGCCTAAGGCTAGGGCACCCCTAGGCTTAGGCTAGGCCACCCCTAAACTCAGGGTAGGGCACCCTAGGTTTAGGTTAGGGCACCCCTAGGCTTAGGCTCAGGCTAGGGCACCCCTAGGCTCAGGCTAGGGCAACCCTAGTCTTAGGCTTGGGCACCCCTAGCCTTAGGCTAAGGCTAGGGCTCCCCTAGCCTCAGGCTAGGGCACCCCTAGGCTTAGGCTAGGGAACCCCTAGGCTTAGGCTAGGGCACCCCTAGGCTTTGGCTAAGGCTAGGGCTCCCCTAGCCTAAGGTTAGAGCACCCCTAGGCTTAGACTAGGACACCAATAGGCTTAGGTTGGGCACCACTAGGCTTAGGCTAAGGCTAAGGCTCCCCACGCCTAAGGCTAGGGCATCCCTAGGCTTAGGCTAGGGCACCCCTAGGCTTAGACTAGGGCACACCTAGGCTTAGGCTAGGGTACCCCTAGGCTTTGGCTAAGGCTACATCTCCCCTAGCCTCAGGTGAGGGCACCCCTAGAATCAGGCTAGGGCAATCCTAGGCTAGACTAAGGCTAGGGCTCTCCTTGCCTCAGGCTACGGCACCCGAAGGCTCAGGCTAGGGCTACCCTAGGCTCAGGCTAGGGCACCCCTAGGCTTAGGCTAGGGCACTCCTAGGCTTAGGCTAAGGCAAGGGCTCCCCTAGCCTCAGGCTAGGGCACCCCTAGGCTTAGGCTAAGGCTAGGGCAACCCTAGGCTCAGGCTAGGGCAACCCTAGTCTCAGGCTAGGGCACCCCCGGGCTCAGGGTAGGGCACCCCTAGGATTAGGCTAGGGCACCCCTAGGATTAGCCTAGGGCACCCCTAGGCTCAGGCTAGGGCACCCCTAGGCTTAGGCTAGTTCACCCCTAGGCTTACGCTAAGGCTAGGGCTACCCTAGCCTCAGGCTAGAGCACCCCACATCTTAGTCTAGGGCACCCCTAGGCTTAGGCTAGGGCACCCCTAGGCTTAGGCTAATGTGATGGCTTCCCTAGCCTCAGACTAGGTCACCCCTAGACTCAGGATATGGAACCCCTAGGCTTAGGCTAGGGAAATCCTAGGCTAGACTAAGGCTAGGGCTCCCCAAGCCTCAGGCTAGGGCACCCGTAGGCTCAGGTGAGGCCACTCCTAGGCTCAGGCTAGGGAATCCCTAGGGTTAGGTTAGGGCACCCCTAGGCTTATGCTAATGCTAGGCCTCCCCTAGCTCCAGGCTTTGGCACCCCTAGGCTTAGGCTAGGGAACCCCTAGGCTTAGGCTAAGGCTAGGGCTCCCCTAGACTAAGGCTAGAGCACCCCCAGGCTAAGGCTAGGGCACCCATAGGTGTAGGCTATGGCACCCCTAAGCTTAGGCTAACGCTAGGGCTCCCCTAGCCTAAGGCTAGAGCACCCCTAGTCTTAGGCTAGGGCACCCCTATGCTTAGGCTAGGGCACCCCTAGGCTTAGGCTAGGGCACCCCCAGACTTAGACTAAGGCTAAGGCTCCCCTAGCCTCAGGCTAGGGCACCCCTAGGCTTGGGCTAGGGCACCCCTAGACTTAGGCTAGGGCACCCCTAGGCTTAGGCTAATGCTACGGTTTCCTAGCCTCAGGCTAGGGCTCCCCTAGCCTCAGGCTAGGGCACCCGTAGGCTCAGGCTAGGGCACCCGTAGGCTTAGGCTAAAGCTAGGGCACCCCTAGCCTCAGGCTAGGGCACCCCTAGGCTTAGGCTAGGGCACCCCTAGGCTTAGGCCAGGGGACCACTAGGCTTATGCTAGGGCACCCCTAGGCTTAGGTCAAAGCTAGGGCTCCCCTAGCTGAAGACTAGGGCACCCGTAGGTTTAGGCTACGGCATCCCTAGGCTTAGGCTAGGGCACCCCTAGGCTTAGGCTAAGGCTAGGACTCCCCTACCCTCAGGCTAGGGCACCCCTAGGCTTAGGCTAGGGCACCGCTAGGGTTAGGCTAGGGCACCCCTAGACATTGGCTAAGGCTAGGGCTCCCCTAGCCGAAGGTTAGAGCACCCCTAGGCTTAGACTAGGGCACCAATAGGCTAAGGCTAGGGCACCCGTAGGCTTAGGCCTAAGCTAGGGCTGCCCTATCCTAAGGCTATGGCACCCTTAGGCTTAGGCTAGGGCACCCCTAGGCTTAGGCTAGGGCACCCCTAGGCTTAGACTAAGGCTAGGGCACCCCTAGCCTAAGGCTGGGGCAACCCTAGGCTCAGGTTAGGGCAACCCTAGGCTCAGGTTAGGGCAACCCTAGGCTCAGGCTAGGGCAACTCTAGGCTTAGGCTAGGGCACCCCTAGGCTTAGGCTAGGGCACCCCTAGGCTTAGGCTAAGGCTCGGGCACCCCTAGCCTAAGGCTAGGGAAACCCTAGGCTCAGGCTAGGGCAACCCTAGGCTCAGGCTAGGGCCCCTAGGCTAAGGCTAGGGCACCCCTAGGATTAGGCTAGGGTACCCCTAGGATTAGGCTAGGGCACCCCTAGGCTTAGGCTAAGGCACCCCTAGGCTTAGGCTTTGAAACCCCTAATTTTAGGCTAGGGGACCCCTAGGCTTAGGCTAGGGCACCTCTTGGCTTAGGCTAGGGCATCCCTAGGCTTAGGCTAGGGCACACCTAGGCTTAGGCTAAGGCTAGGGCTCCCCTAGCATAAGGCTAGGGCACCCCTAGCCTTAGGCTAGGGCACCACTAGGCTTAGGCTAGGGCAATCCTAGGCTACACTAAGGCTAGGGCTCCCCTAGCCTCAGGCTAGGGCACCCGTAGGCTCAGGCTAGGGCACCCCTAGGCTCAGGGTAGTACACCCCTAGGCTCAGGCTAAGGCACCCCTAGGCTTAAGTTAAGGCTAGGGCTCCCCTAGCCTCAGGCTAGGGCACCCGTAGGCTCAGGCTAGATCACCCCTAGGCTCAGGCTAGGGCACCCCTAGGCTTACGCTAAGGCTAGGGCTCCCCTAGCCTAAGGCTAGAGCACCCCTAGGCTTAGGCTAGGGCACCCCTAGGCTCAGGTTAGGGCACCCATAGGCTTAGGCTAGGGCACACGTAGACTTAGCCTAAGGCTAGTGCTCCCCTAGCCTAAGGTTAGGGCACCCCTAGACTTAGGCTAGGCCACCCCTAAACTCAGGCTAGGGCACCCTAGGCTTAGGTTAGGGCACCCCTAGGCTTAGGATGAGGCTAGGGCTCCCATAGCCTCAGGCTAGGGCACCCGTAGGCTCAGGCTAGGGCACCCCTAGGCTCAGGCTAGCGCACCCCTAGGCTTAGGCTTGGGCACCCCTAGCCTTAGGCTAAGGCTAGGGCTCCCCTAACCTAAGGTTAGAGCACCCCTAGGCTTAGGCTAGGGAACCCCTAGGCTTAGGCTAGGGCACCCCTAGGCTTAGGCTAAGGCTACGGCACCCCTAGCCTCAGGTGAGGGCACCCCTAGAATCAGGCTAGGGCAATCCTAGGCTAGACTAAGGCTAGGGCTCCCATTGCCTCAAGCTAGGGCACCCGAAGGCTCAGGTTAGGGCACCCCTAGGCTCAGGCTAGGGCACCCCTAGGCTTAGGCTAGGGCACTCCTAGGCTTAGGCTAAGGCAAGAGCTCCCCTAGCCTCAGGCTAGGGCACCCCTAGTCTTAGGCTAAGGCTAGGGATCCCCTAGCCTAAGGCTAGAGCACCCCTAGGCTTAGGCTAGGGCACCCCAAGGCTTAGGCTAGGGCACCGCTAGGCTTAGGCTAGGGCAACCCTAGGCTTAGCCTAGGGCACCCCTAGGCTTAGGCTAAGGCTAGGGCACCCCTAGCCTAAGGCTGGGGCAACCCTAGGCTCAGGCTAGGGCACCCGTAGGCTCAGGCTAGGGCAACTCTAGGCTTAGGCTAGGGCACCCCTAGGCTTAGGCTAGGGCACCCCTAGGCTTAGGCTAAGGCTAGGGCACCCCTAGCCTAAGGCTAGGGCAACCCGAGGCTCAGGCTAGGGCAAACCTAGGCTCAGGCTAGGGCCCATAGGCTAAGGCTAGGGCACCCCTAGGATTAGGCTAGGGTACCCCTAGGTTTAGGCTAGGGCACCCCTAGGCTTAGGCTAAGGCACCCCTAGGCTTAGGCTTTGAAACCCCTAGTTTTAGGCTAGGGGACCCCTAGGCTTAGGATAGGGCACCTCTTGGCTTAGGCTAGGGCATCCCTAGGCTTAGGCTAGGGCACACCTAGGCTTAGGCTAAGGCTAGGGCTCCCCTAGCATAAGGCTAGGGCACCACTAGCCTTAGGCTAGGGCACCCCTAGGCTTAGGCTAGGGAAATCCTAGGCTACACTAAGGCTAGGGCTCCCCTAGCCTCAGGCTAGGGCACCCGTAGGCTCAGGCTAGGGCACCCCTAGGCTCAGGCTAGGACACCCCTAGGCTCAGGCTAGGAAACCCCTAGGCTTAAGTTAAGGCTAGGGCTCCCCTAGCCTCAGGCTAGGGCGCCCGTAGGCTCAGGCTAGATCACCCCTAGGCTCAGCCTAGGGCACCCCTAGGCTTACGCTAAGGCTAGGGCTCCCCTAGCCTAAGGCTAGAGCACCCCTAGGCTTAGGCGAGGGCACCCCTAGGCTCAGGTTAGGGCACCCATAGGCTTAGGCTAGGGCACACGTAGGCTTATCCTAAGGCTAGTGCTCCCCTAGCCTAAGGCTAGGGCACCCCTAGGCTTAGGCTAGGCCACCCCTAAACTCAGGTTAGGGCACCCCTAGACTTAGGCTAATGCTACGGTTCCCTAGCCTCAGGCTAGGGCTCCCCTAGCCTCAGGCTAGGGCACCCGTAGGCTCAGGCTAGGGCACCCGTAGGCTCAGGCTAGGGCATCCCTAGGCTTAGGCTAGGGCACCCCTAGGCTTAGGCTAAGGCTAGGACTCCCCTACCCTCAGGCTAGGGCACCCCTAGGCTTAGGCTAGGGCACCCCTAGGGTTAGGCTAGGGCACCCCTAGACATTGGCTAAGGCTAGGGCTCCCCTAGCCGAAGGTTAGAGCACCCCTAGGCTTAGACTAGGGCACCAATAGGCTAAGGCTAGGGCACCCGTAGGCTTAGGCCTAAGCTAGGGCTGCCCTATCCTAAGGCTATGGCACCCTTAGGCTTAGGCTAGGGCACCCCTAGGCTTAGGCTAGGGCACCCCTAGGCTTAGGCTAAGGCTAGGGCACCCCTAGCCTAAGGCTGGGGCAACCCTAGGCTCAGGTTAGGGCAACCCTAGGCTCAGGTTAGGGCAACCCTAGGCTCAGGTTAGGGCAACCCTAGGCTCAGGCTAGGGCAACTCTAGGCTTAGGCTAGGGCACCCCTAGGCTTAGGCTAGGGCAACCCTAGGCTTAGGCTAAGGCTCGGGCACCCCTAGCCTAAGGCTAGGGCAACCCTAGGCTCAGGCTAGGGCCCCTAGGCTAAGGCTAGGGCACCCCTAGGATTAGGCTAGGGTACCCCTAGGATTAGGCTAGGGCACCCCTAGGCTTAGGCTAAGGCACCCCTAGGCTTAGGCTTTGAAACCCCTAATTTTAGGCTAGGGGACCCCTAGGCTTAGGCTAGGGCACCTCTTGGCTTAGGCTAGGGCACCACTAGGCTTAGGCTAGGGCAATCCTAGGCTACACTAAGGCTAGGGCTCCCCTAGCCTCAGGCTAGGGCACCCGTAGGCTCAGGCTAGGGCACCCCTAGGCTCAGGGTAGTACACCCCTAGGCTCAGGCTAGGGCACCCCTAGGCTTAAGTTAAGGCTAGGGGTCCCCTAGCCTCAGGCTAGGGCGCCCGTAGTCTCAGGCTAAATCACCCCTAGGCTCAGGCTAGGGCACCCCTAGGCTTACGCTAAGGCTAGGGCTCCCCTAGTCTAAGGCTAGAGCACCCCTAGGCTTAGGCTAGGGCACCCCTAGGCTCAGGTTAGGGCACCCATAGGCTTAGGCTAGGGCACACGTAGACTTAGCCTAAGGCTAGTGCTCCCCTAGCCTAAGGCTTGGGCACCCCTAGACTTAGGCTAGGCCACCCCTAAACTCAGGCTAGGGCACCCTAGGCTTAGGTTAGGGCACCCCTAGGCTTAGGATGAGGCTAGGGCTCCCATAGCCTCAGGCTAGGGCACCCGTAGGCTCAGGCTAGGGCACCCCTAGGCTCAGGCTAGGGCACCCCTAGGCTTAGGCTTGGGCACCCCTAGCCTTAGGCTAAGGCTAGGGCTCCCCTAGCCTAAGGTTAGAGCACCCCTAGGCTTAGGCTAGGGAACCCCTAGGCTTAGGCTAGGGCATCCCTAGGCTTAGGCTAAGGCTACGGCTCCCCTAGCCTCAGGTGAGGGCACCCCTAGAATCAGGCTAGGGCAATCCTAGGCTAGACTAAGGCTAGGGCTCGCATTGCCTCAGGCTAGGGCACCCGAAGGCTCAGGTTAGGGCACTCCTAGGCTTAGGCTAAGGCAAGGGCTCCCCTAGCCTCAGGCTAGGGCACCCCTAGTCTTAGGCTAAGGCTAGGGATCCCCTAGCCTAAGGCTAGAGCACCCCTAGGCTTAGGCTAGGGCACCCCAAGGCTTAGGCTAGGGCACCGCTAGGCTTAGGCAAGGGCAACCCTAGGCTTAGCCTAGGGCACCCCTAGACTTAGGCTAAGGCTAGGGCACCCCTAGCCTAAGGCTGGGGCAACCCTACGCTCAGGCTAGGGCACCCCTAGGCTCAGGCTAGGGCAACTCTAGGCTTAGGCTAGGGCACCCCTAGGCTTAGGCTAGGGCACCCCTAGGCTTAGGCTAAGGCTAGGGCACCCCTAGCCTAAGGCTAGGGAAACCCGAGGCTCAGGCTAGGGCAACCCTAGGCTCAGGCTAGGGCCCCTAGGCTAAGGCTAGGGCACCCCTAGGATTAGGCTAGGGTACCCCTAGGATTAGGCTAGGGCACCCCTAGGCTTAGGATAAGGCACCCCTAGGCTTAGGCTTTGAAACCCCTAGTTTTAGGGTAGGGGACCCCTAGGCTTAGGCTAGGGCACCTCTTGGCTTAGGCTAGGGCATCCCTAGGCTTAGGCTAGGGCACACCTAGGCTTAGGCTAAGGCTAGGGCTCCCCTAGCCTCAGGCTAGGGCACCCGTAGGCTCAGGCTAGGGCACCCCTAGGCTCAGGCTAGGACACCCCTAGGCTCAGGCTAGGGCACCCCTAGGCTTAAGTTAAGGCTAGGGCTCCCCTAGCCTCAGGCTAGGGCGCCCGTAGGCTCAGGCTAGATCACCCCTAGGCTCAGCCTAGGGCACCCCTAGGCTTACGCTAAGGCTAGGGCTCCCTTAGCCTAAGGCTAGAGCACCCCTAGGCTTAAGCTAGGGCACCCCTAGGCTCAGGTTAGGGCACCCATAGGCTTAGGCTAGGGCACACGTAGGCTTATCCTAAGGCTAGTGCTCCCCTAGCCTAAGGCTAGGGCACCCCTAAGCTTAGGCTAGGCCACCCCTAAACTCAGGCTAGGGCACCCTAGGCTTAGGTTAGGGCAACCCTAGGCTTAGGATGAGGCTAGGGCTCCCATAGCCTCAGGCTAGGGCACCCGTAGGCTCAGGCTAGGGCACCCATAGGCTCAGGCTAGATCACCCCTAGGCTTAGGCTAGGGAACCCCTAGGCTTAGGCTAGGGCACCCCTAGGCTTTGGCTAAGGCTAGGGCTCCCCTAGCCTAAGGTTAGAGCACCCCTAGGCTTAGACTAGGACACCAATAGGCTTAGGTTGGGCACCACTAGGCTTAGGCTAAGGCTAAGGCTCCCCACGCCTAAGGCTGGGGCATCCCTAGGCTTAGGCTAGGGCACCCTTAGGCTTAGGCTAGGGCACACTTAGGCTTAGGCTAGGGTACCCCTAGGCTTTGGCTAAGGCTACAGCTCCCCTAGCCTCAAGTGAGGGCACCCCTAGAATCAGACTAGGGCAATCCTAGGCTAGACTAAGGCTAGGGCTCTCCTTGCCTCAGGCTAGGGCACCCGAAGGCTCAGGCTAGGGCTACCCTAGGGTCAGGCTAGGGCTCCCCTAGGCTTAGGCTAGGGCACCCCTAGGCTTAGGCTAATGTGACGGCTTCACTAGCCTCAGACTAGGTCACCTCTAGACTCAGGATATGGCACCCCTAGGCTTAGGCTAGGAAAATCCTAGGCTAGACTAAGGCTAGGGCTCCCCAAGCCTCAGGCTAGGGCACCCGTAGGCTCAGGTGAGGGCACTCCTAAGCTCAGGCTAGGGAATCTCTAGGGTTAGGTTAGGGCACCCCTAGGCTTAGGCTAATGCTAGGCCTCCCCTAGCCCCAGGCTTTGGCACCCCTAGGCTTAGGCTAGGGAACCCCTAGGCTTAGGCTAAGGCTAGGGCTCCCCTAGACTAAGGCTAGAGCACCCCCAGGCTAAGGCTAGGGCACCCATAGGTGTAGGCTATGGCACCCCTAAGCTTAGGTTAACGCTAGGGCTCCCCTAGCCTAAGGCTAGAGCACCCGTAGGCTTAGGCTAGGGCACCCCCAGACTTAGACTAAGGCTATGGCTCCCCTAGCCTCAGGCTAGGGCACCCCTAGGCTTGGGCTAGGGCACCCCTAGACTTAGGCTAGGGCACCCCTAGGCTTAGGCTAAGGCTAGGGCACCCCTAGCCTAAGGCTAGGGCAACCCTAGGCTCAGGCTAGGGCAACTCTAGGCTCAGGCTAGGGCACCCCTGGGCTCAGGGTAGGGCACCCCTAGGATTAGGCTAGGGCACCCCTAGGATTAGCCTAGGGCACCCCTAGGCTCAGGCTAGGGCACCCCTAGGCTTAGGCTAGTTCACCCCTAGGCTTACGCTAAGGCTAGAGCTACCCTAGCCTCAGGCTAGAGCACCCCACATCTTAGGCTAGGGCACCCCAAGGCTTAGGCTAGGGCACCCCTAGGCTTAGGCTAATGTGATGGCTTCCCTAGCCTCAGACTAGGTCACCCCTAGAATCAGGATATGGAACCCCTAGGCTTAGGCTAGGGAAATCCTAGGCTAGACTAAGGCTAGGGCTCCCCAAGCCTCAGGCTAGGGCACCCGTAGGCTCAGGTGAGGGCACTCCTAGGCTCAGGCTAGGGAATCCCTAGGGTTAGGTTTGGGCACCCCTAGGCTTAGGCTAATGCTAGGCCTCCCCTAGCCCCAGGTTTTGGCACCCCTAGGCTTAGGCTAGGGAACCCCTAGGCTTAGGCTAAGGCTAGGGCTCCCCTAGACTAAGGCTAGAGCACCCCCAGGCTAAGACTAGGGCACCCATAGGTGTAGGCCATGGCACCCCTAAGCTTAGGCTAAGGCTAGGGCTCCCCTAGCCTAAGGCTAGAGCACCCCTAGTCTTAGGCTAGGGCACCCCTATGCTTAGGCTAGGGCACCCCTAGGCTTAGGCTAGGGCACCCCCAGACTTAGACTAAGGCTAAGGCTCCCCTAGCCTCAGGCTAGGGCACCCCTAGGCTTGGGCTAGGGCACCCCTAGACTTAGGCTAGGGCACCCCTAGGCTTAGGGTAATGCTACGGTTCCCTAGCCTTAGGCTAGGGCTCCCCTAGCCTCAGGCTAGGGCACCCGTAGGCTCAGGCTAGGGCACCCGTAGGCTCAGGCTAGGGCACCCTTAGGCTTAGGCTAGGGCACCCCTAGGCTTAGGCTAAAGCTAGGGCACCCGTAGCCTCAGGCTAGGGCACCCCTAGGCTTAGGCTAGGGCACCCCTAGGCTTAGGCCAGGGGACCACTAGGCTTATGCTAGGGCACCCCTAGGCTTAGGTCAAAGCTAGGGCTCCCCTAGCCGAAGACTAGGGCACCCGTAGGTTTAGACTACGGCATCCCTAGGCTTAGGCTAGGGCACCCCTAGGCTTAGGCTAAGGCTAGGACTCCCCTACCCTCAGGCTAGGGCACCCCTAGGCTTAGGCTAGGGCACCCCTAGGGTTAGGCTATGGCACCCCTAGACATTGGCTAAGGCTAGGGCTCCCCTAGCCGAAGGTTAGAGCACCCGTAGGCTTAGACTAGGGCACCCCTAGGCTTAGGCTAAGGCTCGGGCACCGCTAGCCTAAAGCTAGGGCAACCCTAGGCTCAGGCTAGGGCAACCCTAGGCTCAGGCTAGGGCCCCTAGGCTAAGGCTAGGGCACCCCTAGGATTAGGCTAGGGTACCCCTAGGATTAGGCTAGGGCACCCCTAGGCTTAGGCTAAGGCACCCCTAGGCTTAGGCTTTGAAACCCCTAATTTTAGGCTAGGGGACCCCTAGGCTTAGGCTAGGGCACCTCTTGGCTTAGGCTAGGGCATCCCTAGGCTTAGGCTAGGGCACACCTAGGCTTAGGCTAAGGCTAGGGCTCCTCTAGCATAAGGCTAGGGCACCCCTAGCCTTAGGCTAGGGCACCACTAGGCTTAGGCTAGGGCAATCCTAGGCTACACTAAGGCTAGGGCTCCCCTAGCCTCAGGCTAGGGCACCCGTAGGCTCAGGCTAGGGCACCCCTAGGCTCAGGGTAGTACACCCCTAGGCTCAGGCTAGGGCACCCCTAGGCTTAAGTTAAGGCTAGGGCTCCCCTAGCCTCAGGCTAGGGCGCCCGTAGGCTCAGGCTAGATCACCCCTAGGCTCAGGCTAGGGCACCCCTAGGCTTACGCTAAGGCAAGGGCTCCCCTAGCCTAAGGCTAGAGCACCCCTAGGCTTAGGCTAGGGCACCCCTACGCTCAGGTTAGGGCACCCATAGGCTTAGGCTAGGGCACACGTAGACTTAGCCTAAGGCTAGTGCTCCCCTAGCCTAAGGGTAGGGCACCCCTAGACTTAGGTTAGGCCACCCCTAAACTCAGGCTAGGGCACCCTAGGCTTAGATTAGGGCACCCCTAGGCTTAGGATGAGGCTAGGGCTCCCATAGCCTCAGGCTAGGGCACCCGTAGGCTCAGGCTAGGGCACCCCTAGGCTCAGGCTAGGGCACCCCTAGGCTTAGGCTTGGGCACCCCTAGCCTTAGGCTAAGGCTAGGGCTCCCCTAACCTAAGGTTAGAGCACCCCAAGGCTTAGGCTAGGGAACCCCTAGACTTAGGCTAGGGCACCCCTAGGCTTAGGCTAAGGCTACGGCACCCCTAGCCTAAGGTGAGGGCACCCCTAGAATCAGGCTAGGGCAATCCTAGGCAAGACTAAGGCTAGGGCTCCCATTGCCTCAGGCTAGGGCACCCGAAGGCTCAGGTTAGGGCACCCCTAGGGTCAGGCTAGGGCACCCCTAGGCTTAGGCTAGGGCACTCCTAGGCTTAGGCTAAGGCAAGGGCTCCCCTAGCCTCAGGCTAGGGCACCCCTAGTCTTAGGCTAAGGCTAGGGATCCCCTAGCCTAAGGCTAGAGCACCCCTAGGCTTAGGCTAGGGCACCCCAAGGCTTAGGCTAGGGCACCACTAGGCTTAGGCTAGGGAAACCCTAGGCTTAGCCTAGGGCACCCCTAGGATTAGGCTAAGGCTAGGGCACCCCTAGCCTAAGGCTGGGGCAACCCTAGGCTCAGGCTAGGGCACCCCTAGGCACAGGCTAGGGCAACTCTAGGCTTAGGCTAGGGCACCCCTAGGCTTAGGCTAGGGCACCCCTAGGCTTAGGCTAAGGCTAGGGCACCCCTAGCCTAAGGCTAGGGCAACCCGAGGCTCAGGCTAGGGCAAACCTAGGCTCAGGCTAGAGCCCCTAGGCTAAGGCTAGGGCACCCCTAGGAGTAGGCTAGGGTACCCCTAGGATTAGGCTAGGGCACCCCTAGGCTTAGGCTAAGGCACCCCTAGGCTTAGGCTTTGAAACCCCTAGTTTTAGGCTAGGGGACCCCTAGGCTTAGGATAGGGCACCTCTTGGCTTAGGCTAGGGCATCCCTACGCTTAGGCTAGGGCACACCTAGGCTTAGGCTAAGGCTAGGGCTCCCCTAGCATAAGGCTAGGGCACCCCTAGTCTTAGGCTAAGGCTAGGGATCCCCTAGCCTAAGGCTAGAGCACCCCTAGGCTTAGGCTAGGGCACCCCAAGGCTTAGGCTAGGGCACCGCTAGGCTTAGGCTAGGGCAACCCTAGGCTTAGCCTAGGGCACCCCTAGGCTTAGGCTAAGGCTAGGGCACCCCTAGCCTAAGGCTGGGGCAACCCTAGGCTCAGGCTAGGGCACCCCTAGGCTCAGGCTAGGGCAACTCTAGGCTTAGGCTAGGGCACCCCTAGGCTTAGGCTAGGGCACCCCTAGGCTTAGGCTAAGGCTAGGGCACCCCTAGCCTAAGGCTAGGGCAACCCGAGGCTCAGGCTAGGGCAAACCTAGGCTCAGGCTAGAGCCCCTAGGCTAAGGCTAGGGCACCCCTAGGATTAGGCTAGGGTACCCCTAGGATTAGGCTAGGGCACCCCTAGGCTTAGGCTAAGGCACCCCTAGGCTTAGGCTTTGAAACCCCTAGTTTTAGGCTAGGGGACCCCTAGGCTTAGGATAGGGCACCTCTTGGCTTAGGCTAGGGCATCCCTAGGCTTAGGCTAGGGCACACTTAGGCTTAGGCTAAGGCTAGGGCTCCCCTAGCATAAGGCTAGGGCACCCCTAGCCTTAGGCTAGGGCACCCCTAGGCTTAGGCTAGGGCAATCCTAGGCTACACTAAGGCTAGGGCTCCCCTAGCCTCAGGCTAGGGCACCCGTAGGTTCAGGCTAGGGCACCCCTAGGCTCAGGCTAGCACACCCCTAGGCTCAGGCTAGGGCACCCCTAGGCTTAAATTAAGGCTAGGGCTTCCCTAGCCTCAGGCTAGGGCGCCCGTAGGCTCAGGCTAGATCACCCCTAGGCTCAGCCTAGGGCACCCCTAGGCTTACGCTAAGGCTAGGGCTCCCCTAGCCTAAGGCTAGAGCACCCCTAGGCTTAGGCTAGGGCACCCCTAGGCTCAGGTTAGGGCACCCATAGGCTTAGGCTAGGGCACACGTAGGCTTATCCTAAGGCTAGTGCTCCCCTAGCCTAAGGCTAGGGCACCCCTAGCTTAGGCTAGGCCACCCCTAAACTCAGGTTAGTGCACCCCTAGACTTAGGCTAATGCTACGGTTCCCTAGCCTCAGGCTAGGGCTCCCCTAGCCTCAGGCTAGGGCACCCGTAGGCTCAGGCTAGGGCACCCGTAGGCTCAGGCTAGGGCATCCCTAGGCTTAGGCTAGGGCACCCCTAGGCTTAGGCTAAGGCTAGGACTCCCCTACCCTCAGGCTAGGGCACCCCTAGGCTTAGGCTAGGGCACCCCTAGGGTTAGGCTAGGGCACCCCTAGACATTGGCTAAGGCTAGGGCTCCCCTAGCCGAAGGTTAGAGCACCCCTAGGCTTAGACTAGGGCACCAATAGGCTAAGGCTAGGGCACCCGTAGGCTTAGGCCTAAGCTAGGGCTGCCCTATCCTAAGGCTATGGCACCCTTAGGCTTAGGCTAGGGCACCCCTAGGCTTAGGCTAGGGCACCCCTAGGCTTAGCTAAGGCTAGGGCACCCCTAGCCTAAGGCTGGGGCAACCCTAGGCTCAGGTTAGGGCAACCCTAGGCTCAGGTTAGGGCAACCCTAGGCTCAGGCTAGGGCAACTCTAGGCTTAGGCTAGGGCACCCCTAGGCTTAGGCTAGGGCACCCCTAGGCTTAGGCTAAGGCTCGGGCACCCCTAGCCTAAGGCTAGGGCAAGCCTAGGCTCAGGCTAGGGCAACCCTAGGCTCAGGCTAGGGCCCCTAGGCTAAGGCTAGGGCACCCCTAGGATTAGGCTAGGGTACCCCTAGGATTAGGCTAGGGCACCCCTAGGCTTAGGCTAAGGCACCCCTAGGCTTAGGCTTTGAAACCCCTAATTTTAGGCTAGGGGACCCCTAGGCTTAGGCTAGGGCACCTGTTGGCTTAGGCTAGGGCATCCCTAGGCTTAGGCTAGGGCACCCCTAGGCTCAGGGTAGTACACCCCTAGGCTCAGGTTAGGGCACCCCTAGGCTTAAGTTAAGGCTAGGGCTCCCCTAGCCTCAGGCTAGGGCGCCCGTAGGCTCAGGCTAGATCACCCCTAGGCTCAGGCTAGGGCACCCCTAGGCTTACGCTAAGGCAAGGGTTCCCCTAGCCTAAGGCTAGAGCACCCCTAGGCTTAGGCTAGGGCACCCCTAGGCTCAGGTTAGGGCACCCATAGGCTTAGGCTAGGGCACACGTAGACTTAGCCTAAGGCTAGTGCTCCCCTAGCCTAAGGCTAGGGCACCCCTAGACTTAGGCTAGGCCACCCCTAAACTCAGGCTAAGGCACCCTAGGCTTAGGTTAGGGCACCCCTAGGCTTAGGATGAGGCTAGGGCTCCCATAGCCTCAGGCTAGGGCACCCGTAGGCTCAGGCTAGGGCACCCCTAGGCTCAGGCTAGGGCACCCCTAGGCTTAGGCTTGGGCACCCCTAGGCTTAGGCTAGGGAACCCCTAGGCTTAGGCTAGGGCACCCCTAGGCTTAGGCTAAGGCTACGGCACCCCTAGCCTCAGGTGAGGGCACCCCTAGAATCAGGCTAGGGCAATCCTAGGCTAGACTAAGGCTAGGGCTCCCATTGCCTCAGGCTAGGGCACCCGAAGGCTCAGGTTAGGGCACCCCTAGGCTCAGGCTAGGGCACCCCTAGGCTTAGGCTAGGGCACTCCTAGGCTTAGGCTAAGGCAAGGGCTCCCCTAGCCTCAGGCTAGGGCACCCCTAGTCTTTGGCTAAGGCTAGGGATCCCCTAGCCTAAGGCTAGAGCACCCCTAGGCTTAGGCTAGGGCACCCCAAGGCTTAGGCTAGGGCACCGCTAGGCTTAGGCTAGGGCAACCCTAGGCTTAGCCTAGGGCACCCCTAGGCTTAGGCTAAGGCTAGGGCACCCCTAGCCTAAGGCTGGGGCAACCCTAGGCTCAGGCTAGGGCACCCCTAGGCTCAGGCTAGGGCAACTCTAGGCTTAGGCTAGGGCACCCCTAGGCTTAGGCTAGGGCACCCCTAGGCTTAGGCTAAGGCTAGGGCACCCCTAGCCTAAGGCTAGGGCAACCCGAGGCTCAGGCTAGGGCAAACCTAGGCTCAGGCTAGAGCCCCTAGGCTAAGGCTAGGGCACCCCTAGGATTAGGCTAGGGTACCCCTAGGATTAGGCTAGGGCACCCCTAGGCTTAGGCTAAGGCATCCCTAAGCTTAGGCTTTGAAACCCCTAGTTTTAGGCTAGGGGACCCCTAGGCTTAGGATAGGGCACCTCTTGGCTTAGGCTAGGGCATCCCTAGGCTTAGGCTAGGGCACACCTAGGCTTAAGTTAAGGCTAGGGCTCCCCTAGCCTCAGGCTAGGGCGCCCGTAGGCTCAGGCTAGATCACCCCTAGGCTCAGCCTAGGGCACCCCTAGGCTTACGCTAAGGCTAGGGCTCCCCTAGCCTAAGGCTAGAGCACCCCTAGGCTTAGGCTAGGGCACCCCTAGGCTCAGGTTAGGGCACCCATAGGCTTAGGCTACGGCACACGTAGGCTTAGGCTTTGAAACCCCTAGTTTTAGGCTAGGGGACCCCTAGGCTTAGGATAGGGCACCTCTTGGCTTAGGCTAGGGCATCCCTACGCTTAGGCTAGGGCACACCTAGGCTTAGGCTAAGGCTAGGGCTCCCCTAGCATAAGGCTAGGGCACCCCTAGTCTTAGGCTAAGGCTAGGGATCCCCTAGCCTAAGGCTAGAGCACCCCTAGGCTTAGGCTAGGGCACCCCAAGGCTTAGGCTAGGGCACCGCTAGGCTTAGGCTAGGGCAACCCTAGGCTTAGCCTAGGGCACCCCTAGGCTTAGGCTAAGGCTAGGGCACCCCTAGCCTAAGGCTGGGGCAACCCTAGGCTCAGGCTAGGGCACCCCTAGGCTCAGGCTAGGGCAACTCTAGGCTTAGGCTAGGGCACCCCTAGGCTTAGGCTAGGGCACCCCTAGGCTTAGGCTAAGGCTAGGGCACCCCTAGCCTAAGGCTAGGGCAACCCGAGGCTCAGGCTAGGGCAAACCTAGGCTCAGGCTAGAGCCCCTAGGCTAAGGCTAGGGCACCCCTAGGATTAGGCTAGGGTACCCCTAGGATTAGGCTAGGGCACCCCTAGGCTTAGGCTAAGGCACCCCTAGGCTTAGGCTTTGAAACCCCTAGTTTTAGGCTAGGGGACCCCTAGGCTTAGGATAGGGCACCTCTTGGCTTAGGCTAGGGCATCCCTAGGCTTAGGCTAGGGCACACCTAGGCTTAGGCTAAGGCTAGGGCTCCCCTAGCATAAGGCTAGGGCACCCCTAGCCTTAGGCTAGGGCACCCCTAGGCTTAGGCTAGGGCAATCCTAGGCTACACTAAGGCTAGGGCTCCCCTAGCCTCAGGCTAGGGCACCCGTAGGTTCAGGCTAGGGCACCCCTAGGCTCAGGCTAGCACACCCCTAGGCTCAGGCTAGGGCACCCCTAGGCTTAAATTAAGGCTAGGGCTTCCCTAGCCTCAGGCTAGGGCGCCCGTAGGCTCAGGCTAGATCACCCCTAGGCTCAGCCTAGGGCACCCCTAGGCTTACGCTAAGGCTAGGGCTCCCCTAGCCTAAGGCTAGAGCACCCCTAGGCTTAGGCTAGGGCACCCCTAGGCTCAGGTTAGGGCACCCATAGGCTTAGGCTAGGGCACACGTAGGCTTATCCTAAGGCTAGTGCTCCCCTAGCCTAAGGCTAGGGCACCCCTAGCTTAGGCTAGGCCACCCCTAAACTCAGGTTAGTGCACCCCTAGACTTAGGCTAATGCTACGGTTCCCTAGCCTCAGGCTAGGGCTCCCCTAGCCTCAGGCTAGGGC
Source organism: Tenrec ecaudatus (assembly GCF_050624435.1). Classification (NCBI taxonomy): domain Eukaryota; kingdom Metazoa; phylum Chordata; class Mammalia; order Afrosoricida; family Tenrecidae; genus Tenrec; species Tenrec ecaudatus. The sequence goes on along the minus strand of NW_027457638.1, from coordinate 1,709,453 downwards.
ACCCGTAGGCTCAGGCTAGGGCACCCGTAGGCTCAGGCTAGGGCATCCCTAGGCTTAGGCTAGGGCACCCCTAGGCTTAGGCTAAGGCTAGGACTCCCCTACCCTCAGGCTAGGGCACCCCTAGGCTTAGGCTAGGGCACCCCTAGGGTTAGGCTAGGGCACCCCTAGACATTGGCTAAGGCTAGGGCTCCCCTAGCCGAAGGTTAGAGCACCCCTAGGCTTAGACTAGGGCACCAATAGGCTAAGGCTAGGGCACCCGTAGGCTTAGGCCTAAGCTAGGGCTGCCCTATCCTAAGGCTATGGCACCCTTAGGCTTAGGCTAGGGCACCCCTAGGCTTAGGCTAGGGCACCCCTAGGCTTAGCTAAGGCTAGGGCACCCCTAGCCTAAGGCTGGGGCAACCCTAGGCTCAGGTTAGGGCAACCCTAGGCTCAGGTTAGGGCAACCCTAGGCTCAGGCTAGGGCAACTCTAGGCTTAGGCTAGGGCACCCCTAGGCTTAGGCTAGGGCACCCCTAGGCTTAGGATAAGGCTCGGGCACCCCTAGCCTAAGGCTAGGGCAAGCCTAGGCTCAGGCTAGGGCAACCCTAGGCTCAGGCTAGGGCCCCTAGGCTAAGGCTAGGGCACCCCTAGGATTAGGCTAGGGTACCCCTAGGATTAGGCTAGGGCACCCCTAGGCTTAGGCTAAGGCACCCCTAGGCTTAGGCTTTGAAACCCCTAATTTTAGGCTAGGGGACCCCTAGGCTTAGGCTAGGGCACCTGTTGGCTTAGGCTAGGGCATCCCTAGGCTTAGGCTAGGGCACCCCTAGGCTCAGGGTAGTACACCCCTAGGCTCAGGTTAGGGCACCCCTAGGCTTAAGTTAAGGCTAGGGCTCCCCTAGCCTCAGGCTAGGGCGCCCGTAGGCTCAGGCTAGATCACCCCTAGGCTCAGGCTAGGGCACCCCTAGGCTTACGCTAAGGCAAGGGTTCCCCTAGCCTAAGGCTAGAGCACCCCTAGGCTTAGGCTAGGGCACCCCTAGGCTCAGGTTAGGGCACCCATAGGCTTAGGCTAGGGCACACGTAGACTTAGCCTAAGGCTAGTGCTCCCCTAGCCTAAGGCTAGGGCACCCCTAGACTTAGGCTAGGCCACCCCTAAACTCAGGCTAAGGCACCCTAGGCTTAGGTTAGGGCACCCCTAGGCTTAGGATGAGGCTAGGGCTCCCATAGCCTCAGGCTAGGGCACCCGTAGGCTCAGGCTAGGGCACCCCTAGGCTCAGGCTAGGGCACCCCTAGGCTTAGGCTTGGGCACCCCTAGGCTTAGGCTAGGGAACCCCTAGGCTTAGGCTAGGGCACCCCTAGGCTTAGGCTAAGGCTACGGCACCCCTAGCCTCAGGTGAGGGCACCCCTAGAATCAGGCTAGGGCAATCCTAGGCTAGACTAAGGCTAGGGCTCCCATTGCCTCAGGCTAGGGCACCCGAAGGCTCAGGTTAGGGCACCCCTAGGCTCAGGCTAGGGCACCCCTAGGCTTAGGCTAGGGCACTCCTAGGCTTAGGCTAAGGCAAGGGCTCCCCTAGCCTCAGGCTAGGGCACCCCTAGTCTTTGGCTAAGGCTAGGGATCCCCTAGCCTAAGGCTAGAGCACCCCTAGGCTTAGGCTAGGGCACCCCAAGGCTTAGGCTAGGGCACCGCTAGGCTTAGGCTAGGGCAACCCTAGGCTTAGCCTAGGGCACCCCTAGGCTTAGGCTAAGGCTAGGGCACCCCTAGCCTAAGGCTGGGGCAACCCTAGGCTCAGGCTAGGGCACCCCTAGGCTCAGGCTAGGGCAACTCTAGGCTTAGGCTAGGGCACCCCTAGGCTTAGGCTAGGGCACCCCTAGGCTTAGGCTAAGGCTAGGGCACCCCTAGCCTAAGGCTAGGGCAACCCGAGGCTCAGGCTAGGGCAAACCTAGGCTCAGGCTAGAGCCCCTAGGCTAAGGCTAGGGCACCCCTAGGATTAGGCTAGGGTACCCCTAGGATTAGGCTAGGGCACCCCTAGGCTTAGGCTAAGGCATCCCTAAGCTTAGGCTTTGAAACCCCTAGTTTTAGGCTAGGGGACCCCTAGGCTTAGGATAGGGCACCTCTTGGCTTAGGCTAGGGCATCCCTAGGCTTAGGCTAGGGCACACCTAGGCTTAAGTTAAGGCTAGGGCTCCCCTAGCCTCAGGCTAGGGCGCCCGTAGGCTCAGGCTAGATCACCCCTAGGCTCAGCCTAGGGCACCCCTAGGCTTACGCTAAGGCTAGGGCTCCCCTAGCCTAAGGCTAGAGCACCCCTAGGCTTAGGCTAGGGCACCCCTAGGCTCAGGTTAGGGCACCCATAGGCTTAGGCTAGGGCACACGTAGGCTTAGGCTTTGAAACCCCTAGTTTTAGGCTAGGGGACCCCTAGGCTTAGGATAGGGCACCTCTTGGCTTAGGCTAGGGCATCCCTACGCTTAGGCTAGGGCACACCTAGGCTTAGGCTAAGGCTAGGGCTCCCCTAGCATAAGGCTAGGGCACCCCTAGTCTTAGGCTAAGGCTAGGGATCCCCTAGCCTAAGGCTAGAGCACCCCTAGGCTTAGGCTAGGGCACCCCAAGGCTTAGGCTAGGGCACCGCTAGGCTTAGGCTAGGGCAACCCTAGGCTTAGCCTAGGGCACCCCTAGGCTTAGGCTAAGGCTAGGGCACCCCTAGCCTAAGGCTGGGGCAACCCTAGGCTCAGGCTAGGGCACCCCTAGGCTCAGGCTAGGGCAACTCTAGGCTTAGGCTAGGGCACCCCTAGGCTTAGGCTAGGGCACCCCTAGGCTTAGGCTAAGGCTAGGGCACCCCTAGCCTAAGGCTAGGGCAACCCGAGGCTCAGGCTAGGGCAAACCTAGGCTCAGGCTAGAGCCCCTAGGCTAAGGCTAGGGCACCCCTAGGATTAGGCTAGGGTACCCCTAGGATTAGGCTAGGGCACCCCTAGGCTTAGGCTAAGGCACCCCTAGGCTTAGGCTTTGAAACCCCTAGTTTTAGGCTAGGGGACCCCTAGGCTTAGGATAGGGCACCTCTTGGCTTAGGCTAGGGCATCCCTAGGCTTAGGCTAGGGCACACCTAGGCTTAGGCTAAGGCTAGGGCTCCCCTAGCATAAGGCTAGGGCACCCCTAGCCTTAGGCTAGGGCACCCCTAGGCTTAGGCTAGGGCAATCCTAGGCTACACTAAGGCTAGGGCTCCCCTAGCCTCAGGCTAGGGCACCCGTAGGTTCAGGCTAGGGCACCCCTAGGCTCAGGCTAGCACACCCCTAGGCTCAGGCTAGGGCACCCCTAGGCTTAAATTAAGGCTAGGGCTTCCCTAGCCTCAGGCTAGGGCGCCCGTAGGCTCAGGCTAGATCACCCCTAGGCTCAGCCTAGGGCACCCCTAGGCTTACGCTAAGGCTAGGGCTCCCCTAGCCTAAGGCTAGAGCACCCCTAGGCTTAGGCTAGGGCACCCCTAGGCTCAGGTTAGGGCACCCATAGGCTTAGGCTAGGGCACACGTAGGCTTATCCTAAGGCTAGTGCTCCCCTAGCCTAAGGCTAGGGCACCCCTAGCTTAGGCTAGGCCACCCCTAAACTCAGGTTAGTGCACCCCTAGACTTAGGCTAATGCTACGGTTCCCTAGCCTCAGGCTAGGGCTCCCCTAGCCTCAGGCTAGGGCACCCGTAGGCTCAGGCTAGGGCACCCGTAGGCTCAGGCTAGGGCATCCCTAGGCTTAGGCTAGGGCACCCCTAGGCTTAGGCTAAGGCTAGGACTCCCCTACCCTCAGGCTAGGGCACCCCTAGGCTTAGGCTAGGGCACCCCTAGGGTTAGGCTAGGGCACCCCTAGACATTGGCTAAGGCTAGGGCTCCCCTAGCCGAAGGTTAGAGCACCCCTAGGCTTAGACTAGGGCACCAATAGGCTAAGGCTAGGGCACCCGTAGGCTTAGGCCTAAGCTAGGGCTGCCCTATCCTAAGGCTATGGCACCCTTAGGCTTAGGCTAGGGCACCCCTAGGCTTAGGCTAGGGCACCCCTAGGCTTAGCTAAGGCTAGGGCACCCCTAGCCTAAGGCTGGGGCAACCCTAGGCTCAGGTTAGGGCAACCCTAGGCTCAGGTTAGGGCAACCCTAGGCTCAGGCTAGGGCAACTCTAGGCTTAGGCTAGGGCACCCCTAGGCTTAGGCTAGGGCACCCCTAGGCTTAGGCTAAGGCTCGGGCACCCCTAGCCTAAGGCTAGGGCAAGCCTAGGCTCAGGCTAGGGCAACCCTAGGCTCAGGCTAGGGCCCCTAGGCTAAGGCTAGGGCACCCCTAGGATTAGGCTAGGGTACCCCTAGGATTAGGCTAGGGCACCCCTAGGCTTAGGCTAAGGCACCCCTAGGCTTAGGCTTTGAAACCCCTAATTTTAGGCTAGGGGACCCCTAGGCTTAGGCTAGGGCACCTGTTGGCTTAGGCTAGGGCATCCCTAGGCTTAGGCTAGGGCACCCCTAGGCTCAGGGTAGTACACCCCTAGGCTCAGGTTAGGGCACCCCTAGGCTTAAGTTAAGGCTAGGGCTCCCCTAGCCTCAGGCTAGGGCGCCCGTAGGCTCAGGCTAGATCACCCCTAGGCTCAGGCTAGGGCACCCCTAGGCTTACGCTAAGGCAAGGGTTCCCCTAGCCTAAGGCTAGAGCACCCCTAGGCTTAGGCTAGGGCACCCCTAGGCTCAGGTTAGGGCACCCATAGGCTTAGGCTAGGGCACACGTAGACTTAGCCTAAGGCTAGTGCTCCCCTAGCCTAAGGCTAGGGCACCCCTAGACTTAGGCTAGGCCACCCCTAAACTCAGGCTAAGGCACCCTAGGCTTAGGTTAGGGCACCCCTAGGCTTAGGATGAGGCTAGGGCTCCCATAGCCTCAGGCTAGGGCACCCGTAGGCTCAGGCTAGGGCACCCCTAGGCTCAGGCTAGGGCACCCCTAGGCTTAGGCTTGGGCACCCCTAGGCTTAGGCTAGGGAACCCCTAGGCTTAGGCTAGGGCACCCCTAGGCTTAGGCTAAGGCTACGGCACCCCTAGCCTCAGGTGAGGGCACCCCTAGAATCAGGCTAGGGCAATCCTAGGCTAGACTAAGGCTAGGGCTCCCATTGCCTCAGGCTAGGGCACCCGAAGGCTCAGGTTAGGGCACCCCTAGGCTCAGGCTAGGGCACCCCTAGGCTTAGGCTAGGGCACTCCTAGGCTTAGGCTAAGGCAAGGGCTCCCCTAGCCTCAGGCTAGGGCACCCCTAGTCTTTGGCTAAGGCTAGGGATCCCCTAGCCTAAGGCTAGAGCACCCCTAGGCTTAGGCTAGGGCACCCCAAGGCTTAGGCTAGGGCACCGCTAGGCTTAGGCTAGGGCAACCCTAGGCTTAGCCTAGGGCACCCCTAGGCTTAGGCTAAGGCTAGGGCACCCCTAGCCTAAGGCTGGGGCAACCCTAGGCTCAGGCTAGGGCACCCCTAGGCTCAGGCTAGGGCAACTCTAGGCTTAGGCTAGGGCACCCCTAGGCTTAGGCTAGGGCACCCCTAGGCTTAGGCTAAGGCTAGGGCACCCCTAGCCTAAGGCTAGGGCAACCCGAGGCTCAGGCTAGGGCAAACCTAGGCTCAGGCTAGAGCCCCTAGGCTAAGGCTAGGGCACCCCTAGGATTAGGCTAGGGTACCCCTAGGATTAGGCTAGGGCACCCCTAGGCTTAGGCTAAGGCATCCCTAAGCTTAGGCTTTGAAACCCCTAGTTTTAGGCTAGGGGACCCCTAGGCTTAGGATAGGGCACCTCTTGGCTTAGGCTAGGGCATCCCTAGGCTTAGGCTAGGGCACACCTAGGCTTAAGTTAAGGCTAGGGCTCCCCTAGCCTCAGGCTAGGGCGCCCGTAGGCTCAGGCTAGATCACCCCTAGGCTCAGCCTAGGGCACCCCTAGGCTTACGCTAAGGCTAGGGCTCCCCTAGCCTAAGGCTAGAGCACCCCTAGGCTTAGGCTAGGGCACCCCTAGGCTCAGGTTAGGGCACCCATAGGCTTAGGCTAGGGCACACGTAGGCTTATCCTAAGGCTAGTGCTCCCCTAGCCTAAGGCTAGGGCACCCCTAGGCTTAGGCTAGGCCACCCCTAAACTCAGGTTAGGGCACCCCTAGACTTAGGCTAATGCTACGGTTCCCTAGCCTCAGGCTAGGGCTCCCCTAGCCTCAGGCTAGGGCACCCGTAGGCTCAGGCTAGGGCACCCGAAGGCTCAGGCTAGGGCATCCCTAGGCTTAGGCTAGGGCACCCCTAGGCTTAGGCTAAGGCTAGGACTCCCCTACCCTCAGGCTAGGGCACCCCTAGGCTTAGGCTAGGGCACCCCTAGGGTTAGGCTAGGGCACCCCTAGACATTGGCTAAGGCTAGGGCTCCCCTAGCCTAAGGCTGGGGCAACCCTAGGCTCAGGTTAGGGCAACCCTAGGCTCAGGTTAGGGCAACCCTAGGCTCAGGCTAGGGCAACTCTAGGCTTAGGCTAGGGCACCCCTAGGCTCAGGCTAGGGCACCCCTAGGCTTAGGCTTGGGCACCCCTAGCCTTAGGATAAGGCTAGGGCTCCCCTAACCTAAGGTTAGAGCACCCCTAGGCTTAGGCTAGGGAACCCCTAGGCTTAGGCTAGGGCACCCCTAGGCTTAGGCTAAGGCTACGGCACCCCTAGCCTCAGGTGAGGGCACCCCTAGAATCAGGCTAGGGCAATCCTAGGCTAGACTAAGGCTAGGGCTCCCATTGCCTCAGGCTAGGGCACCCGAAGGCTCAGGTTAGGGCACCCCTAGGCTCAGGCTAGGGCACCCCTAGGCTTAGGCTAGGGCACTCCTAGGCTTAGGCTAAGGCAAGGGCTCCCCTAGCCTCAGGCTAGGGCACCCCTAGTCTTTGGCTAAGGCTAGGGATCCCCTAGCCTAAGGCTAGAGCACCCCTAGGCTTAGGCTAGGGCACCCCAAGGCTTAGGCTAGGGCACCGCTAGGCTTAGGCTAGGGCAACCCTAGGCTTAGCCTAGGGCACCCCTAGGCTTAGGCTAAGGCTAGGGCACCCCTAGCCTAAGGCTGGGGCAACCCTAGGCTCAGGCTAGGGCACCCCTAGGCTCAGGCTAGGGCAACTCTAGGCTTAGGCTAGGGCACCCCTAGGCTTAGGCTAGGGCACCCCTAGGCTTAGGCTAAGGCTAGGGCACCCCTAGCCTAAGGCTAGGGCAACCCGAGGCTCAGGCTAGGGCAAACCTAGGCTCAGGCTAGAGCCCCTAGGCTAAGGCTAGGGCACCCCTAGGATTAGGCTAGGGTACCCCTAGGATTAGGCTAGGGCACCCCTAGGCTTAGGCTAAGGCACCCCTAAGCTTAGGCTTTGAAACCCCTAGTTTTAGGCTAGGGGACCCCTAGGCTTAGGATAGGGCACCTCTTGGCTTAGGCTAGGGCATCCCTAGGCTTAGGCTAGGGCACACCTAGGCTTAGGCTAAGGCTAGGGCTCCCCTAGCATAAGGCTAGGGCACCCCTAGCCTTAGGCTAGGGCACCCCTAGGCTTAGGCTAGGGCAATCCTAGGCTACACTAAGGCTAGGGCTCCCCTAGCCTCAGGCTAGGGCACCCGTAGGCTCAGGCTAGGGCACCCCTAGGCTCAGGCTAGCACACCCCTAGGCTCAGGCTAGGGCACCCCTAGGCTTAAGTTAAGGCTAGGGCTCCCCTAGCCTCAGGCTAGGGCGCCCGTAGGCTCAGGCTAGATCACCCCTAGGCTCAGCCTAGGGCACCCCTAGGCTTACGCTAAGGCTAGGGCTCCCCTAGCCTAAGGCTAGAGCACCCCTAGGCTTAGGCTAGGGCACCCGTAGGCTCAGGCTAGGGCACCCGAAGGCTCAGGCTAGGGCATCCCTAGGCTTGGCTAGGGCACCCCTAGGCTTAGGCTAAGGCTAGGACTCCCCTACCCTCAGGCTAGGGCACCCCTAGGCTTAGGCTAGGGCACCCCTAGGGTTAGGCTAGGGCACCCCTAGACATTGGCTAAGGCTAGGGCTCCCCTAGCCGAAGGTTAGAGCACGCCTAGGCTTAGACTAGGGCACCAATAGGCTAAGGCTAGGGCACCCGTAGGCTTAGGCCTAAGCTAGGGCTGCCCTATCCTAAGGCTATGGCACCCTTAGGCTTAGGCTAGGGCACCCCTAGGCTTAGGCTAGGGCACCCCTAGGCTTAGCTAAGGCTAGGGCACCCCTAGCCTAAGGCTGGGGCAACCCTAGGCTCAGGTTAGGGCAACCCTAGGCTCAGGTTAGGGCAACCCTAGGCTCAGGCTAGGGCAACTCTAGGCTTAGGCTAGGGCACCCCTAGGCTTAGGCTAGGGCACCCCTAGGCTTAGGCTAAGGCTCGGGCACCCCTAGCCTAAGGCTAGGGCAAGCCTAGGCTCAGGCTAGGGCAACCCTAGGCTCAGGCTAGGGCCCCTAGGCTAAGGCTAGGGCACCCCTAGGATTAGGCTAGGGTACCCCTAGGATTAGGCTAGGGCACCCCTAGGCTTAGGCTAAGGCACCCCTAGGCTTAGGCTTTGAAACCCCTAATTTTAGGCTAGGGGACCCCTAGGCTTAGGCTAGGGCACCTGTTGGCTTAGGCTAGGGCATCCCTAGGCTTAGACTAGGGCAAACCTAGGCTTAGGCTAAGGCTAGGGCTCCCCTAGCATCAGGCTAGGGCACCCTTAGCCTTAGGCTAGGGCACCACTAGGCTTAGGCTAGGGCAATCCTAGGCTACACTAAGGCTAGGGCTCCCCTAGCCTCAGGCTAGGGCACCCGTAGGCTCAGGCTAGGGCACCCCTAGGCTCAGGGTAGTACACCCCTAGGCTCAGGCTAGGGCACCCCTAGGCTTAAGTTAAGGCTAGGGCTCCCCTAGCCTCAGGCTAGGGCGCCCATAGGCTCAGGCTAGATCACCCCTAGGCTCAGGCTAGGGCACCCCTAGGCTTACGCTAAGGCTAGGGCTCCCCTAGTCTAAGGCTAGAGCACCCCTAGGCTTAGGCTAGGGCACCCCTAGGCTCAAGTTAGGGCACCCATAGACTTAGGCTAGGGTACACGTAGACTTAGCCTAAGGCTAGTGCTCCCCTAGCCTAAGGCTAGGGCACCCCTAGACTTAGGCTCGGCCACCCCTAAACTCAGGCTAGGGCACCCTAGGCTTAGGTTAGGGCACCCCTAGGCTTAGGATGAGGCTAGGGCTCCCATAGCCTCAGGCTAGGGCACCCGTAGGCTCAGGCTAGGGCACCCCTAGGCTCAGGCTAGGGCACCCCTAGGCTTAGGCTTGGGCACCCCTAGCCTTAGGCTAAGGCTAGGGCTCCCCTAGCCTAAGGTTAGAGCACCCCTAGGCTTAGGCTAGGGAACCCCTAGGCTTAGGCTAGGGCACCCCTAGGCTTAGGCTAAGGCTACGGCTCCCCTAGCCTCAGGTGAGGGCACCCCTAGAATCAGGCTAGGGCAATCCTAGGCTAGACTAAGGCTATGGCTCGCATTGCCTCAGGCTAGGGCACCCGAAGGCTCAGGTTAGGGCACCCCTAGGCTTAGGCTAGGGCACTCCTAGGCTTAGGCTAAGGCAAGGGCTCCCCTAGACTCAGGCTAGGGCACCCCTAGTCTTAGGCTAAGGCTAGGGATCCCCTAGCCTAAGGCTAGAGCACCCCTAGGCTTAGGCTAGGGCACCCCAAGGCTTAGGCTTGGGCACCGCTAGGCTTAGGCTAGGGCAACCCTAGGCTTACCCTAGGGCACCCCTAGACTTAGGCTAAGGCTAGGGCACCCATAGCCTAAGGCTGGGGCAACCCTAGGCTCAGGCTAGGGCACCCCTAGGCTCAGGCTAGGGCAACTCTAGGCTTAGGCTAGGGCACCCCTAGGCTTAGGCTAGGGCACCCCTAGGCTTAGGCTAAGGCTAGGGCACCCCTAGCCTAAGGCTAGGGCAACCCGAGGCTCAGGCTAGGGCAACCCTAGGCTCAGGCTAGGGCCCCTAGGCTAAGGCTAGGGCACCCCTAGGATTAGGCTAGGGTACCCCTAGGATTAGGCTAGGGCACCCCTAGGCTTAGGCTAAGGCACCCCTAGGCTTAGGCTTTGAAACCCCTAGTTTTAGGGTAGGGGACCCCTAGGCTTAGGCTAGGGCACCTCTTGGCTTAGGCTAGGGCATCCCTAGGCTTAGGCTAGGGCACACCTAGGCTTAGGCTAAGGCTAGGGCTCCCCTAGCATAAGGCTAGGGCACCCCTAGCCTTAGGCTAGGGCACCCCTAGGCTTAGGCTAGGGCAATCCTAGGCTACACTAAGGCTAGGGCTCCCCTAGCCTCAGGCTAGGGCACCCGTAGGCTCAGGCTAGGTCACCCCTAGGCTCAGGCTAGGACACCCCTAGGCTCAGGCTAGGGCACCCCTAGGCTTAAGTTAAGGCTAGGGCTCCCCTAGCCTCAGGCTAGGGCGCCCGTAGGCTCAGGCTAGATCACCCCTAGGCTCAGCCTAGGGCACCCCTAGGCTTACGCTAAGGCTAGGGCTCCCCTAGCCTAAGGCTAGAGCACCCCTAGGCTTAGGCTAGGGCACCCCTATGCTCAGGTTAGGGCACCCCTAGGCTTAGGCTAGGCCACCCCTAAACTCAGGCTAGGGCACCCTAGGCTTAGGTTAGGGCACCCCTAGGCTTAGGATGAGGCTAGGGCTCCCATAGCCTCAGGCTAGGGCACCAGTAAGCTCAGGCTAGGGCACCCATAGGCTCAGGCTAGGGCAAACCTAGGCTTAGGCTTTGGCACCCCTAGCCTTAGGCTAAGGCTAGGGCTCCCCTAGCCTCAGGTTAGGGCACCCCTAGGCTTAGGCTAGGGAACCCCTAGGCTTAGGCTAGGGCACCCCTAGGCTTTGGCTAAGGCTTGGGCTCCCCTAGCCTAAGGTTAGAGCACCCCTAGGCTTAGACTAGGACACCAATAGGCTTAGGTTGGGCACCACTAGGCTTAGGCTAAGGCTAAGGCTCCCCACGCCTAAGGCTGGGGCATCCCTAGGCTTAGGCTAGGGCACCCCTAGGCTTAGGCTAGGGCACACTTAGGCTTAGGCTAGGGTACCCCTAGGCTTTGGCTAAGGCTACAGCTCCCCTAGCCTCAAGTGAGGGCACCCCTAGAATCAGGCTAGGGCAATCCTAGGCTAGACTAAGGCTAGGGCTCTCCTTGCCTCAGGCTAGGGCACCCGAAGGCTCAGGCTAGGGCTACCCTAGGGTCAGGCTAGGGCACCCCTAGGCTTAGGCTAGGGCACCCCTAGGCTTAGGCTAATGTGACGGCTTCACTAGCCTCAGACTAGGTCACCTCTAGACTCAGGATATGTCACCCCTAGGCTTAGGCTAGGAAAATCCTAGGCTAGACTAAGGCTAGGGCTCCCCAAGCCTCAGGCTAGGGCACCCGTAGGCTCAGGTGAGGGCACTCCTAAGCTCAGGCTAGGGAATCTCTAGGGTTAGGTTAGGGCACCCCTAGGCTTAGGCTAATGCTAGGCCTCCCCTAGCCCCAGGCTTTGGCACCCCTAGACTTAGACTATGGAACCCCTAGGCTTAGGCTAAGGCTAGGGCTCCCCTAGACTATGGCTAGAGCACCCCCAGGCTAAGGCTAGGGCACCCATAGGTGTAGGCTATGGCACCCCTAAGCTTAGGCTAACGCTAGGGCTCCCCTAGCCTAAGGCTAGAGCACCCCTAGGCTTAGGCTAGCGCACCCCTATGCTTAGGCTAGGGCACCCCTAGGCTTAGGCTAGGGCACCCCCAGACTTAGACTAAGGCTAAGGCTCCCCTAGCCTCACGCTAGGGCACCCCTAGGCTTGGGCTAGGGCACCCCTAGACTTAGGCTAGGGCACCCCTAGGCTTAGGCTAAGGCTACGGTTCCCTAGACCCAGGCTAGGGCTCCCCTAGCTTCAGGCTAGGGCACCCGTAGGCTCAGGCTAGGGCACCCGTAGGCTCAGGCTAGGGCACCCTTAGACTTAGGATAGGGCACCCCTAGGCTTAGGCTAAAGCTAGGGCACCCCTAGCCTCAGGCTAGGGCACCCCTAGGCTTAGGCTAGGGCACCCCTAGGCTTAGGCCAGGGGACCACTAGGCTTATGCTAGGGCACCCCTAGGCTTAGGTCAAAGCTAGGGCTCCCCTAGCCTAAGACTAGGGCACCCGTAAGTTTAGACTACGGCATCCCTAGGCTTAGGCTAGGGCACCCCTAGGCTTAGGCTAAGGCTAGGGCTCCCCTACCCTAAGGCTAGGGCACCCCTAGGCTCAGGCTGGAGCCCTCCTAGGATTAGGCTAGGGCACGCCTACGCTTAGGATAAAGCTAGGGCACCCCTAGCCTCAGGCTAGGGCACCCCTAGGCTTAGGCTTGGGCACCCCTAGGCTTAGGCTAGGGCACCCCTAGACATTGGCTAAGGCTAGGGCTCCCCTAGCGGAAGGTTAGAGCACACCTAGGCTTAGACTAGGGCACCAATAGGCTAAGGCTAGGGCACCCGTAGGCTTAGGCCTAAGCTAGGGCTACCCTATCCTAAGGCTATGGCACCCTTAGACTTAGGCTAGGGCACCCCTAGGCTTAGGCTAGGGCACCCCTAGGCTTAGGCTAACGCTAGGGCACCCCTAGCCTAAGGCTGGGGCAACCCTAGGCTCAGGCTAGGACAACCCTAGGTTCAGGCTAGGGCAACCCTAGGCTCAGGCTAGGGCAACTCTAGGCTTAGGCTAGGGCACCCCTAGGCTTAGGCTAGGGCACCCCTAGGCTTAGGCTAAGGCTCGGGCACCCCTAGCCTAAGGCTAGGGCAACCCTAGACTCAGGCTAGGGCAACCCTAGGCTCAGGCTAGGGCCCCTAGGCTAAGGCTAGGGCACCCCTAGGATTAGGCTAGGGTATCCCTAGGATTAGGCTAGGGCACCCCTAGGCTTAGGCTAAGGCACCCCTAGGCTTAGGCTTTGAAACCCCTAATTTTAGGCTAGGGGACCCCTAGGCTTAGGCTAGGGCACCTCTTGGCTTAGGCTAGGGCATCCCTAGGCTTAGGCTATGGCACACCTAGTCTTAGGCTAAGGCTAGGGCTCCCCTAGCCTCAGGCTAGGGCACCCGTAGGCTCAGGCTAGGGCACCCCTAGGCTCAGGGTAGTACACCCCTAGGCTCAGGCTAGGGCACCCCTAGGCTTAAGTTAAGGCTAGGGCTCCCCTAGCCTCAGGTTAGGGCGCCCGTTTGCTCAGGCTAGATCACCCCTAGGCTCAGGCTAGGGCACCCCTAGGCATACGCTAAGGCTAGGGCTCCCCTAGCCTAAGGCTAGAGCATCCCTAGGCTTAGGCTAGGGCACCCCTAGGCTCAGGTTAGGGCACCCATAGGCTTAGGCTAGGGCACACGTAGGGTTAGCCTAAGGCTAGTGCTCCCCTAGCCTAAGGTTAGGGCACCCCTAGACTTAGGCTAGGCCACCCCTAAACTCAGGCTAAGGCACCCTAGGCTTAGGTTAGGGCACCCGTAGGCTTAGGATGAGGCTAGGGCTCCCATAGCCTCAGGCTAGGGCTCCCCTAGCCTCAGGCTAGGGCGCCCGTAGGCTCAGGCTAGATCACCCCTAGGCTCAGGCTAGGGCACCCCTAGGCTTACACTAAGGCTAGGGCTCCCCTAGCCTAAGGCTAGAGCACCCCTGGGCTTAGGCTAGGGAACCCCTAGGCTTACGCTAGGGCACCCCTAGGCTTAGGCTAAGGCTACGGCTCCCCTAGCCTCAGGTGAGGGCAACCCTAGAATCAGGCTAGGGCAATCCTAGGCTAGACTAAGGCTAGGGCTCCCCTTGCCTCAGGCTAGGGCACCCGAAGGCTCAGGTTAGGGCACCCCTAGGCTCAGGCTAGGGCACCCCTAGGCTTAGGCTAGGGCACTCCTAGGCCTAGGCTAAGGCAAGGGCTCCCCTAGCCTCAGGCTAGGGCACCCCTAGGCTTAGGCTAGGGCACCCCAAGGCTTAGGCTAGGGCACCGCTAGGCTTAGGCTAGGGCAACCCTAGGCTTAGCCTAGGGCACCCCTAGGCTTAGGCTAAGGTTACAGCTCCCCTAGCCTCAGGTTAGGGCACCCGTAGGCTCAGGGTAGGGCACCCCTAGGCTCAGTCTAGGTCACCCCACATCTTAGGCTAGGGCACCCCTAGGCTTAGGCTAGGGCACCCCTAGGCATAGGCAATGTCTAGGGCACCCCTAGCCTAAGGCTAGGGCAACCCTCGGCTCAGGCTAGGGCAACCATAGGCTCAGGCTAGGGCACCCCTAGGATTAGGCTAGGGCACCCCTAGGCTTAGGCTAAGGTTACAGCTCCCCTAGCCTAAGGCTAGGACACCCGTAGGCTCAGGCTAGGGCACCCCTAGGCTCAGGCTAGGGCACCCCTAGGCTTAGGCTAGTGCACCCCTAAGCTTACGCTAAGGCTAGGGCTCCCCTAGCCTCAGGCTAGGGCACCCCAAATCTTAGGCTAGGGCACCCCTAGGCTAAGGCTATGGCACCCTTAGGCTTAGGCTAGGGCACCCCTAGGCTTAGGCTAGGGTACCCCTAGGCTTAGGCTAGGGCACCCCTAGGCTTAGGCTAGGGCACCCCGAGGCATAGGCTAAGGCGACGGCTCCCCTAGCCTAAGGCTAGGGCACCGCTAGGCTTAGGCTAGGGCACCCCTAGGCTTAGGCTTGGAAACCCCTAGTTGTAGGCTAGGGGACCCCTAGGCTTAGGCTAGGGCACCTCTTGGCTTAGGCTAGGGCATCCCTAGGCTTAGGCTAGGGCACACCTAGGCTTAGGCTAAGGCTAGGGCTCCCCTAGCATAAGGCTAGGGCACCCCTAGCCTTAGGCTAGGGCACCCCTAGGCTTAGGCTATGGCAATCCTAGGCTACACTAAGGCTAGGGCTCCCCTAGCCTCAGGTTAGGGCACCCGTAGGCTCAGGCTAGGGCACCCCTAGGCTCAGGCTAGGACACCCCTAGGCTCAGGCTAGGGCACCCCAAGGCTTAGGCTAGGGCACCCCTAGGCTTAGGCTAGGGCACCCCTATGCTTAGGCTAAGGCTAGGGCTCCCCTAGCCTAAGGCAAGGGCACCCCTAGTCTCAGGCTAGGGCACCGCTAGGCTTAGGCTAGGTCACCCCTAGGCTTAGGCTAAGGCTTGGACTCCCTTAGCCTAAGGCAAAGGCACCTCTAATCTCAGGCTAGGGCACCCCTAGGCTTAGGCTAGGGCACCCCTAGGCTTAGGCTAGGGCGCCCCTAGGATTAGGCTAGGGCACCCCTAGGTTTAGGCTAAGGCTACGGCTCCCCTAGCCTCTGGCTAGGGCACCCCTAATCTTTGGCTAGGGCACCCCTAGGCTTAGGCTAGGGTACCCCTAGGCTTAAGTTAAAGCTATGGCTCCCCTAGCTTAAGGCTAGGGCACCAATAGGCACAGGCTAGGGCACCCCTAGGCTTAAGCTAGTGCACACCTAGGCTTTGGTTAAGGCTATGGCTCCCCTAGCCTAACGCTACGGCACCCCTAGGCGTAGGCTAGGGCACGCCTAGGCTTAGGCTAGGGCACCCCTAGGATTAGCCTAGGGCAAACCTAGGCTTTGGCTAAGCCTACGCCTCCCCTTGCCTCAGGCTAGGGCACCCCTAGACTCAGGCTATTGTACCCCGAGGCTTAGGCTAGGGAAATCCTAGGTTAGACTAAGGCTAGGGCTCCCCTAGCCTAAGGCTAAGGCACCCCTAGGCTTAGGCTAGGGCACCCCTCGGCTTTAGCTAGGGCACCCGTAGCCTTAGGCTAGGGCACCCCTAGGCTTAGGCTAGGGCTCCCCTAGCCCAACTCTAGGGCACCCCTAGCCCAAGGCTAGGGTACCCCTAGGCTTAGGCTAGGGCACCCCAAGGCTTAGGCTAGGGCACGCCTAGGCTTAAGCTAGGGCACCCCTAGGCACAGGCTAGGGAACCCCAACGCTTAGGCTAGGGCACCCCCAGAATTAGCCTAAGGCTAGGGCTCCCCTAGCGTAAGGCTAGGACACCCCTAGGTTTAGGCTAGGGCACCCATAGGCTTAGGCTAGGGCACCCCTAGGCTTAGACTAAGGCTACGGCTCGACTAGCCTAAGGCTAGGTGACCCTTAGGCTTAGGCTAGGGCACCCCTAGGCTTAGGCTAGGGCACCCCTAGGCTTAGGCTAAGGCTAGGGCTCCCCTAGCCTAAGGCTAAGGCACCGCTAGGCTTAGGCTAGGGCACCCCTCGGCTTTAGCTAGGGCACCCGTAGCCTTAGGCTAGGGCACCCCTAGGCTTAGGCTAGGGCTCCCCTAGCCCAACTCTAGGGCACCCCTAGCACAAGACTAGGGTACCCCTAGGCTTAGGCTAGGGCACCCCAAGGCTTAGGCTAAGGCACCCCTAGGCTTAGGCTAGGGCACCCCAAGGCTTAGGCTAGGGCACCCCTAGGCTTAGGATAGGGCACTCCTAGGCTTAGGCTATGGCACCCCTAGGCTTTGGCTAGGGCACCCCTAAGCTTAGGCTAGGGCGCCCCTAGGCTTAGGATAGGGCACCCCTAGGCTTAGGATAGGGCACCCCAAGGCTTAGGCTAGGGTACCCCTAGGCTTAGGCTAGGGCACACCAAGGCTTAGGCTAGGGCACCCCAAGGCTTAGGCTAGGGCACCCCCCGGCTATGGCTAAGGCTAGGACTCCCCTAGCTTAAGGCTAGGGCACCCCTACGCTTAGGCTAGGGCACCCCTAGGCTTATCCTAGGTAACCCTAGGCTTAGACTAGGGCACCACTAGGCTTAGGCTAAGGCTAGGACTCCCCTAGCCTAAGGCAAGGGTACCCCTAGCCTTAGGCTAGGGCACCCCTAGGCTTAGGCTAGGGCACCCCTAGGCTTAGACTAAGGCTACGGCTCGACTAGCTTAAGGCTAGGCAACCCCTAGGCTTAGGCTAGGGCACCCCTAGGCTTAGGCTAAGGCTTTGGCTCCCCTAGCCTAAGGCTAGGGCACCTCTAGGCTTAGACTAGGGCACCCCTAGGCTTAGGCTGGGCACCCCTAGGCATAGGCTAAGGCTAGGGCTCCCCTAACCTAAGGCTAGGGCACCCCTTGGCTTAGGCTAGGGCACCCCTAGGCTTAGGCTTGGGCACCCATAGGCTTAGGCTAGGGCACCCCTAGGCTTAGGCTAAGGCTAAGGCTCCCCTAGCCCAAGGCTAGGGCACCCCTAGGTTTAGGGTAGGGCACCCCTAGGCCTAGGCTAGGGCACATCTAGGCTTAGGCTAGGGCACCCCAAGGCTTAGGCTAAGGCTAGTGCTTCCATAGCCTAAGGCTAGGGCACCCCCAAGCTTAGGCTAGGGCACCCCTAGGCTTAGGCTTGGACACCCCTAGGCGTAGGCGAGGGCACCCCTTGCTTAGGCTCAGGCTAGTGCTCCCCTAGCCTAAGGCTAGGGCACCCATAGTTTTAAGCTAGGGCACCCCTAGTCTTAGGCAACGGCACCACTAGGCTTTGTCTAGGGCACCCCTAGGCTTAGGCTAGGGCACCCCGAGGCTTAGGCTAGGGCACCCCTAGGCTTAGGCTAAGGCTAGGGCTTCCCTAGCCTAAGGCAAGGGCACCCCTCGGCTTAGGCTAGGGCACCCCTAGGCTTAGGCTAAGGCAACCCTAGGCTTAGGCTAGGATACACCTAGGCTTATGCTAGGGCACCCCTAGGATTAGGCTAGGGCACCCATATAATTAGCCTAAGGCTAGGGATCCCCTAGCCTAAATCTAGGGAACCCCTGGCCTTAGGCTACGGCACCCCTAAGCTTAGGCTAGGGCACCCTTACGCTTAGGCTAGGGCAACCCTAGGCTTAGGCTAGGGTACACCTAGGCTTTGGCTAGGGCACCACTAGTCTTAGGCAACGGCACCACTAGGCTTTGGCTAGGGCACCCGTCGGCTTAGGCTAAGGCTAGGACTCCCCTAGCCTAAGGCTAGGGCACCCTAGGCATAGGCTAGGGCACCCCTAGGCTTTGGCTAAGGCTAGGGCACCCCTAGGGTTATGCAAGGGCACTCTTAGGCTTAGGCTTGGGCACCCCTAGGCTTAGGCTAGGACACTCCAAGGTTTAGGCTAGGGCACCCCTAGGCTAAGGCTATGGCACCCTTAGGCTTAGGCTAGGGCACCCCTAGGCTTAGGCTAGGGTACCCCTAGGCTTAGGCTAGGGCACCCCTAGGCTTAGGCTAGGGCACCCCGAGGCATAGGCTAAGGCGACGGCTCCCCTAGCCTAAGGCTAGGGAACCGCTAGGCTTAGGCTAGGGCACCCCTAGGCTTAGGCTTGGAAACCCCTAGTTGTAGGCTAGGGGACCCCTAGGCTTAGGCTAGGGCACCTCTTGGCTTAGGCTAGGCCATCCCTAGGCTTAGGCTAGGGCACACCTAGGCTTAGGCTAAGGCTAGGGCTCCCCTAGCATAAGGCTAGGGCACCCCTAGCCTTAGGCTAGGGCACCCCTAGGCTTAGGCTATGGCAATCCTAGGCTACACTAAGGCTAGGGCTCCCCTAGCCTCAGGTTAGGGCACCCGTAGGCTCAGGCTAGGGCACCCCTAGGCTCAGGCTAGGACACCCCTAGGCTCAGGCTAGGGCACCCCAAGGCTTAGGCTAGGGCACCCTAGGCTTAGGCTAGGGCACCCCTAGGCTTAGACTAAGGCTACGGCTCGACTAGCTTAAGGCTAGGCAACCCCTAGGCTTAGGCTAGGGCACCCCTAGGCTTAGGCTAAGGCTTTGGCTCCCCTAGCCTAAGGCTAGGGCACCTCTAGGCTTAGACTAGGGCACCCCTAGGCTTAGGCTGGGCACCCCTAGGCATAGGCTAAGGCTAGGGCTCCCCTAACCTAAGGCTAGGGCACCCCTTGGCTTAGGCTAGGGCACCCCTAGGCTTAGGCTTGGGCACCCATAGGCTTAGGCTAGGGCACCCCTAGGCTTAGGCTAAGGCTAAGGCTCCCCTAGCCCAAGGCTAGGGCACCCCTAGGTTTAGGGTAGGGCACCCCTAGGCCTAGGCTAGGGCACATCTAGGCTTAGGCTAGGGCACCCCAAGGCTTAGGCTAAGGCTAGTGCTTCCATAGCCTAAGGCTAGGGCACCCCCAGGCTTAGGCTAGGGCACCCCTAGGCTTAGGCTTGGACACCCCTAGGCGTAGGCGAGGGCACCCCTTGCTTAGGCTCAGGCTAGTGCTCCCCTAGCCTAAGGCTAGGGCACCCATAGTTTTAAGCTAGGGCACCCCTAGTCTTAGGCAACGGCACCACTAGGCTTTGTCTAGGGCACCCCTAGGCTTAGGCTAGGGCACCCCGAGGCTTAGGCTAGGGCACCCCTAGGCTTAGGCTAAGGCTAGGGCTTCCCTAGCCTAAGGCAAGGGCACCCCTCGGCTTAGGCTAGGGCACCCCTAGGCTTAGGCTAAGGCAACCCTAGGCTTAGGCTAGGATACACCTAGGCTTATGCTAGGGCACCCCTAGGATTAGGCTAGGGCACCCATATAATTAGCCTAAGGCTAGGGATCCCCTAGCCTAAATCTAGGGAACCCCTGGCCTTAGGCTACGGCACCCCTAAGCTTAGGCTAGGGCACCCTTACGCTTAGGCTAGGGCAACCCTAGGCTTAGGCTAGGGTACACCTAGGCTTTGGCTAGGGCACCACTAGTCTTAGGCAACGGCACCACTAGGCTTTGGCTAGGGCACCCGTCGGCTTAGGCTAAGGCTAGGACTCCCCTAGCCTAAGGCTAGGGCACCCTAGGCATAGGCTAGGGCACCCCTAGGCTTTGGCTAAGGCTAGGGCACCCCTAGGGTTATGCAAGGGCACTCTTAGGCTTAGGCTTGGGCACCCCTAGGCTTAGGCTAGGACACTCCAAGGTTTAGGCTAGGGCACCCCTAGGCTAAGGCTATGGCACCCTTAGGCTTAGGCTAGGGCACCCCTAGGCTTAGGCTAGGGTACCCCTAGGCTTAGGCTAGGGCACCCCTAGGCTTAGGCTAGGGCACCCCGAGGCATAGGCTAAGGCGACGGCTCCCCTAGCCTAAGGCTAGGGAACCGCTAGGCTTAGGCTAGGGCACCCCTAGGCTTAGGCTTGGAAACCCCTAGTTGTAGGCTAGGGGACCCCTAGGCTTAGGCTAGGGCACCTCTTGGCTTAGGCTAGGCCATCCCTAGGCTTAGGCTAGGGCACACCTAGGCTTAGGCTAAGGCTAGGGCTCCCCTAGCATAAGGCTAGGGCACCCCTAGCCTTAGGCTAGGGCACCCCTAGGCTTAGGCTATGGCAATCCTAGGCTACACTAAGGCTAGGGCTCCCCTAGCCTCAGGTTAGGGCACCCGTAGGCTCAGGCTAGGGCACCCCTAGGCTCAGGCTAGGACACCCCTAGGCTCAGGCTAGGGCACCCCAAGGCTTAGGCTAGGGCACCCTAGGCTTAGGCTAGGGCACCCCTATGCTTAGGCTAAGGCTAGGGCTCCCCTAGCCTAAGGCAAGGGCACCCCTAGTCTCAGGCTAGGGCACCGCTAGGCTTAGGCTAGGTCACCCCTAGGCTTAGGCTAAGGCTTGGACTCCCTTAGCCTAAGGCAAAGGCACCTCTAATCTCAGGCTAGGGCACCCCTAGGCTTAGGCTAGGGCACCCCTAGGCTTAGGCTAGGGCGCCCCTAGGATTAGGCTAGGGCACCCCTAGGTTTAGGCTAAGGCTACGGCTCCCCTAGCCTCTGGCTAGGGCACCCCTAATCTTTGGCTAGGGCACCCCTAGGCTTCGGCTAGGGTACCCCTAGGCTTAAGTTAAAGCTATGGCTCCCCTAGCTTAAGGCTAGGGCACCAATAGGCACAGGCTAGGGCACCCCTAGGCTTAAGCTAGTGCACACCTAGGCTTTGGTTAAGGCTATGGCTCCCCTAGCCTAACGCTACGGCACCCCTAGGCGTAGGCTAGGGCACGCCTAGGCTTAGGCTAGGGCACCCCTAGGATTAGCCTAGGGCAAACCTAGGCTTTGGCTAAGCCTACGCCTCCCCTTGCCTCAGGCTAGGGCACCCCTAGACTCAGGCTATTGTACCCCGAGGCTTAGGCTAGGGAAATCCTAGGTTAGACTAAGGCTAGGGCTCCCCTAGCCTAAGGCTAAGGCACCCCTAGGCTTAGGCTAGGGCACCCCTCGGCTTTAGCTAGGGCACCCGTAGCCTTAGGCTAGGGCACCCCTAGGCTTAGGCTAGGGCTCCCCTAGCCCAACTCTAGGGCACCCCTAGCCCAAGGCTAGGGTACCCCTAGGCTTAGGCTAGGGCACCCCAAGGCTTAGGCAAGGGCACGCCTAGGCTTAAGCTAGGGCACCCCTAGGCACAGGCTAGGGAACCCCTACGCTTAGGCTAGGGCACCCCCAGAATTAGCCTAAGGCTAGGGCTCCCCTAGCGTAAGGCTAGGACACCCCTAGGTTTAGGCTAGGGCACCCATAGGCTTAGGCTAGGGCACCCCTAGGCTTAGACTAAGGCTACGGCTCGACTAGCCTAAGGCTAGGTGACCCCTAGCCTTAGGCTAGGGCACCCCTAGGCTTAGGCTAGGGCACCCCTAGGCTTAGGCTAAGGCTAGGGCTCCCCTAGCCTAAGGCTAAGGCACCGCTAGGCTTAGGCTAGGGCACCCCTCGGCTTTAGCTAGGGCACCCGTAGCCTTAGGCTAGGGCACCCCTAGGCTTAGGCTAGGGCTCCCCTAGCCCAACTCTAGGGCACCCCTAGCCCAAGACTAGGGCACCCCAAGGCTTAGGCTAAGGCACCCCTAGGCTTAGGCTAGGGCACCCCAAGGCTTAGGCTAGGGCACCTCTAGGCTTAGGATAGGGCACCCCTAGGCTTAGGCTATGGCACCCCTAGGCTTTGGCTAGGGCACCCCTAAGCTTAGGCTAGGGCGCCCCTAGGCTTAGGATAGGGCACCCCTAGGCTTAGGATAGGGCACCCCAAGGCTTAGGCTAGGGTACCCCTAGGCTTAGGCTAGGGCACACCAAGGCTTAGGCTAGGGCACCCCAAGGCATAGGCTAGGGCACACCCCGGCTATGGCTAAGGCTAGGACTCCCCTAGCTTAAGGCTAGGGCACCCCTACGCTTAGGCCAGGGCACCCCTAGGCTTATCCTAAGTAACCCTAGGCTTAGACTAGGGCACCACTAGGCTTAGGCTAAGGCTAGGACTCCCCTAGCCTAAGGCAAGGGTACCCCTAGCCTTAGGCTAGGGCACCCCTAGGCTTAGGCTAGGGCACCCCTAGGCTTAGACTAAGGCTACGGCTCGACTAGCTTAAGGCTAGGGAACCCCTAGGCTTAGGCTAGGGCACCCCTAGGCTTAGGCTAAGGCTTTGGCTCCCCTAGCCTAAGGCTAGGGCACCTCTAGGCTTAGACTAGGGCACCCCTAGGCTTAGGCTGGGCACCCCTAGGCTTAGGCTAAGGCTAGGGCTCCCCTAACCTAAGGCTAGGGCACCCCTTGGCTTAGGCTAGGGCACCCCTAGGCTTAGGCTTGGGCACCCATAGGCTTAGGCTAGGGCACCCCTAGGCTTAGGCTAAGGCTAAGGCTCCCCTAGCCCAAGGCTAGGGCACCCCTAGGTTTAGGGTAGGGCACCCCTAGGCCTAGGCTAGGGCACATCTAGGCTTAGGCTAGGGCACCCCAAGGCTTAGGCTAAGGCTAGTGCTTCCATAGCCTAAGGCTAGGGCACCCCCAGGCTTAGGCTAGGGCACCCCTAGGCTTAGGCTTGGACACCCCTAGGCGTAGGCGAAGGCACCCCTTGCTTAGGCTCAGGCTAGTGCTCCCCTAGCCTAAGGCTAGGGCACCCATAGTTTTAGGCTAGGGCACCCCTAGTCTTAGGCAACGGCACCACTAGGCTTTGTCTAGGGCACCCCTAGGCTTAGGCTAGGGCACCCCGAGGCTTAGGCTAGGGCACCCCTAGGCTTAGGCTAAGGCTAGGGCTTCCCTAGCCTAAGGCAAGGGCACCCCTCGGCTTAGGCTAGGGCACCCCTAGGCTTAGGCTAGGGCAACCCTAGGCTTAGGCTAGGATACACCTAGGCTTATGCTAGGGCACCCCTAGGATTAGGCTAGGGCACCCATATAATTAGCCTAAGGCTAGGGATCCCCTAGCCTAAATCTAGGGAACCCCTGGCCTTAGGCTACGGCACCCCTAAGCTTAGGCTAGGGCACCCTTACGCTTAGGCTAGGGCAACCCTAGGCTTAGGCTAGGGTACACCTAGGCTTTGGCTAGGGCACCACTAGTCTTAGGCAACGGCACCACTAGGCTTTGGCTAGGGCACCCGTCGGCTTAGGCTAAGGCTAGGACTCCCCTAGCCTAAGGCTAGGGCACCCTAGGCATAGGCTAGGGCACCCCTAGGCTTTGGCTAAGGCTAGGGCACCCCTAGGGTTATGCAAGGGCACTCTTAGGCTTAGGCTTGGGCACCCCTAGGCTTAGGCTAGGACACTCCAAGGTTTAGGCTAGGGCTCCCCTAGGCTTAAGATAGGGCACCCCTAGGCTTAGGCTATGGCACCCCTTGCCTCAGGCTAGGGCACCCCTAGACTCAGGCTATTGTACCCCGAGGCTTAGGCTAGGGAAATCCTAGGTTAGACTAAGGCTAGGGCTCCCCTAGCCTAAGGCTAAGGCACCCCTAGGCTTAGGCTAGGGCACCCCTCGGCTTTAGCTAGGGCACCCGTAGCCTTAGGCTAGGGCACCCCTAGGCTTAGGCTAGGGCTCCCCTAGCCCAACTCTAGGGCACCCCTAGCCCAAGGCTAGGGTACCCCTAGGCTTAGGCTAGGGCACCCCAAGGCTTAGGCAAGGGCACGCCTAGGCTTAAGCTAGGGCACCCCTAGGCACAGGCTAGGGAACCCCTACGCTTAGGCTAGGGCACCCCCAGAATTAGCCTAAGGCTAGGGCTCCCCTAGCGTAAGGCTAGGACACCCCTAGGTTTAGGCTAGGGCACCCATAGGCTTAGGCTAGGGCACCCCTAGGCTTAGACTAAGGCTACGGCTCGACTAGCCTAAGGCTAGGTGACCCCTAGGCTTAGGCTAGGGCACCCCTAGGCTTAGGCTAGTGCACCCCTAGGCTTAGGCTAAGGATAGGGCTCCCCTAGCCTAAGGCTAAGGCACCGCTAGGCTTAGGCTAGGGCACCCCTCGGCTTTAGCTAGGGCACCCGTAGCCTTAGGCTAGGGCACCCCTAGGCTTAGGCTAGGGCTCCCCTAGCCCAACTCTAGGGCACCCCTAGCCCAAGACTAGGGCACCCCAAGGCTTAGGCTAAGGCACCCCTAGGCTTAGGCTAGGGCACCCCAAGGCTTAGGCTAGGGCACCCCTAGGCTTAGGATAGGGCACCCCTAGGCTTAGGCTATGGCACCCCTAGGCTTTGGCTAGGGCACCCCTAAGCTTAGGCTAGGGCGCCCCTAGGCTTAGGATAGGGCACCCCTAGGCTTAGGATAGGGCACCCCAAGGCTTAGGCTAGGGTACCCCTAGGCTTAGGCTAGGGCACACCAAGGCTTAGGCTAGGGCACCCCAAGGCATAGGCTAGGGCACCCCCCGGCTATGGCTAAGGCTAGGACTCCCCTAGCTTAAGGTTAGGGCACCCCTACGCTTAGGCCAGGGCACCCCTAGGCTTATCCTAGGTAACCCTAGGCTTAGACTAGGGCACCACTAGGCTTAGGCTAAGGCTAGGACTCCCCTAGCCTAAGGCAAGGGTACCCCTAGCCTTAGGCTAGGGCACCCCTAGGCTTAGGCTAGGGCACCCCTAGGCTTAGACTAAGGCTACGGCTCGACTAGCTTAAGGCTAGGGAACCCCTAGGCTTAGGCTAGGGCACCCCTAGGCTTAGGCTAAGGCTTTGGCTCCCCTAGCCTAAGGCTAGGGCACCTCTAGGCTTAGACTAGGGCACCCCTAGGCTTAGGCTGGGCACCCCTAGGCTTAGGCTAAGGCTAGGGCTCCCCTAACCTAAGGCTAGGGCACCCCTTGGCTTAGGCTAGGGCACCCCTAGGCTTAGGCTTGGGCACCCATAGGCTTAGGCTAGGGCACCCCTAGGCTTAGGCTAAGGCTAAGGCTCCCCTAGCCCAAGGCTAGGGCACCCCTAGGTTTAGGGTAGGGCACCCCTAGGCCTAGGCTAGGGCACATCTAGGCTTAGGCTAGGGCACCCCAAGGCTTAGGCTAAGGCTAGTGCTTCCATAGCCTAAGGCTAGGGCACCCCCAGGCTTAGGCTAGGGCACCCCTAGGCTTAGGCTTGGACACCCCTAGGCGTAGGCGAAGGCACCCCTTGCTTAGGCTCAGGCTAGTGCTCTCCTAGCCTAAGGCTAGGGCACCCATAGTTTTAGGCTAGGGCACCCCTAGTCTTAGGCAACGGCACCACTAGGCTTTGTCTAGGGCACCCCTAGGCTTAGGCTAGGGCACCCCGAGGCTTAGGCTAGGGCACCCCTAGGCTTAGGCTAAGGCTAGGGCTTCCCTAGCCTAAGGCAAGGGCACCCCTCGGCTTAGGCTAGGGCACCCCTAGGCTTAGGCTAGGGCAACCCTAGGCTTAGGCTAGGATACACCTAGGCTTATGCTAGGGCACCCCTAGGATTAGGCTAGGGCACCCATATAATTAGCCTAAGGCTAGGGATCCCCTAGCCTAAATCTAGGGAACCCCTGGCCTTAGGCTACGGCACCCCTAAGCTTAGGCTAGGGCACCCTTACGCTTAGGCTAGGGCAACCCTAGGCTTAGGCTAGGGTACACCTAGGCTTTGGCTAGGGCACCACTAGTCTTAGGCAACGGCACCACTAGGCTTTGGCTAGGGCACCCGTCGGCTTAGGCTAAGGCTAGGACTCCCCTAGCCTAAGGCTAGGGCACCCTAGGCATAGGCTAGGGCACCCCTAGGCTTTGGCTAAGGCTAGGGCACCCCTAGGGTTATGCAAGGGCACTCTTAGGCTTAGGCTTGGGCACCCCTAGGCTTAGGCTAGGACACTCCAAGGTTTAGGCTAGGGCTCCCCTAGGCTTAAGATAGGGCACCCCTAGGCTTAGGCTATGGCACCCCTAGGCTTAGGCTAGGGCACCCCTAGGCTTAAGCTAGGGGACCCCTATGCTTAGGCTAATGCTAGGGTTTCCCTAGCCTAAGGCTAGGGAACCCCTAGGCTTAGGCTAGGGCACCACTAGGCTTAGGCTAGGGCACCCCTAAGCTTAGGCTAGGGAACCCCTATGCTTAGGCTAGGGCACCCCCAGAATTAGCCTAAGGCTAGGGCTCCCCTAGCGTAAGGCTAGGACACCCCTAGGCTTAGGCTAGGGCACCCCTAGACATTGGCTAAGGCTAGGGCTCCCCTAGCGGAAGGTTAGAGCACACCTAGGCTTAGACTAGGGCACCAATAGGCTAAGGCTAGGGCACCCGTAGGCTTAGGCCTAAGCTAGGGCTACCCTATCCTAAGGCTATGGCACCCTTAGACTTAGGCTAGGGCACCCCTAGGCTTAGGCTAGGGCACCCCTAGGCTTAGGCTAACGCTAGGGCACCCCTAGCCTAAGGCTGGGGCAACCCTAGGCTCAGGCTAGGACAACCCTAGGTTCAGGTTAGGGCAACCCTAGGCTCAGGCTAGGGCAACTCTAGGCTTAGGCTAGGGCACCCCTAGGCTTAGGCTAGGGCACCCCTAGGCTTAGGCTAAGGCTCGGGCACCCCTAGCCTAAGGCTAGGGCAACCCTAGACTCAGGCTAGGGCAACCCTAGGCTCAGGCTAGGGCCCCTAGGCTAAGGCTAGGGCACCCCTAGGATTAGGCTAGGGTATCCCTAGGATTAGGCTAGGGCACCCCTAGGCTTAGGCTAAGGCACCCCTAGGCTTAGGCTTTGAAACCCCTAATTTTAGGCTAGGGGACCCCTAGGCTTAGGCTAGGGCACCTCTTGGCTTAGGCTAGGGCATCCCTAGGCTTAGGCTATGGCACACCTAGTCTTAGGCTAAGGCTAGGGCTCCCCTAGCCTCAGGCTAGGGCACCCGTAGGCTCAGGCTAGGGCACCCCTAGGCTCAGGGTAGTACACCCCTAGGCTCAGGCTAGGGCACCCCTAGGCTTAAGTTAAGGCTAGGGCTCCCCTAGCCTCAGGTTAGGGCGCCCGTTTGCTCAGGCTAGATCACCCCTAGGCTCAGGCTAGGGCACCCCTAGGCATACGCTAAGGCTAGGGCTCCCCTAGCCTAAGGCTAGAGCACCCCTAGGCTTAGGCTAGGGCACCCCTAGGCTCAGGTTAGGGCACCCATAGGCTTAGGCTAGGGCACACGTAGGGTTAGCCTAAGGCTAGTGCTCCCCTAGCCTAAGGCTAGGGCACCCCTAGACTTAGGCTAGGCCACCCCTAAACTCAGGCTAAGGCACCCTAGGCTTAGGTTAGGGCACCCGTAGGCTTAGGATGAGGCTAGGGCTCCCATAGCCTCAGGCTAGGGCTCCCCTAGCCTCAGGCTAGGGCGCCCGTAGGCTCAGGCTAGATCACCCCTAGGCTCAGGCTAGGGCACCCCTAGGCTTACACTAAGGCTAGGGCTCCCCTAGCCTAAGGCTAGAGCACCCCTGGGCTTAGGCTAGGGAACCCCTAGGCTTACGCTAGGGCACCCCTAGGCTTAGGCTAAGGCTACGGCTCCCCTAGCCTCAGGTGAGGGCAACCCTAGAATCAGGCTAGGGCAATCCTAGGCTAGACTAAGGCTAGGGCTCCCCTTGCCTCAGGCTAGGGCACCCGAAGGCTCAGGTTAGGGCACCCCTAGGCTCAGGCTAGGGCACCCCTAGGCTTAGGCTAGGGCACTCCTAGGCCTAGGCTAAGGCAAGGGCTCCCCTAGCCTCAGGCTAGGGCACCCCTAGGCTTAGGCTAGGGCACCCCAAGGCTTAGGCTAGGGCACCGCTAGGCTTAGGCTAGGGCAACCCTAGGCTTAGCCTAGGGCACCCCTAGGCTTAGGCTAAGGTTACAGCTCCCCTAGCCTCAGGTTAGGGCACCCGTAGGCTCAGGGTAGGGCACCCCTAGGCTCAGTCTAGGTCACCCCACATCTTAGGCTAGGGCACCCCTAGGCTTAGGCTAGGGCACCCCTAGGCATAGGCAATGTCTAGGGCACCCCTAGCCTAAGGCTAGGGCAACCCTCGGCTCAGGCTAGGGCAACCATAGGCTCAGGCTAGGGCACCCCTAGGATTAGGCTAGGGCACCCCTAGGCTTAGGCTAAGGTTACAGCTCCCCTAGCCTAAGGCTAGGACACCCGTAGGCTCAGGCTAGGGCACCCCTAGGCTCAGGCTAGGGCACCCCTAGGCTTAGGCTAGTGCACCCCTAAGCTTACGCTAAGGCTAGGGCTCCCCTAGCCTCAGGCTAGGGCACCCCAAATCTTAGGCTAGGGCACCCCTAGGCTAAGGCTATGGCACCCTTAGGCTTAGGCTAGGGCACCCCTAGGATTAGGCTAGGGTACCCCTAGGCTTAGGCTAGGGCACCCCTAGGCTTAGGCTAGGGCACCCCGAGGCATAGGCTAAGGCGACGGCTCCCCTAGCCTAAGGCTAGGGCACCGCTAGGCTTAGGCTAGGGCACCCCTAGGCTTAGGCTTGGAAACCCCTAGTTGTAGGCTAGGGGACCCCTAGGCTTAGGCTAGGGCACCTCTTGGCTTAGGCTAGGGCATCCCTAGGCTTAGGCTAGGGCACACCTAGGCTTAGGCTAAGGCTAGGGCTCCCCTAGCATAAGGCTAGGGCACCCCTAGCCTTAGGCTAGGGCACCCCTAGGCTTAGGCTATGGCAATCCTAGGCTACACTAAGGCTAGGGCTCCCCTAGCCTCAGGTTAGGGCACCCGTAGGCTCAGGCTAGGGCACCCCTAGGCTCAGGCTAGGACACCCCTAGGCTCAGGCTAGGGCACCCCAAGTCTTAGGCTAGGGCACCCCTAGGCTTAGGCTAGGGCACCCCTATGCTTAGGCTAAGGCTAGGGCTCCCCTAGCCTAAGGCAAGGGCACCCCTAGTCTCAGGCTAGGGCACCGCTAGGCTTAGGCTAGGTCACCCCTAGGCTTAGGCTAAGGCTTGGACTCCCTTAGCCTAAGGCAAAGGCACCTCTAATCTCAGGCTAGGGCACCCCTAGGCTTAGGCTAGGGCACCCCTAGGCTTAGGCTAGGGCGCCCCTAGGATTAGGCTAGGGCACCCCTAGGTTTAGGCTAAGGCTACGGCTCCCCTAGCCTCTGGCTAGGGCACCCCTAATCTTTGGCTAGGGCACCCCTAGGCTTAGGCTAGGGTACCCCTAGGCTTAAGTTAAAGCTATGGCTCCCCTAGCTTAAGGCTAGGGCACCAATAGGCACAGGCTAGGGCACCCCTAGGCTTAAGCTAGTGCACACCTAGGCTTTGGTTAAGGCTATGGCTCCCCTAGCCTAACGCTACGGCACCCCTAGGCGTAGGCTAGGGCACGCCTAGGCTTAGGCTAGGGCACCCCTAGGATTAGCCTAGGGCAAACCTAGGCTTTGGCTAAGCCTACGCCTCCCCTTGCCTCAGGCTAGGGCACCCCTAGACTCAGGCTATTGTACCCCGAGGCTTAGGCTAGGGAAATCCTAGGTTAGACTAAGGCTAGGGCTCCCCTAGCCTAAGGCTAAGGCACCCCTAGGCTTAGGCTAGGGCACCCCTCGGCTTTAGCTAGGGCACCCGTAGCCTTAGGCTAGGGCACCCCTAGGCTTAGGCTAGGGCTCCCCTAGCCCAACTCTAGGGCACCCCTAGCCCAAGGCTAGGGTACCCCTAGGCTTAGGCTAGGGCACCCCAAGGCTTAGGCTAGGGCACGCCTAGGCTTAAGCTAGGGCACCCCTAGGCACAGGCTAGGGAACCCCTACGCTTAGGCTAGGGCACCCCCAGAATTAGCCTAAGGCTAGGGCTCCCCTAGCGTAAGGCTAGGACACCCCTAGGTTTAGGCTAGGGCACCCATAGGCTTAGGCTAGGGCACCCCTAGGCTTAGACTAAGGCTACGGCTCGACTAGCCTAAGGCTAGGTGACCCTTAGGCTTAGGCTAGGGCACCCCTAGGCTTAGGCTAGGGCACCCCTAGGCTTAGGCTAAGGCTAGGGCTCCCCTAGCCTAAGGCTAAGGCACCGCTAGGCTTAGGCTAGGGCACCCCTCGGCTTTAGCTAGGGCACCCGTAGCCTTAGGCTAGGGCACCCCTAGGCTTAGGCTAGGGCTCCCCTAGCCCAACTCTAGGGCACCCCTAGCACAAGACTAGGGTACCCCTAGGCTTAGGCTAGGGCACCCCAAGGCTTAGGCTAAGGCACCCCTAGGCTTAGGCTAGGGCACCCCAAGGCTTAGGCTAGGGCACCCCTAGGCTTAGGATAGGGCACTCCTAGGCTTAGGCTATGGCACCCCTAGGCTTTGGCTAGGGCACCCCTAAGCTTAGGCTAGGGCGCCCCTAGGCTTAGGATAGGGCACCCCTAGGCTTAGGATAGGGCACCCCAAGGCTTAGGCTAAGGTACCCCTAGGCTTAGGCTAGGGCACACCAAGGCTTAGGCTAGGGCACCCCAAGGCTTAGGCTAGGGCACCCCCCGGCTATGGCTAAGGCTAGGACTCCCCTAGCTTAAGGCTAGGGCACCCCTACGCTTAGGCTAGGGCACCCCTAGGCTTATCCTAGGTAACCCTAGGCTTAGACTAGGGCACCACTAGGCTTAGGCTAAGGCTAGGACTCCCCTAGCCTAAGGCAAGGGTACCCCTAGCCTTAGGCTAGGGCACCCCTAGGCTTAGGCTAGGGCACCCCTAGGCTTAGACTAAGGCTACGGCTCGACTAGCTTAAGGCTAGGCAACCCCTAGGCTTAGGCTAGGGCACCCCTAGGCTTAGGCTAAGGCTTTGGCTCCCCTAGCCTAAGGCTAGGGCACCTCTAGGCTTAGACTAGGGCACCCCTAGGCTTAGGCTGGGCACCCCTAGGCATAGGCTAAGGCTAGGGCTCCCCTAACCTAAGGCTAGGGCACCCCTTGGCTTAGGCTAGGGCACCCCTAGGCTTAGGCTTGGGCACCCATAGGCTTAGGCTAGGGCACCCCTAGGCTTAGGCTAAGGCTAAGGCTCCCCTAGCCCAAGGCTAGGGCACCCCTAGGTTTAGGGTAGGGCACCCCTAGGCCTAGGCTAGGGCACATCTAGGCTTAGGCTAGGGCACCCCAAGGCTTAGGCTAAGGCTAGTGCTTCCATAGCCTAAGGCTAGGGCACCCCCAGGCTTAGGCTAGGGCACCCCTAGGCTTAGGCTTGGACACCCCTAGGCGTAGGCGAGGGCACCCCTTGCTTAGGCTCAGGCTAGTGCTCCCCTAGCCTAAGGCTAGGGCACCCATAGTTTTAGGCTAGGGCACCCCTAGTCTTAGGCAACGGCACCACTAGGCTTTGTCTAGGGCACCCCTAGGCTTAGGCTAGGGCACCCCGAGGCTTAGGCTAGGGCACCCCTAGGCTTAGGCTAAGGCTAGGGCTTCCCTAGCCTAAGGCAAGGGCACCCCTCGGCTTAGGCTAGGGCACCCCTAGGCTTAGGCTAGGGCAACCCTAGGCTTAGGCTAGGATACACCTAGGCTTATGCTAGGGCACCCCTAGGATTAGGCTAGGGCACCCATATAATTAGCCTAAGGCTAGGGATCCCCTAGCCTAAATCTAGGGAACCCCTGGCCTTAGGCTACGGCACCCCTAAGCTTAGGCTAGGGCACCCTTACGCTTAGGCTAGGGCAACCCTAGGCTTAGGCTAGGGTACACCTAGGCTTTGGCTAGGGCACCACTAGTCTTAGGCAACGGCACCACTAGGCTTTGGCTAGGGCACCCGTCGGCTTAGGCTAAGGCTAGGACTCCCCTAGCCTAAGGCTAGGGCACCCTAGGCATAGGCTAGGGCACCCCTAGGCTTTGGCTAAGGCTAGGGCACCCCTAGGGTTATGCAAGGGCACTCTTAGGCTTAGGCTTGGGCACCCCTAGGCTTAGGCTAGGACACTCCAAGGTTTAGGCTAGGGCACCCCTAGGCTAAGGCTATGGCACCCTTAGGCTTAGGCTAGGGCACCCCTAGGCTTAGGCTAGGGTACCCCTAGGCTTAGGCTAGGGTACCCCTAGGCTTAGGCTAGGGCACCCCGAGGCATAGGCTAAGGCGACGGCTCCCCTAGCCTAAGGCTAGGGCACCGCTAGGCTTAGGCTAGGGCACCCCTAGGCTTAGGCTTGGAAACCCCTAGTTGTAGGCTAGGGGACCCCTAGGCTTAGGCTAGGGCACCTCTTGGCTTAGGCTAGGCCATCCCTAGGCTTAGGCTAGGGCACACCTAGGCTTAGGCTAAGGCTAGGGCTCCCCTAGCATAAGGCTAGGGCACCCCTAGCCTTAGGCTAGGGCACCACTAGGCTTAGGCTATGGCAATCCTAGGCTACACTAAAGCTAGGGCTCCCCTAGCCTCAGGTTAGGGCACCCGTAGGCTCAGGCTAGGGCACCCCTAGGCTCAGGCTAGGACACCCCTAGGCTCAGGCTAGGGCACCCCAAGGCTTAGGCTAGGGCACCCTAGGCTTAGGCTAGGGCACCCCTATGCTTAGGCTAAGGCTAGGGCTCCCCTAGCCTAAGGCAAGGGCACCCCTAGTCTCAGGCTAGGGCACCGCTAGGCTTAGGCTAGGTCACCCCTAGGCTTAGGCTAAGGCTTGGACTCCCTTAGCCTAAGGCAAAGGCACCTCTAATCTCAGGCTAGGGCACCCCTAGGCTTAGGCTAGGGCACCCCTAGGCTTAGGCTAGGGCGCCCCTAGGATTAGGCTAGGGCACCCCTAGGTTTAGGCTAAGGCTACGGCTCCCCTAGCCTCTGGCTAGGGCACCCCTAATCTTTGGCTAGGGCACCCCTAGGCTTAGGCTAGGGTACCCCTAGGCTTAAGTTAAAGCTATGGCTCCCCTAGCTTAAGGCTAGGGCACCAATAGGCACAGGCTAGGGCACCCCTAGGCTTAAGCTAGTGCACACCTAGGCTTTGGTTAAGGCTATGGCTCCCCTAGCCTAACGCTACGGCACCCCTAGGCGTAGGCTAGGGCACGCCTAGGCTTAGGCTAGGGCACCCCTAGGATTAGCCTAGGGCAAACCTAGGCTTTGGCTAAGCCTACGCCTCCCCTTGCCTCAGGCTAGGGCACCCCTAGACTCAGGCTATTGTACCCCGAGGCTTAGGCTAGGGAAATCCTAGGTTAGACTAAGGCTAGGGCTCCCCTAGCCTAAGGCTAAGGCACCCCTAGGCTTAGGCTAGGGCACCCCTCGGCTTTAGCTAGGGCACCCGTAGCCTTAGGCTAGGGCACCCCTAGGCTTAGGCTAGGGCTCCCCTAGCCCAACTCTAGGGCACCCCTAGCCCAAGGCTAGGGTACCCCTAGGCTTAGGCTAGGGCACCCCAAGGCTTAGGCAAGGGCACGCCTAGGCTTAAGCTAGGGCACCCCTAGGCACAGGCTAGGGAACCCCTACGCTTAGGCTAGGGCACCCCCAGAATTAGCCTAAGGCTAGGGCTCCCCTAGCGTAAGGCTAGGACACCCCTAGGTTTAGGCTAGGGCACCCATAGGTTTAGGCTAGGGCACCCCTAGGCTTAGACTAAGGCTACGGCTCGACTAGCCTAAGGCTAGGTGACCCCTAGGCTTAGGCTAGGGCACCCCTAGGCTTAGGCTAGGGCACCCCTAGGCTTAGGCTAAGGCTAGGGCTCCCCTAGCCTAAGGCTAAGGCACCGCTAGGCTTAGGCTAGGGCACCCCTCGGCTTTAGCTAGGGCACCCGTAGCCTTAGGCTAGGGCACCCCTAGGCTTAGGCTAGGGCTCCCCTAGCCCAACTCTAGGGCACCCCTAGCCCAAGACTA
Organism: Tenrec ecaudatus; assembly: GCF_050624435.1. Taxonomy (NCBI): domain Eukaryota; kingdom Metazoa; phylum Chordata; class Mammalia; order Afrosoricida; family Tenrecidae; genus Tenrec; species Tenrec ecaudatus. The sequence continues at coordinate 1,675,976 of NW_027457638.1, read as the reverse complement.
GGGTACCCCTAGGCTTAGGCTAGGGCACCCCAAGGCTTAGGCTAAGGCACCCCTAGGCTTAGGCTAGGGCACCCCAAGGCTTAGGCTAGGGCACCCCTAGGCTTAGGATAGGGCACCCCTAGGCTTAGGCTATGGCACCCCTAGGCTTTGGCTAGGGCACCCCTAAGCTTAGGCTAGGGCGCCCCTAGGCTTAGGATAGGGCACCCCTAGGCTTAGGATAGGGCACCCCAAGGCTTAGGCTAGGGTACCCCTAGGCTTAGGCTAGGGCACACCAAGGCTTAGGCTAGGGCACCCCAAGGCATAGGCTAGGGCACCCCCCGGCTATGGCTAAGGCTAGGACTCCCCTAGCTTAAGGCTAGGGCACCCCTACGCTTAGGCCAGGGCACCCCTAGGCTTATCCTAGGTAACCCTAGGCTTAGACTAGGGCACCACTAGGCTTAGGCTAAGGCTAGGACTCCCCTAGCCTAAGGCAAGGGTACCCCTAGCCTTAGGCTAGGGCACCCCTAGGCTTATGCTAGGGCACCCCTAGGCTTAGACTAAGGCTACGGCTCGACTAGCTTAAGGCTAGGGAACCCCTAGGCTTAGGCTAGGGCACCCCTAGGCTTAGGCTAAGGCTTTGGCTCCCCTAGCCTAAGGCTAGGGCACCTCTAGGCTTAGACTAGGGCACCCCTAGGCTTAGGCTGGGCACCCCTAGGCTTAGGCTAAGGCTAGGGCTCCCCTAACCTAAGGCTAGGGCACCCCTTGTCTTAGGCTAGGGCACCCCTAGGCTTAGGCTTGGGCACCCATAGGCTTAGGCTAGGGCACCCCTAGGTTTAGGCTAAGGCTAAGGCTCCCCTAGCCCAAGGCTAGGGCACCCCTAGGTTTAGGGTAGGGCACCCCTAGGCCTAGGCTAGGGCACATCTAGGCTTAGGCTAGGGCACCCCAAGGCTTAGGCTAAGGCTAGTGCTTCCATAGCCTAAGGCTAGGGCACCCCCAGGCTTAGGCTAGGGCACCCCTAGGCTTAGGCTTGGACACCCCTAGGCGTAGGCGAAGGCACCCCTTGCTAAGGCTCAGGCTAGTGCTCCCCTAGCCTAAGGCTAGGGCACCCATAGTTTTAGGCTAGGGCACCCCTAGTCTTAGGCAACGGCACCACTAGGCTTTGTCTAGGGCACCCCTAGGCTTAGGCTAGGGCACCCCGAGGCTTAGGCTAGGGCACCCCTAGGCTTAGGCTAAGGCTAGGGCTTCCCTAGCCTAAGGCAAGGGCACCCCTCGGCTTAGGCTAGGGCACCCCTAGGCTTAGGCTAGGGCAACCCTAGGCTTAGGCTAGGATACACCTAGGCTTATGCTAGGGCACCCCTAGGATTAGGCTAGGGCACCCATATAATTAGCCTAAGGCTAGGGATCCCCTAGCCTAAATCTAGGGAACCCCTGGCCTTAGGCTACGGCACCCCTAAGCTTAGGCTAGGGCACCCTTACGCTTAGGCTAGGGCAACCCTAGGCTTAGGCTAGGGTACACCTAGGCTTTGGCTAGGGCACCACTAGTCTTAGGCAACGGCACCACTAGGCTTTGGCTAGGGCACCCGTCGGCTTAGGCTAAGGCTAGGACTCCCCTAGCCTAAGGCTAGGGCACCCTAGGCATAGGCTAGGGCACCCCTAGGCTTTGGCTAAGGCTAGGGCACCCCTAGGGTTATGCAAGGGCACTCTTAGGCTTAGGCTTGGGCACCCCTAGGCTTAGGCTAGGACACTCCAAGGTTTAGGCTAGGGCTCCCCTAGGCTTAAGATAGGGCACCCCTAGGCTTAGGCTATGGCACCCCTAGGCTTAGGCTAGGGCACCCCTAGGCTTAAGCTAGGGGACCCCTATGCTTAGGCTAATGCTAGGGTTTCCCTAGCCTAAGGCTAGGGAACCCCTAGGCTTAGGCTAGGGCACCACTAGGCTTAGGCTAGGGCACCCCTAAGCTTAGGCTAGGGAACCCCTATGCTTAGGCTAGGGCACCCCCAGAATTAGCCTAAGGCTAGGGCTCCCCTAGCGTAAGGCTAGGACACCCCTAGGCTTAGGCTAGGGCACCCATAGGCTTAGGCTAGGGCACCCCTAGGCTTCGACTAAGGCTACGGCTCGACTAGCCTAAGGCTAGGGAACCCCTAGGCTTAGGCTAGGGCACCCCTAGGCTTAGGCTAGGGCACCCCTAGGCTTAGGCTAGGGCACCCATAGGCTTAGGCTAAGGCTAGGGCTCCCCTAGCCTAAGGCTAAGGCACCCCCAGGCTTAGGCTAGGGCACCCCTCGGCTTAGGCTAGGGCACCCGTAGCCTTAGGCTAGGGCACCCCTAGGCTTAGGCTAGGGCTCCCCTAGCCCAACTCTAGGGCACCCCTAGCCCAAGGCTAGGGTACCCCTAGGCTTAGGCTAGGGCACCCCAAGGCTTAGGCTAAGGCACCCCTAGGCTTAGGCTAGGGCACCCCAAGGCTTAGGCTAGGGCACCCCTAGGCTTAGGATAGGGCACCCCTAGGCTTAGGCTATGGCACCCCTAGGCTTTGGCTAGGGCACCCCTAAGATTAGGCTAGGGCGCCACTAGGCTTAGGATAGGGCACCCCTAGGATTAGGATAGGGCACCCATAGGTTTAGGCTAGGGCACCCCTAAACTTAGGCTAGGGCACCCCTAGGCTTAGGCTAGGGCACCCCTAGGCATAGACTAGGGCACCCCTAGGCTTAGACTAAATATAGGGTCCCATATCCTAAGGCTAGGGCACCCCTAGGGTTAGGCTAGGGCACACATAGGCTTAGGCTAGGGCACCCCAAGGCTTAGGCTAGGGCACCCCCCGGCTATGGCTTAAGCTAGGACTCCCCTAGCTTAAGGCTAGGGCACCCCTACGCTTAGGCTAGGGCACCCCTAGGCTTAGCCCAGGTAACCCTAGGCTTAGACTAGGGCACCACTAGGATTAGGCTAAGGCTAGGACTCCCCTAGCCTCAGGCAAGGGTACCCCTAACCTTAGGCTTGGGCACCCCTAGGCTTAGGCTAGGGCACCCATAGGCTTAGGCTAGGGCACCCCTAGGCTTAGACTAAGGCTACGGCGCGACTAGCTTAAGGCTAGGGAACCCCTAGGCTTAGGCTAGGGCACCCCTAGGCTTAGGCTAAGGCTGAGGCTCCCCTAGCCTAAGGCTAGGGCACCTCTAGGCTTAGACTAGGGCACCCCTAGGCTTAGGCTAGGCCACCCCTAGGCTTAGGCTAAGGCTAGGGCTCCCCTAACCTAAGGCTAGGGCACCCCTTGGCTTAGGCTAGGGCACCCCTAGGCTTAGGCTGGGGCACCCGTAGGCTTAGGCTAGGGCACCCCTAGGCTTAGGCTAAGGCTAAGGCTCCCCTAGCCCAAGGCTAGGGCACCCCTAAGTTTAGGGTAGGGCACCCCTAGGCCTAGGCTAGGGCACCCCTAGGCTTAGGCTAGGGCACCCCAAGGCTTAGGCTAAGGCTAGTGCTTCCATAGCCTAAGGCTAGGGCACCCCTAGGCTTAGGCTAGGGCACCCCTAGGCTTAGGCTTGGACACCCCGAGGCGTAGGCGAGGGCACCCCTACCTTAGGCTAAGGCTAGGGCTCCCCTAGTCTAAGGCTAAGGCACCCATAGTTTTAGGCTAGGGCAACCCTAGGCTTAGGCTAGGATACACCTAGGCTTATGCTAGGGCACCCCTAGGATTAGGCTAGGGCACCCATATAATTAGCCTAAGGCTAGGGATCCCCTAGCCTAAATCTAGGGAACCCCTGGCCTTAGGCTACGGCACCCCTAAGCTTAGGCTAGGGCACCCTTACGCTTAGGCTAGGGCAACCCTAGGCTTAGGCTAGGGTACACCTAGGCTTTGGCTAGGGCACCACTAGTCTTAGGCAACGGCACCACTAGGCTTTGGCTAGGGCACCCGTCGGCTTAGGCTAAGGCTAGGACTCCCCTAGCCTAAGGCTAGGGCACCCTAGGCATAGGTTAGGGCACCCCTAGGCTTTGGCTAAGGCTAGGGCACCCCTAGGGTTATGCAAGGGCACTCTTAGGCTTAGGCTTGGGCACCCCTAGGCTTAGGCTAGGACACTCCAAGGTTTAGGCTAGGGCTCCCCTAGGCTTAAGATAGGGCACCCCTAGGCTTAGGCTATGGCACCCCTAGGCTTAGGCTAGGGCACCCCTAGGCTTAAGCTAGGGGACCCCTATGCTTAGGCTAATGCTAGGGTTTCCCTAGCCTAAGGCTAGGGAACCCCTAGGCTTAGGCTAGGGCACCACTAGGCTTAGGCTAGGGCACCCCTAAGCTTAGGCTAGGGAACCCCTATGCTTAGGCTAGGGCACCCCCAGAATTAGCCTAAGGCTAGGGCTCCCCTAGCGTAAGGCTAGGACACCCCTAGGCTTAGGCTAGGGCACCCATAGGCTTAGGCTAGGGCACCCCTAGGCTTCGACTAAGGCTACGGCTCGACTAGCCTAAGGCTAGGGAACCCCTAGGCTTAGGCTAGGGCACCCCTAGGCTTAGGCTAGGGCACCCCTAGGCTTAGGCTAGGGCACCCATAGGCTTAGGCTAATGCTAGGGCTCCCCTAGCCTAAGGCTAAGGCACCCCCAGGCTTAGGCTAGGGCACCCCTCGGCTTAGGCTAGGGCACCCGTAGCCTTAGGCTAGGGCACCCCTAGGCTTAGGCTAGGGCTCCCCTAGCCCAACTCTAGGGCACCCCTAGCCCAAGGCTAGGGTACCCCTAGGCTTAGGCTAGGGCACCCCAAGGCTTAGGCTAAGGCACCCCTAGGCTTAGGCTAGGGCACCCCAAGGCTTAGGCTAGGGCACCCCTAGGCTTAGGATAGGGCACCCCTAGGCTTAGGCTATGGCACCCCTAGGCTTTGGCTAGGGCACCCCTAAGATTAGGCTAGGGCGCCACTAGGCTTAGGATAGGGCACCCCTAGGATTAGGATAGGGCACCCATAGGTTTAGGCTAGGGCACCCCTAAACTTAGGCTAGGGCACCCCTAGGCTTAGGCTAGGGCACCCCTAGGCATAGACTAGGGCACCCCTAGGCTTAGACTAAATATAGGGTCCCATATCCTAAGGCTAGGGCACCCCTAGGGTTAGGCTAGGGCACACCTAGGCTTAGGCTAGGGCACCCCAAGGCTTAGGCTAGGGCACCCCCCGGCTATGGCTTAAGCTAGGACTCCCCTAGCTTAAGGCTAGGGCACCCCTACGCTTAGGCTAGGGCACCCCTAGGCTTAGCCCAGGTAACCCTAGGCTTAGACTAGGGCACCACTAGGATTAGGCTAAGGCTAGGACTCCCCTAGCCTAAGGCAAGGGTACCCCTAACCTTAGGCTTGGGCACCCCTAGGCTTAGGCTAGGGCACCCATAGGCTTAGGCTAGGGCACCCCTAGGCTTAGACTAAGGCTACGGCTCGACCATCTTAAGGCTAGGGAACCCCTAGGCTTAGGCTAGGGCACCCCTAGGCTTAGGCTAAGGCTGAGGCTCCCCTAGCCTAAGGCTAGGGCACCTCTAGGCTTAGACTAGGGCACCCCTAGGCTTAGGCTAGGCCACCCCTAGGCTTAGGCTAAGGCTAGGGCTCCCCTAACCTAAGGCTAGGGCACCCCTTGGCTTAGGCTAGGGCACCCCTAGGCTTAGGCTGGGGCACCCGTAGGCTTAGGCTAGGGCACCCCTAGGCTTAGGCTAAGGCTAAGGCTCCCCTAGCCCAAGGCTAGGGCACCCCTAAGTTTAGGGTAGGGCACCCCTAGGCCTAGGCTAGGGCACCCCTAGGCTTAGGCTAGGGCACCCCAAGGCTTAGGCTAAGGCTAGTGCTTCCATAGCCTAAGGCTAGGGCACCCCTAGGCTTAGGCTAGGGCACCCCTAGGCTTAGGCTTGGACACCCCGAGGCGTACGCGAGGGCACCCCTACCTTAGGCTAAGGCTAGGGCTCCCCTAGTCTAAGGCTAAGGCACCCATAGTTTTAGGCTAGGGCAACCCTAGGCTTAGGCTAAGGCTAGGGCTCGCTAGCCTAAGGGTAGGGCACCCCAAATCTTAGGCTAGGGCACCCCTAGTCTTAGGCTAGGGCACACCTAAGCTTAGGCTAGGGCAACCCTAGGATTAGGCTAGGGCACCCCTAGAATTAGTCTAAGGCTAGGCCTCCCCTAGCCTAAGGCTAGGGCACACCTAGGCTTAGGCTATGGCACCCCTAGGCTTAAGCTAGCGCACCCCTAGGCTTAGGATAGGGCACCCCGAGGCTTAGGCTAGGGCACCCCTAGGCTTAGGCTAAGGCTAGAGCTTCCCTAGCCTAAGGCAAGGGCACCCCTAGGCTTAGGCTAGGGCACCCCTAGGCTTAGGCTAGGGCACCCCTAGGCTTAGGCTAGGATACACCTAGGCTTAGGCTAGGGCACCCCTAGGATTAGGCTAGGGCACCCATATAATTAGCCTAAGGCTAGGGATCCCCTAGCCTAAATCTAGGGAACCCCTAGGCTTAGGCTATGGCACCCCTAATCTTAGGCTAGGGCACCCGTACGCTTAGGCTGGGGCACCCCTAGGCTTAGGCTAGGGTACACCTAGGCTTAAGCTAGGGCACCACTAGTCTTAGGCAACGACACCACTAGGCTTAGGCTAGGGCACCCGTCGGCTTAGGCTAAGGCTAGGACTCCCCTAGCCTAAGGCTAGGGCACCCTAGGCATAGGCTAGGGCACCCCTAGGCTTAGGCTAGGGCACCCGTAGCCTTAGGCTAGGGCACCCCTAGGCTTAGGCTAAGACTAGGGCTCCCCTAGCCCAAGGCTAGGGCACCCCTAGCCCAAGGCTAGGGCACCCCTAGGCTTAGGCTAGGGCACCCCAAGGCTTAGGCTAAGGCACCCCTAGGCTTAGGCTAGGGCACCCCAAGGCTTAGGCTAGGGCACCCCTAGTCTTAGGATAGGGCACCCCTAGGCTTAGGCTATGGCACCCCTAGGCTTTGGCTAGGGCACCCCTAAGCTTAGGCTAGAGCGCCCCTAGGCTTAGGATAGGGCACCCCTAGGATTAGGATAGGGCACCCCTAGGTTTAGGCTAGGGCACCCCTAAACTTAGGCTAGGGCACCCCTAGGCTTAGGCTAGGGCACCCCTAGGCATAGACTAGGGCACTCCTAGGCTCAGACTAAATCTAGGGTCCCATAGCCTAAGGCTAGGGCACCCCTAGGCTTAGGCTAGGGCACACCTAGGCTTAGGCTAGGGCACCCCAAGGCTTAGGCTAGGGCACCCCCCGGCTATGGCTAAGGCTAGGACTCCCCTAGCCTAAGGCTAGGGCACCCCTACGCTTAGGCTTGGGCACCCCTAGGCTTAGCCTAGCTAACCCTAGGCTTACGCTAGGGCACCACTAGGCTTAGGCTAAGGCTAGGACTCCCCTAGCCTAAGGCAAGGGTACCCCTAGCCTTAGGCTAGGGCACCCCTAGGCTTAGGCTAGGGCAGCCATAGGCTTAGGCTAGGGCACCCCTAGGCTTAGACTAAGGCTACGGCTCAACTAGCCTAAGGCTAGGGAACCCCTAGGCTTAGGCTAGGGCTAGTGCTTCCATAGCCTAAGGCTAGGGCACCCCTAGGCTTAGTCTAGGGCACCCCTAGGCTTAGGCTTGGACACCCCTAGGCGTAGGCGAGGGCACCCCTAGCTTAGGCTAAGGCTAGGGCTCCCCTAGTCTAAGGCTAGGGCACCCATAGTTTTAGGCTAGGGCACCCCTAGGCTTAGGCTAAGGCTAGGACTCGCTAGCCTAAGGCTAGGGGACCCCTAATCTTAGGCTACGGCACCCCTAGTCTTAGGCTAGGGCACACCTAAGCTTAGTCTAGGGCACCCCTAGGATTAGGCTAGGGCACCCCTAGTATTAGCATAAGGCTAGGGCTCCCCTAGCCTAAGGCTAGGGCACACCTAGGCTTAGGCTATGGCACCCCTAGGCTTAAGTTGGGCACCCCTAGGCTTAGGATAGGGCACTCCGAGGCTTGGGCTAGGGCACCCCTAGGCTTAGGCTAAGGCTAGAGCTTCTCTAGCCTAAGGCAAGGGCACCCCTAGGCTTAGGTTAGGGCACCCCTAGGCTTAGGCTAGGGCACCACTAGGCTTAGGCTAGGATACACCTAGGCTTAGGCTAGGGCACCCCTAGGATTAGGCTAGGGCACCCATATAATTAGCCTAAGGCTAGGGATCCCCTAGCCTAAATCTAGGGAACCCCTAGGCTTAGGCTATGGCACCCCTAAGCTTAGGCTAGGGCTCCCGTACGCTTAGGCTAGGGCACCCCTAGGCTTAGTCTAGGGTACACCTAGGTTTAAGCTAGGGCACCACTAGTCTTAGGCAACGACACCACTAGGCTTAGGCTAGGGCATCCGTCGGCTTAGGCTAAGGCTAGGACTCCTCTAGCCTAAGGCTAGGGCACCCTAGGCATAGGCTAGGGCACCCCTAGGCTTTGGCTTAGGCTTGGGCACCCCTAGGCTTAGGCTAAGGCTAGGGCTCCCATAGCCTAAGGCGAGGGCACCCCGAGGCTTAGGCTAGGGCAACCCTAGGCTTAATATAGGGCATCCCTAAGCTTAGGTTAAGGCTAGGACTCCCCTAGCCTAAAACTTGGGCACCCCTAGGTTTAGGCTAGGACACCCTAGGCTTAGGCTAGGGCAACACTAGCCTTAGGCTTAGGCTAGGGCTCCCCTAGCCTAAGGCTAGGGCACCCTTAGGCTTATGCTTGGCACCACTAGGCTTATGCTATGGCACCCCTAGGCTTAAGCTAAGGCAAGGGCTCCCCTAACCTAAGGCTAAGCAGCCCTAGGCTTAGGCTAGGGCATCCCTAGGCTTAGACTAGGGCATCCCTTGGCTTAGGCTAAGGCTAGGGTTTCCCTAGCCTAAAGTTAGGGAACCCCTAGACGTAGGCTAGGGCACCCCTAGGCTTAGGCTAGGGCACCCCTAGGCTTAGGCTAGGGCACCCCTAGAATTTGCCTAAGGCTAGGGATACCCTAGCATAAGGTTAGGGCACCACTAGTCTTAGGCTGGGGCACCCCTAGGCTTAGGCTAAGTCTACGGCTCCCCTAGCCTAAGTCTAGGCCACCCCGAGGCTTAGGCTAGGGCACCCCTACGCTTAGGCTAGTGTACACCTAGGCTTAGGCTAGGGCACCCCTAGGCTTAGGATAGGGCAACCCTAGGCTTAGGCTATGGCACCCCTAGGCTTAGGCTAGGGCACCCCTAAGCTTAGGCTAGGGCACCCCTAGGCTTAGGCTAGGGCACCCCCAGGCTTAGGCTAAAGCTAGGATTCCCATAGCTTAAGGCTAGGTCACACCTAGGCTTAGGATAGGGCACCCCTAGGCTTAGGCTAGGGCACCTCTAGGCTTAGGCTAGGGCACCCCCCGGTTATGGCTAAGGGTAGGATTCCCTAGTCTAAGGCTAGGGCACCCCTAGGCTTAAGCTAGGGCACCCCTAGGCTTAGGCTAGGTAACCCTAGGCTTAGGCTAGGGCACCCCTAGGCTTAGGCTAGGGCACCCCTAGGCTTAGGCTAGGTAACCCTAGGCTTAGGCTAGGGCACCCCTAGGCTTAGGCTAGGGCACCCCTAGGCGTAGGCTAGGGCACCCCTAGCTTAAGCTAAGGCTAGGGAACCCCTAGCCTAAGGCTAGGGCACCCCTAATCTTAGGCTAGGGCACCCCTAGGCTTAGGCTAGGGCACTCCTAAGCTTAGGCGAGGGCACCCCTAGGATTAGGCTAGGTAACCCTAGGCTTAGGCTAGGGCACCCCTAGGCTTAGCTAAGGCTCGGGATTCCCTAGCCTAAGGTTAGGGCACCACTAAGTTTAGGCCAGGGCACCTCTAGCCTTAGGCTAAGTCAAGGGCTCCCCTAGACTAAGGCTAGGGCTCCCCTAGTCTAAGGCTAGGGCACCCCTAGGCTTAGGTTAGGGCACCCCTAGGCTTAGGGTAGGTCACGCCTAAGCTTAGGATAGGGCACCCCTAGGCTTAGGCTAGGGCAACCCTAGGTTTAGGCTAAGGCTAGGGTTTCCCTAGCTGAAGGCTAGGGCACCCCTAGGATTAGGCTAGGACACTCCTAGGCTTAGGCTTGGGCAACCCTAGGATTAGGCTAAGGATAGGGCTCCCCTAGCCTAAGGATAAGGCACCCCTAGGCTTAGGCTAGGGCACCCCTAGGCTTACGATAGGGCACCCCTAGGCTTAGGTTAAGGCTAGGGCTCCCCTAGCCTAAGGCTTGGGCACCCCTAGGCTTAGGTTAGGGCACACTAGGCTTAGGCTAGGGCACCACTAGGCTTAGGCTTAGGCTAGGGCTCCCCTAGCCTTAGGCTAGGGCACCATTAGGCTTAGGCTTGGGCACCCCTAGGCTTAGGCTTAGGCTAGGGCTCCCCTAGCCTTAGGCTAGGGCACCATTAGGCTTAGGCTAGGGCAACCATAGGCTTAGGCTAAGGCTAGGGTTTCCATTGCTGAAGGCTAGGGCACCCCTAGGATTAGGCTAGGGCACCCCTAGGATTAGGCTAGGGCACCCCTAGAATTAGCCTAAGGCTAGGTCTCCCCTAGCCTAAGGCTAGGGCACACCTAGGCTTAGGCTATGGCACCCCTAGGCTTAAGCTAGGGCACCCCTAGGCTTAGGATAGGGCACCCCGAGGCTTAGGCTAGGGCACCCCTAGGCTTAGGCTAAGGCTAGGGCTTCCCTAGCCTAAGGCAAGGGCACCCCTAGGCTTAGGCTAGGGCACCCCTAGGCTTAGGCTAGGGCACCCCTAGGCTTAGGCTAGGATACACCTAGGCTTATGCTAGGGCACCCCTAGGATTAGGCTAGGGCACCCATATAATTAGCCTAAGGCTAGGGATCCCCTAGCCTAAATCTAGGGAACCCCTGGCCTTAGGCTATGGCACCCCTAAGCTTAGGCTAGGGCACCCTTATGCTTAGGCTAGGGCACCCCTAGGCTTAGGCTAGGGTACACCTAGGCTTAGGCTAGGGCACCACTAGTCTTAGGCAACGGCACCACTAGGCTTTGGCTAGGGCACCCGTCGGCTTAGGCTAAGGCTAGGACTCCCGTAGCCTAAGGCTAGGGCACCCTAGGCATAGGCTAGGGCACCCCTTGGTTTTGGCTAAGGCTAGGGCACCCCTAGGGTTATGCAAGGGCACTCTTAGGCTTAGGCTTTGGCACCCTTAGGCTTAGGCTAGGACACCCCAAGGTTTAGGCTAGGGCACCCCTAGGCTTAGGATAGGGCACCCCTAGACTTAGGCTATGGCACCCCTAGGCTTAGGCTAGGGCACCCCTAGGCTTAAGCTAGGGGACCCCTAGGCTTAGGCTAATGCTAGGGTTTCCCTAGCCTAAGGCTAGGGAACCCCTAGGCTTAGGCTAGGGCACCACTAGGCTTAGGCTAGGGCACCCCTAAGCTTAGGCTAGGGAACCCCTATGCTTAGGCTAGGGCACCCCCAGAATTAGCCTAAGGCTAGGGCTCCCCTAGCGTAAGGCTAGGACACCCCTAGGCTTAGGCTAGGGCACCCATAGGCTTAGGCTAGGGCACCCCTAGGCTTAGACTAAGGCTACGGCTCGACTAACTTAAGGCTAGGGAACCCCTAGGCTTAGGCTAGGGCACCCCTAGGCTTAGGCTAAGGCTGAGGCTCCCCTAGCCTAAGGCTAGGGCACCTCTAGGCTTAGACTAGGGCACCCCTAGGCTTAGGCTAGGCCACCCCTAGGCTTAGGCTAAGGCTAGGGCTCCCCTAACCTAAGGCTAGGGCACCCCTTGGCTTAGGCTAGGGCACCCCTAGGCTTAGGCTAAGGCTAAGGCTCCCCTAGCCCAAGGCTAGGGCACCCCTAGGTTTAGGGTAGGGCACCCCTAGGCCTAGGCTTGGGCACCCCTAGGCTTAGGCTAGGACACCCCAAGGCTTAGGCTAAGGCTAGTGCTTCCATAGCCTAAGGCTAGGGCACCCCTAGGCTTAGGCTAGGGCACCCCTAGGCTTAGGCTTGGACACCCCTAGGCGTAGGCGAGGGCACCCCTAGCTTAGGCTCAGGCTAGGGCTCCCCAAGCCTAAGGCTAGGGCACCCATAGTTTTAGGCTAGGGCACCCCTAGTCTTAGGCTAGGGTACACCTAAGCTTAGGCTAGGGCACCCCTAGGATTAGGCTAGGGCACCCCTAGAATTAGCCTAAGGCTAGGTCTCCCGTAGCCTAAGGCTAGGGCACCCCTAGGCTTAGGATAGGGCACCCCGAGGCTTAGGCTAGGGCACCCCTAGGCTTAGGCTAAGGCTAGGGCTTCCCTAGCCTAAGGCAAGGGCACCCCTAGGCTTAGGCTAGGGCAACCCTAGGCTTAGGATAGGGCACCCCTAGGCTTAGGCTAGGATACACCTAGGCTTATGCTAGGGCACCCCTAGGATTAGGCTAGGGCACCCATATAATTAGCCTAAGGCTAGGGATCCCATAGCCTAAATCTAGGGAACCCCTGGCCTTAGGCTATGGCACCCCTAAGCTTAGGCTAGGGCACCCTTACGCTTAGGCTAGGGCACCCCTAGGCTTAGGCTAGGGTACACCTAGGCTTAGGCTAGGGCACCACTAGTCTTAGGCAACGGCACCACTAGGCTTTGGCTAGGGCACCCGTCGGCTTAGGCTAAGGCTAGGACTCCCCTAGCCTAAGGCTAGGGCACCCTAGGCATAGGCTAGGGCACTCCTAGGCTTTGGCTAAGGCGAGGGCACCCCTAGGCTTAGACTAAGGCTACGGCTCGACTAGCCTAAGGCTAGGGAACCCCTAGGCTTAGGCTAGGGCACCCCTAGGCTTAGGCTAAGGCTAATGCTCCCCTAGCCTAAGGCTAGGGCACCCCTTGGCTTAGGCTAGGGCACCCCTAGGCTTAGGCTGGGGCACCCGTACGCTTAGGATAGGGCACCCCTAGTCTTAGGCTAAAGCTAGGGCTCCCCTAACCTAAGGCTAGGGCACAACTTGGCTTAGGCTAGGGCACCCCTAGGCTTAGGCTGGGGCACCCGTAGGCTTAGGATAGGGCACCCCTAGGCTTACGCTAAGGCTAAGGCTCCCCTAGCCCAAGGCTAGGGCACCCCTAGGCTTAGGGTAGGGCACCCCTAGGCCTAGGCTAGGGCACCCCTAGACTTATGCTAGGGCACCCCAAGGCTTAGGCTAAGGCTAGTGCTTCCATAGCCTAAGGCTAGGGCACCCCTAGGTTTAGGCTAGGGCACGCCTAGGCTTAGGCTTGGACACCCCTAGGCGTAGACGAGGGCACCCCTAGCTTAGGCTAAGGCTAGGGTTCCCCTAGTCTAAGGCTAGGGCACCCATAGTTTGAGGCTAGGGCAACCCTAGGCTTAGGCTAAGGCTAGGGCTCGCTAGCGTAAGAGTAGGGCACCCCTAATCTTAGGCTAGGGCACCCCTAGTCTTAGGCTAGGGCACACCTAAGCTTAGGCTAGGGCAACCCTAGGATTAGGCTAGGGCACCCCTAGAATTAGTCTAAGGCTAGGCCTCCCCTTGACTAAGGCTAGGGCACACTTAGGCTTAGGCTATGGCACCCCTAGGCTTAAGCTAGCGCACCCCTAGGCTTAGGATAGGGCACCCCGAGGCTTAGGCTAGGACACCCCTAGGCTTAGGCTAAGGCTAGAGCTTCCCTAGCCTAAGGCAAGGGCACCCCTAGGCTTAGGCTAGGGCACCCCTAGGCTTAGGATAGGGCACCCCTAGGCTTAGCCTAGGATACACCTAGGCTTAGGCTAGGGCACCCCTAGGATTAGGCTAGGGCACCCATATAATTAGCCTAAGGCTAGGGATCCCCTAGCCTAAATCTAGGGAACCCCTAGGCTTAGGCTATGGCACCCCTAAGCTTAGGCTAGGGCACCCGTACGCTTAGGCTAGTGCACCCCTAGGCTTAGGCTAGGGTACACCTAGGCTTAAGCTAGGGCACCACTAGTCTTAGGCAACGACACCACTAGGCTTAGGCTAGGGCACCCGTCGGCTTAGGCTAAGGCTAGGACTCCCCTAGCCTAAGGCTAGGGCACCCTAGGCATAGGCTAGGGCACCCCTAGGCTTAGGCTAGGGCACCCGTAGCCTTAGGCTAGGGCACCCCTAGGCTTAGGCTAAGGCTAGGGCTCCCCTAGCCCAAGGCTAGGGCACCCCTAGCCCAAGGCTAGGGCACCCCTAGGCTTAGGCTAGGGCACCCCAAGGCTTAGGCTAAGGCACCCCTAGGCTTAGGCTAGGGCACCCCAAGGCTTAGGCTAGGGCACGCCTAGTCTTAGGATAGGGCACCCCTAGGCTTAGGCTATGGCACCCCTAGGCTTTGGCTAGGGCACCCCTAATCTTAGGCTACGGCACCCCTAGTCTTAGGCTAGGGCACACCTAAGCTTAGTCTAGGGCACCCCTAGGATTAGGCTAGGGCACCCCTAGAATTAGCATAAGGCTAGGGCTCCCCTAGCCTAAGGCTAGGGCACACCTAGGCTTAGGCTATGGCACCCCTAGGCTTAAGTTGGGCACCCCTAGGCTTAGGATAGGGCACCGCGAGGCTTGGGCTAGGGCACCCCTAGGCTTAGGCTAAGGCTAGAGCTTCTCTAGCCTAAGGCAAGGGCACCCCTAGGCTTAGGTTAGGGCACACCTAGGCTTAGGCTAGGGCACCCCTAGGCTTAGGCTAGGATACACCTAGGCTTAGGCTAGGGCACCCCTAGGATTAGGCTAGGGCACCCATATAATTAGCCTAAGGCTAGGGATCCCCTAGCCTAAATCTAGGGAACCCCTAGGCTTAGGCTATGGCACCCCTAAGCTTAGGCTAGGGCTCCCGTACGCTTAGGCTAGGGCACCCCTAGGCTTAGGCTAGGGTACACCTAGGCTTAAGCTAGGGCACCACTAGTCTTAGGCAACGACACCACTAGGCTTAGGCTAGGGCACCCGTCGGCTTAGGCTAAGGCTAGGACTCCCCTAGCCTAAGGCTAGGGCACCCTAGGCATAGGCTAGGGCACCCCTAGGCTTTGGCTAAGGCTAGGGCACCCCTAGGGTTATGCAAGGGCACTCTTAGGCTTAGGCTTGGGCACCCCTAGGCTTAGGCTAAGGCTAGGGCTCCCATAGCCTAAGGCGAGGGCACCCCGAGGCTTAGGCTAGGGCACCCCTAGGCTTAATATAGGGCATCCCTAGGCTTAGGTTAAGGCTAGGACTCCACTAGCCTAAAACCTGGGCACCCCTAGGCTTAGGCTAGGGCACCCTAGGCTTAGGCTAGGGCAACACTAGCCTTAGGCTTAGGCTTGGGCTCCCCTAGCCTAAGGCTAGGGCACCCTTAGGCTTAGGCTTGGCACCACTAGGCTTATGCTGTGGCACCCCTAGGCTTAGGCTAGGGCACCCCTATGTTTAGGCTAGGGCACCCCTAGGCTTAGGCTTTGGAACCCCTAGGCTTAAGCTAAGGCAAGGGCTCCCCTAACCTAAGGCTAGGCAGCCCTAGGCTTAGGCTTGGGCATCCCTAGGCTTAGGCTAGGGCATCCCTTGGCTTAGGCTAAGGCTAGGGTTTCCCTAGCCTAAAGTTAGGGAACCCCTAGGCATAGGCTAGGGCACCCCTAGGCTTAGGCTAGGGCACCCCTAGGCTTAGGCTAGGGCACCCCTAGAATTTGCCTAAGGCTAGGGATACCCTAGCATAAGGTTAGGGCACCACTAGGCTTAGGCTGGGGCACCCCTACGCTTAGGCTAAGTCTACGGCTCCCCTAGCCTAAGTCTAGGCCACCCCGAGGCTTAGGCTAGGGCACCCCTAGGCTTAGGCTAGGGTACACCTAGGCTTAGGCTAGGGCACCCCTAGGCTTAGGATAGGGCACCCCTAGGTTTAGGCTATGGCACCCCTAGGCTTAGGCTAGGGCACCCCTAAGCTTAGGCTAGGGCACCCATAGGCTTAGGCTAGGGCACCCCCAGGCGTAGGCTAAAGCTAGGGTTCCCATAGCTTAAGGCTAGGTCACCCCTAGGCTTAGGATAGGGCACCCCTAGGCTTAGGCTAGGGCACCTCTAAGCTTAGGCTAGGGCACCCCCCGGTTATGGCTAAGGGTAGGACTCCCCTAGTCTAAGGCTAGGTCACCCCTAGGCTTAGGCTAGGGCACCCCTAGGCTTAGGCTAGGTAACCCTAGGCTTAGGCTAGGGCACCCCTAGGCTTAGGCTAGGGCACCCCTAGGCGAAGGCTAGGGCACCCCTAGCTTAAGCTAAGGCTAGGGAACCCCTAGCCTAAGGCTAGGGCACCCCTAATCTTAGGCTAGGGCACCCCTAGGCTTAGGCTAGGGCACACCTAAGCTTAGGCGAGGGCACCCCTAGGATTAGGCTAGGTAACCCTAGGCTTAGGCTAGGGCACCCCTAGGCTTAGGCTATGGCACCCCTAAGCTTAGGCTAGGGCACCCGTACGCTTAGGCTAGTGCACCCCTAGGCTTAGGCTAGGGTACACCTAGGCTTAAGCTAGGGCACCACTAGTCTTAGGCAACGACACCACTAGGCTTAGGCTAGGGCACCCGTCGGCTTAGGCTAAGGCTAGGACTCCCCTAGCCTAAGGCTAGGGCACCCTAGGCATAGGCTAGGGCACCCCTAGGCTTAGGCTAGGGCACCCGTAGCCTTAGGCTAGGGCACCCCTAGGCTTAGGCTAAGGCTAGGGCTCCCCTAGCCCAAGGCTAGGGCACCCCTAGCCCAAGGCTAGGGCACCCCTAGGCTTAGGCTAGGGCACCCCAAGGCTTAGGCTAAGGCACCCCTAGGCTTAGGCTAGGGCACCCCAAGGCTTAGGCTAGGGCACGCCTAGTCTTAGGATAGGGCACCCCTAGGCTTAGGCTATGGCACCCCTAGGCTTTGGCTAGGGCACCCCTAATCTTAGGCTACGGCACCCCTAGTCTTAGGCTAGGGCACACATAAGCTTAGTCTAGGGCACCCCTAGGATTAGGCTAGGGCACCCCTAGAATTAGCATAAGGCTAGGGCTCCCCTAGCCTAAGGCTAGGGCACACCTAGGCTTAGGCTATGGCACCCCTAGGCTTAAGTTGGGCACCCCTAGGCTTAGGATAGGGCACCGCGAGGCTTGGGCTAGGGCACCCCTAGGCTTAGGCTAAGGCTAGAGCTTCTCTAGCCTAAGGCAAGGGCACCCCTAGGCTTAGGTTAGGGCACCCCTAGGCTTAGGCTAGGGCACCACTAGGCTTAGGCTAGGATACACCTAGGCTTAGGCTAGGGCACCCCTAGGATTAGGCTAGGGCACCCATATAATTAGCCTAAGGCTAGGGATCCCCTAGCCTAAATCTAGGGAACCCCTAGGCTTAGGCTATGGCACCCCTAAGCTTAGGCTAGGGCTCCCGTACGCTTAGGCTAGGGCACCCCTAGGCTTAGGCTAGGGTACACCTAGGCTTAAGCTAGGGCACCACTAGTCTTAGGCAACGACACCACTAGGCTTAGGCTAGGGCACCCGTCGGCTTAGGCTAAGGCTAGGACTCCCCTAGCCTAAGGCTAGGGCACCCTAGGCATAGGCTAGGGCACCCCTAGGCTTTGGCTAAGGCTAGGGCACCCCTAGGGTTATGCAAGGGCACTCTTAGGCTTAGGCTTGGGCACCCCTAGGCTTAGGCTAAGGCTAGGGCTCCCATAGCCTAAGGCGAGGGCACCCCGAGGCTTAGGCTAGGGCACCCCTAGGCTTAATATAGGGCATCCCTAGGCTTAGGTTAAGGCTAGGACTCCACTAGCCTAAAACCTGGGCACCCCTAGGCTTAGGCTAGGGCACCCTAGGCTTAGGCTAGGGCAACACTAGCCTTAGGCTTAGGCTTGGGCTCCCCTAGCCTAAGGCTAGGGCACCCTTAGGCTTAGGCTTGGCACCACTAGGCTTATGCTGTGGCACCCCTAGGCTTAGGCTAGGGCACCCCTATGTTTACGCTAGGGCACCCCTAGGCTTAGGCTTTGGAACCCCTAGGCTTAAGCTAAGGCAAGGGCTCCCCTAACCTAAGGCTAGGCAGCCCTAGGCTTAGGCTTGGGCATCCCTAGGCTTAGGCTAGGGCATCCCTTGGCTTAGGCTAAGGCTAGGGTTTCCCTAGCCTAAAGTTAGGGAACCCCTAGGCATAGGCTAGGGCACCCCTAGGCTTAGGCTAGGGCACCCCTAGGCTTAGGCTAGGGCACCCCTAGAATTTGCCTAAGGCTAGGGATACCCTAGCATAAGGTTAGGGCACCACTAGGCTTAGGCTGGGGCACCCCTACGCTTAGGCTAAGTCTACGGCTCCCCTAGCCTAAGTCTAGGCCACCCCGAGGCTTAGGCTAGGGCACCCCTAGGCTTAGGCTAGGGTACACCTAGGCTTAGGCTAGGGCACCCCTAGGCTTAGGATAGGGCACCCCTAGGTTTAGGCTATGGCACCCCTAGGCTTAGGCTAGGGCACCCCTAAGCTTAGGCTAGGGCACCCCTAGGCTTAGGCTAGGGCACCCCCAGGCGTAGGCTAAAGCTAGGGTTCCCATTGCTTAAGGCTAGGTCACCCCTAGGCTTAGGATAGGGCACCCCTAGGCTTAGGCTAGGGCACCTCTAAGCTTAGGCTAGGGCACCCCCCGGTTATGGCTAAGGGTAGGACTCCCCTAGTCTAAGGCTAGGGCACCCCTAGGCTTAGGCTAGGGCACCCCTAGGCTTAGGCTAGGTAACCCTAGGCTTAGGCTAGGGCACCCCTAGGCTTAGGCTAGGGCACCCCTAGGCGAAGGCTAGGGCACCCCTAGCTTAAGCTAAGGCTAGGGAACCCCTAGCTTAAGCTAAGGCTAGGGAACCCCTAGCCTAAGGCTAGGGCACCCCTAATCTTAGGCTAGGGCACCCCTAGGCTTAGGCTAGGGCACACCTAAGCTTAGGCGAGGGCACCCCTAGGATTAGGCTAGGTAACCCTAGGCTTAGGCTAGGGCACCCCTAGGCTTAGGCTAAGGCTCGGGATTCCCTAGCCTAAGGTTAGGGCACCACTAAGTTTAGGCCAGGGCACCTCTAGCCTTAGGCTAAGTCTAGGGCTCCCCTAGACTAAGGCTAGGGCACCCCTAGGCTTGGACTATGGCACCCCTAGGCTTAGGCTAGGGCACCCCTAGGCTTAGCGTAGGTCACCCCTAAGCTTAGGATAGGGCACCCCTAGGCTTAGGCTAGGGCAACCCTAGGCTTAGGCTAAGGCTAGGGTTTCCCTAGCTGAAGGCTAGGGCACCCCTAGGATTAGGCTAGGACACTCCTAGGCTTAGGCTTGGGCAACCCTAGGATTAGGCTAAGGATAGGGCTCCCCTAGCCTAAGGATAAGGCACCCCTAGGCTTAGGCTAGGGCACCCCTAGGCTTACGATAGGGCACCCCTAGGCTTAGGTTAAGGCTAGGGCTCCCCTAACCTAAGGCTTGGGCACCCCTAGGCTTAGGCTAGGGCACCCTAGGCTTAGGCTAGGGCACCACTAGGCTTAGGCTTAGGCTAGGGCTCCCCTAGCCTTAGGCTAGGGCACCATTAGGCTTAGGCTTGGGCACCCCTAGGCTTAGGCTTAGGCTAGGGCTCCCATAGCCTAAGGCTAGGGAACCATTAGGCTTAGGCTCGGGCACCCCTAGGTTAGGCTATGACACCCCTAGGCTTAGGCTAGGGCACCCCTAGGCTTAGGCTAAGGCTAGGGCGCCCCTAGCCTAAGGCTAGGGCACCCCTAGGCTTAGGCTAGGGCACCCCTAGGCTTAGGCTAGGGCACCCCTAGGCTTAGGCTAGGGCACCCCTAGGCTTAAGCTAAGGCTAGGGCTCCCCTAGCCTAAGGCTAGGGCACCTCTAGGCTTAGGCTTGGGCACCCATAGGCTTAGGCTAGGGCACCCCTAGGCTTAAGCTAAGACTAGGGCTCCCCTAGGCTAAGGCTAGGGCACCCCTAGGCTTAGGCTAGGCCACCCCTAGGCTTAGGCTAGGGCATCCCTAGGCTTAGGATAGGGCACCCCTAGGCTTAGGCTAGGGCACCCCTAGGCTTAGCCTAAGGCTAGGGATTCCCTAGCCAAAGGTTAGGGCACCACTAGGCTTAGGCTAGGGCACCCCTAGACTTTGGATAGGGCACCACTAGGCTAAGGCTAGGGCACCCCTAGGCTTAGGCTAAGGCTAGGGCTTCCCTAGCCTAAGGTTAGGGCACCCCTAGGCTTACGCTAGGGCACCCCTAGGCTTAGGCTAGGGCACACCTAGGCTTAGGATAGGGCACCCCAAGCTTAGGCTAGCGCACCCCTAGGCTTAGGATAGGGAACCCCTAGGCTTAGGCTAAGGCTAGGGATTCCCTAGCCTAAGGCTAGGGCACCCCTACGTTTAGGCTCGGGCATCCCTAGGCTTAGGCTAGGACACCCCTAGGCTTAGGCTAGGGCACCCCCAGGCTTAGGCTAAGGCAAGGGTTCCCATAGCCTAAGGCTAGGGCAACCCTAGGCTTAGGCTAGGGCACCCCTAGGCTTAGGCTAAGGCACACCTAGGCTTAGGCTAGGGCATTCCTAGGCTTAGGCTAGGGCACCCCTCGTCTTAGGCTAAGGCTAGGACTCCCATAGCCCAAGGCTAGGGCACCCCTATGCTTAGGCTAGGGCACCACTAGGCTTGGGCTAAGGCACCCCTAGCCTTTGGCTAAGGCTAGGGCTCCCCTAGCCTATGGCTAGGGCATGCCTAGGCTTAGGCTAGGTAAGCCTAATCTTAGGCTAGGGCACCCCTAGGCTTAGGCTAGGGCACCCCCAGGCTTAGGCTAGGGCACCCCTAGGCTTAGGCTAGGGCACCCCTAAGCTTAGGCTAGGGTACCCCTAGGCTTAGGCTAGGGCACCCCTAGGCTTAGGCTAAGGTTAGGCCTCCCCTAATGTAAGGTTAGGGCACCCCTAGGCTTAGGCTAGGGGACCCCTAGGCTTACGATAGGGCACCCCAAGGCTTAGGCTAGGGCACTCCTAGGCTTAGGTTAAGGCTAAGGCTCCCCTAGCCTAAGGCTTGGGCAACCCTAGGCTTAGGCTAGGGCACCCCTAGGCTTAGGCTAGGGCACCCCTAGGCTTAGGCTTAGGCTAGGGCTCCCCTAGACAAAGGCTAAGGCAGTCATAGGCTTAGTCTTGGGCACCCCTAGGCTTGGGCTATGGCAACCCTAGGCTTAGGCTAAGGCTATGGCTCCCCTAGCATAAGGCTAGGGCACCCCTAGGCTTAGGCTAGGGCACCCCTATGCCGAGGCTAGGGCAACACTAGGCTTAAGCTAAGGCTAGGGCTCCCCTTGCCTAAGCCTAGGGCACCCCTAAGCTTAGGCTAGGGCACCCCTAGGCTTAGGCTAGGGGACCCCTAGGCTTAGGCTAGGGCACCCCTATGCTTAGGCTAGGGGACCCCTAGGCTTAGGCTAATGCTAGGGTTTCCCTAGCCTAAGGTTAGGGAACCCCTAGGCTTAGGCTCTGGCACCACTAGGCTTAGGCTAGGGCACCCCTAAGCTTAGGCTAGGGCACCCCTAGGCTTAGGCTAGGGCACCCCCAGGCTTAGGCTAAAGCTAGGGTTCCCATAGCTTAAGGCTAGGGCACAACTAAGCTTAGGCTAGGGCACCCCTAGTCTTAGGCTAGGGCACTCCTATGCTTAGGCTAGGGCAACACAAGGCTTAAGCTAGGGCACCCCCGGCTTTGGGTAAGCTAGGACTCCCCTAGCCTATGGCTAGGGCACCCCTAGGCTAAGGCTAGGGCACCCCTAGGCTTAGGCTAGGGCACTCCTAGCCTTAGGCTAGGGCACCCCTAGGCTTAGTCTAAGGCTAGGGCTCCCCTATTTTATGGCTAGGGCACACCTAGGCTTAGGCTTGGTAACCCTAGGCTTAGGCTAGGGCACCCCTAGGCTTAGACTAAGGCTAGGACTCCCCTAGCCTAAAGCTAGGGCACCCCTAGGCTTAGGCTAAGGCTAGGGCGCCCCTAGCCTAAGGCTAGGGCACCCCTAGGCTTAGGCTAGGGCACCCCTAGGCTTAGGCTAGGGCACCCCTAGGCTTAAGCTAAGGCTAGGGCTCCCCTAGCCTAAGGCTAGGGCACCTCTAGGCTTAGGCTTGGGCACCCATAGGCTTAGGCTAGGGCACCCCTAGGCTTAAGCTAAGACTAGGGCTCCCCTAGGCTAAGGCTAGGGCACCCCTAGGCTTAGGCTAGGCCACCCCTAGGCTTAGGCTAGGGCATCCCTAGGCTTAGGATAGGGCACCCCTAGGCTTAGGCTAGGGCACCCCTAGGCTTAGCCTAAGGCTAGGGATTCCCTAGCCAAAGGTTAGGGCACCACTAGGCTTAGGCTAGGGCACCCCTAGACTTTGGATAGGGCACCACTAGGCTAAGGCTAGGGCACCCCTAGGCTTAGGCTAAGGCTAGGGCTTCCCTAGCCTAAGGTTAGGGCACCCCTAGGCTTACGCTAGGGCACCCCTAGGCTTAGGCTAGGGCACACCTAGGCTTAGGATAGGGCACCCCAAGCTTAGGCTAGCGCACCCCTAGGCTTAGGATAGGGAACCCCTAGGCTTAGGCTAAGGCTAGGGATTCCCTAGCCTAAGGCTAGGGCACCCCTACGTTTAGGCTCGGGCATCCCTAGGCTTAGGCTAGGACACCCCTAGGCTTAGGCTAGGGCACCCCCAGGCTTAGGCTAAGGCAAGGGTTCCCATAGCCTAAGGCTAGGGCAACCCTAGGCTTAGGCTAGGGCACCCCTAGGCTTAGGCTAAGGCACACCTAGGCTTAGGCTAGGGCATTCCTAGGCTTAGGCTAGGGCACCCCTCGTCTTAGGCTAAGGCTAGGACTCCCATAGCCCAAGGCTAGGGTACCCCTATGCTTAGGCTAGGGCTCCACTAGGCTTGGGCTAAGGCACGCCTAGCCTTTGGCTAAGGCTAGGGCTCCCCTAGCCTATGGCTAGGGCATGCCTAGGCTTAGGCTAGGTAAGCCTAATCTTAGGCTAGGGCACCCCTAGGCTTAGGCTAGGGCACCCCCAGGCTTAGGCTAGGGCACCCCTAGGCTTAGGCTAGGGCACCCCTAAGCTTAGGCTAGGGTACCCCTAGGCTTAGGCTAGGGCACCCCTAGGCTTAGGCTAAGGTTAGGCCTCCCCTAATGTAAGGTTAGGGCACCCCTAGGCTTAGGCTAGGGGACCCCTAGGCTTAGGCTAAGGTTAGGCCTCCCCTAATGTAAGGTTAGGGCACCCCTAGGCTTAGGCTAGGGGACCCCTAGGCTTACGATAGGGCACCCCAAGGCTTAGGCTAGGGCACTCCTAGGCTTAGGTTAAGGCTAAGGCTCCCCTAGCCTAAGGCTTGGGCAACCCTAGGCTTAGGCTAGGGCACCCCTAGGCTTAGGCTAGGGCACCCCTAGGCTTAGGCTTAGGCTAGGGCTCCCCTAGACAAAGGCTAAGGCACTCATAGGCTTAGTCTTGGGCACCCCTAGGCTTGGGCTATGGCAACCCTAGGCTTAGGCTAAGGCTATGGCTCCCCTAGCATAAGGCTAGGGCACCCCTAGGCTTAGGCTAGGGCACCCCTATGCCTAGGCTAGGGCAACACTAGGCTTAAGCTAAGGCTAGGGCTCCCCTTGCCTAAGGCTAGGGCACCCCTAGGCTTAGGCTAGGGCACCCCTAGGCTTAGGCTAGGGGACCCCTAGGCTTAGGCTAGGGCACCCCTATGCTTAGGCTAGGGGACCCCTAGGCTTAGGCTAATGCTAGGGTTTCCCTAGCCTAAGGTTAGGGAACCCCTAGGCTTAGGCTCTGGCAACCCTAGGCTTAGGCTAGGGCACCCCTAAGCTTAGGATAGGGCACCCCTAGGCTTAGGCTAGGGCACCCCCAGGCTTAGGCTAAAGCTAGGGTTCCCATAGCTTAAGGCTAGGGCACAACTAAGCTTAGGCTAGGGCACCCCTAGTCTTAGGCTAGGGCACTCCTATGCTTAGGCTAGGGCAACACAAGGCTTAAGCTAGGGCACCCCCGGCTTTGGGTAAGCTAGGACTCCCCTAGCCTATGGCTAGGGCACCCCTAGGCTAAGGCTAGGGCACCCCTAGGCTTAGGCTAGGGCACTCCTAGGCTTAGGCTAGGGCACCCCTAGGCTTTGTCTAAGGCTAGGGCTCCCCTATTTTATGGCTAGGGCACACCTAGGCTTAGGCTAGGTAACCCTAGGCTTAGGCTAGGGCACCCCTAGGCTTAGGCTAAGGCTAGGACTCCCCTAGCCTAAGGCTAGGGCACCCCTAGGCTTAGATTAGCACAGCCCTAGGCTTAGGCTAGGGCACCCTTAGGCTTAGGATAAGGCTAGGGCTCCCCTAGCCTAAGGCTAGGGCACACTTGGCTTAGGCTAGGGCACCCCCAGCCTTAGGCTAGGGCACCCCTATGCTTAGGCTAGGGCACCCCTAGGCTTAGGATAGGGCACCCCTAGGCTTAGGCTAGGGCACCCCTTGGCTTAGGCTAGGGCACCCCTAAGGTTAGGCTAGGGCACCACTAGGCTTATGCTAGGGCACCCCTAGGCTTAGGCTAGGGCACCCCCGGCTTAGGCTAAAGCTAGGGTTCCCATAGCCTAAGGCTAGGGCAACCCTAGGCTTAGGCTAGGGCACCCCTAGGCTTAGGCTAGGGCACCCCAAGGCTTGGGCTAGGGCACCCATAGGCTTAGGCTAAGGCACCCCTAGGCTTAGGCTAGGGCACCCCTAGACTTAGGCTAGGGCACCCCTAGGCTTGGCTAAGGCTAGGATGCCCCTAGCCTAAGGCTAGGGCACCCCTCGGCTTAGGCTATGAGACCCTAAGGCTTAGGCTAGGGCACCACTAGGCTTAGGCTAGGGCACCCCTAGGCTTAGGCTAAGGTTAGGGCTCCCCTAACCTAAGGCTGGGGCACCCCTAGGCTTCGGCTATGGCACCCCTAGGCTTAGGCTAAGGCTAGGCCTCCCCTAGCCTAAGGCTAGGGCACCCCTAGGCTTCGGCTAGGGCACCCCTTGTCTTCGGCTTGGACACCCCTACGCTTAGGCTAGGGCACCCCTAGGCTTAGGCCAAGGCTAGGGCTCCCCTTGCCTAAGGCTAGGGCACCCCTAGGCTTAGGCTAAGGCTAGGGCTCCCCTAGCCTACGGATAGGGCACCCCTAATCTTAGGCTAGGGCACCTCTAGGCTTCGGCTAGGGCATCCCTAGGCTTAGGCTAGGACACACCTAGGCTTAGGCTAAGGCTTGGGCTCCCCTAGCCTAAGGCTAGGGCACCCCTAGGCTTAGGCTAGGGTAACCCTACGCTTAGGCTAGGGCACCCCTAGACTAGGACTAGGGAACCCCTAGCTTAGGCTAAGGCTAGGGCTCCCATAGCCTAAGGCTAGGGCACCACTAGGCTTAGGCTAGGGCACGGCAAGGCTTAGGCTAAGGGTAGGGCTCCCCTAGCCTAAGGCTAGGGCACCCCTAGGCTTAGGCTAGGGCACCCCAAGGCTTGGGCTAGGGCACCCATAGGCTTAGGCTAAGGCACCCCTAGGCTTAGGCTAGGGCACCCCTATCCTAAGGCTAGGGCACCCCTAGGTTTAGGCTAGGGCACCCCTAGACTTAGGCTAAGCTAGGGCTCCCCTAGCCTACGGGTAGGGCACCCCTAATCTTAGGCTAGGGCACCTCTAGGCTTACGCTAGGGCACCTCTAGGCTTAGGCTAGGGCACCCGTAGGCTTAGGCTAGGGCAACCCTAGGCTTAGGCTAGGGCACCCCTAGGTTTAGACTAGGGCATCCCCAGAATTAGCCTAAGGCTAGCGCTCCCCTAGCGTAAGGCTAGGACAACCCTAGGCTTAGGCTAGGGCACACCTAGGCTTAGGATAGGGCACACCTAGGCTTAGGCTATGGCACCCCTAGGCTTAGGCTAGGGCACCCCTAAGCTTAGGCTAGGCCACCCCTAGGCTTAGGATAGGGCACCCCTAGGATTAGGATAGGGCACCCCTAGGCTTAGGCTAGGGCACCCCTAAACTTAGGCTAGGCCACCCCTAGGCTTAGGCTAGGGCACCACTAGGCATAGCTAGGGCACCCCTAGGCTTAGACTAAATCTAGGGTCCCATAGCCTAAGGCTAGGGCACCCCTAGGCTTAGGCTAAGGCATACCTAGGCTTAGGCTGGGGCACCCCAAGGCTTAGGCTAGGGCACCCCCCGGCTATGGCTAAGGCTAGGACTCCCCTAGCCTAAGGCTAGGGCACCCTTACGCTTAGGCTAGGGTACCCCTAGGCTTAGGCTAGGTAACCCTAGGCTTAGGCTAGGGCACCACTAGCCTTAGGCTAAGGCTAGGACTCCCGTAGCCTAAGGCTAGGGCACCCCTAGGCTTAGGCTATGACACCCTAAGGCTTAGGCTAGGGCTCCACTAGGCTTAGGCTAGGGCACCCCTAGGCTTAGGCTAAGGTTAGGGCTCCCCTAACCTAAGGCTAGGGCACCCCTATGCTTAGGCTAGGGCACCCCTAGGATTAGGATAGGGCACCCGAGGCTTAGGCTAGGGCACCCCCATGCTTAGGCTAGGGCACCACTAGGCTTAGGCTAGGCCACCCCTAGCCTTAGGATAGGGCATCCCTAGGATTAGGATAGGGCACCCCTAGGCTTAGGCTAGGGCACCCCAATGCTTAGGCTAGGGCACCCCTAGGCTTATGCTAGGGCACCCCTAGGCTTAGGTTAGGGCACCCCTAGGCTTAGGCTAGGGCACCCCTAAGCTTAGGCTAGGGCACCCCTAGGCTTAGGCTAGGGCACCCTTAGGCATAGGCTAGGGCACCACTAGGCTTAGGCTAAGGCTAGGACTCCCCTAGCCTAAGGCTAGGGCACCCCTAGGCTTAGGCTAGGGCACGCCTAGGCTTAGGCTAGGGCACCCCTAGGCTTAGGCTAAGGCTATGGCTCCCCTAGCCTAAGGCAAGAGCACCCCTAGGCTTAGGCTAGGGCACCCCTAGGCTTAGGCTTGGACACCCCTAGGCGTAGGCTAGGGCACGCCTAGCTTAGGCTAAGGCTAGGGCTCCCCTAGCCTAAGGATAGGGCACCCCTAATCTTAGGCTAGGATACCCCTAGGCTTAGGCTAAGGCTAGGGCTCCCCTAGCCTAAGGCTATGGCACCCCTATTCTTAGGCTAGGTCACCCCAAGACTTAGGCTAGGGCACACCTAAGCTTAGGCTAGGGCACCCCTAGGCTTAGGCTATGGCACCCCTAGGCTTAAACTAGGGCACCCCTAGGCTTAGGATAGGGCACCCCTAGGATTTGGCTAGGGCACCCCTAGGCTTAGGCTAAGGCTAGGGCTTCCCTAGCCTAAGGCAAGGGCATCCCTAGGCTTAGGCTAGGGCACCCCTAGGGTTAGGCTAGGGCACCCCTTGGCTTAGGATAGGGCACGCCTAGGCTTAGGCTAAGGCTAGGGCACACCTAGGCTTAGGCTAGGGTACCCCTAGGCTTAGGCTAAGGCTAGGGCTCCCATAGCCTAAGGCTAGGGCACCACTAGGCTTAGGCTAGGGCACGGCAAGGCTTAGGCTAAGGGTAGGGCTCCCCTAGCCTAAGGCTAGGGCACCCCTAAGCTTTGGCTAGGGCACCCCTAGGCTTACTACGGCACCCCTTGACTTAGGCTAGGGCACCCCTAGGCTTAGGCTACGGCACCCCTAGGCTTAGCTAGGGCACCCCTAGACTTAGGCTAGTTCACCCCAAGGCTTAGGCTAGGGCACCCCAAGGCTTAGGCTAAGGCTAGGGCTCCCCTAGCCTAAGGCTAGGGCACCCCTAAGCTTAGGCTTGGGCACCCCTAGGCTTAGGCTAAGGCTAGGGCTCCCCTAGCCTAAGGCTAGGGCACACCTAGGCTTAGGTTAGGGCACCCCTAAGCTTAGGCTAGGGCACCCCTAGGCTTAGGCTAGGGCACACCTAGGCTTAGGTTAGGGCACCCCTAAGCTTAGGCTAGGGCACCCCTAGGCTTAGGCTAGGGCACACCTAGGCTTAGGTTAGGGCACCCCTAAGCTTAGGCTAGGGAACCCCTAGGCTTAGGCTAGGGCACCCCTAGGCTTACTACGGCACCCTTGGCTTAGGCTAGGGCACCCCTAGGCTTAGGCTACGGCACCCCTAGCCTTAGCTAGGGCACCCCTAGACTTAGGCTAGGGCACCTCTAGGCTTATACTAGGACAGCCCTAGGCTTAGGCTAAGGCTAGGGCTCCCATAGCCAAAGGCTAGGGCACCCCTAGGCTTAGGCTACGGCACCCCAAGGCTTAGGGTAATTCTAGGGCTCCCCTAGCCTACGGCTAGGGCACCCCTAGGCATAGGCTAGGGCACCCCTAGGCTTAGGCTAGGGCACCCCAAGGGTTTGGCTAAGGCTAGGGCTCCCCGAGCCTAAGGCTAGGGCACCCTTAGGCTTAGGTTTGGGCACCCCTAAGCTTAGGCTAGGACACCCCTAGGCTTAGGCTAAGGCTAGGGCTCCCCTAGTCTAAGGTTAGGGCATCCCTAGGCTTAGGCTAGGGCACCCCTAGGCTTAGGCTAGGGCACCCCTAGGCTTAGGCTAGGGCAACCCTAGGCTTGGGCTAGGGCACCCCTAGGCTTAGGCTAAGGCTAGGGCTCAGAAAGCCTAAGGCTAGGGCACCCCTAAGCTTAGGCTAGGGCACCCCTAGGCTTAGGCTAGGGCACCCCTAGGCTTAGGCTAGGGCACCCCAAGGCTTAGGCTAAGGCTAGGGCTCCCATAGTCTAAGGCTAGCGCATCCCTAGGCTTAGGCTAGGGCACCCCTAGGCTTAGGATAGGGCACCCCTAGGCTTAGGCTATAGCACCCCTAGGCTAAGGCTAAGGCTAGGGCTCCCCTAGCCTAAGGCTAGGGCACCCCTAGGCTTAGGCCAGGGCACCCCTAGGCTTAGGCTAAGGCTAGGTCTCCCCTACTCTAAGGCTAGGGCACCCCTAGACTTAGGCTAGGGCACCCTTAGGCTTATACTAGGACAACCCTAGGCTTAGGCTAAGGCTAGGGCTCCCATAGCCTAAGGCTAGGGCACCCCTAGGCTTAGGCTAGGGCACCCCTGGGCTTAGGCTTGGGCACCCCTAGGCTTAGGCTAGGGCACCCCTAGGCTTAGGCTAGGGCACCCCTACGCGTAGGCTAGGGCACGCCTAGGCTTAGGTTAGGGGACCCCTAAGCTTAGGCTTGGGCACCCCTAGGCTTCGGCTAGGGCACCCCTAGGCTTAGGCTAAGGCTAGGGATCCCCTAGCCTAAGACTAAGGCACTCCTAGGCTTAGGCCACGACACCCCTAGGCGTAGGCCAGGGCACCACTAGGCTTAGGCTAAGGCTAGGTCTCCCCTACTCTAAGGCTAGGGCAACCCTAGACTTAGGCTAGAGCACCCCTAGGCTGATACTAGGACAACCCTAGGCTTAGGCTAAGGCTAGGGCTCCCATAGCCTAAGGCTAGGGCACCCCTAGGCTTAGGCTAGGGCACCCCTAGGCTTAGGCCTGGGCACCGCTAGGCTTAGGCTAGGGCACCCCTAGGCTTAGCCTAAGGCTAGGGCTCTCCTAGCCTAATGCTAGGGCACCCCTAGGCTTAGGCTAGGGCACCCCTAAACTAAGGCAAGGGCAACCCTAGGGTTAGGCTAGGGCACCCCTAGGCTTAAGCTAGGGCACCCCTAGCTTAGGCTAAGGCTAGGGCTCTCTTAGCCTAAGGCTAGGGCACCCCTAGGCTTAGGCTAGAGCACCCCTAGGCTTAGGCTAGGGCACCCCTAGCTTAGGCTAGGACATCCCTCGGCTTAGGCTAGGACCCCCCTAGGCTTAGTCTAAGGTTAGGGCTCCCCTAGCAAAAGGCTAGGGCACCCCTAGGCTTAGGCAAGGGCACCCCTAGGCTTATGCTAAGGCTAGGGCTCCTCTAGCCTAAGGCTAGGGCAACCCTAGGCTTAGGCTAGGGCACCCCTAGGCCTAGGCTAAGGCTACGGCTCCCCTAGCCCAAGGCTAGGGCACCCCTAGGCTTAGGCTAGGGCACCCCTAGGCTTAGGTTAAGGCTAGGGCTCCCCTAGCCTAAGGCTAGGGCACCCCTAGGCTTAGGCTAGTGCACCCCTAGGCTTAGGTTAAGGCTAGGGCTCTCCTTCCCTAAGGCTAGGGTTCCCCTAGGCTTAGGCTAACGCACCCCTAGGCTTAGGCTAGGGCACCACTAGGCCTAGGCTAAGGCTAGGGCTCCCCTACCTAAGGCTAGGGCACCCTTAGGCTTAGGCTTGGGCACCCCTAGGCTTAGGCTATGGCACCCCTAGGCTTAGGCTACGGCACCCCTAGGCTTAGGCTAAGGCTAGGGCTCCCATAGCCTAAGGCTACGGCAACCCTAGGATTAGGCTACGGCACCCCTGGGCTTAGGCTAGGGCACCCCTAGGCATGGCTAAGGCTAGGACTCCAGTAGCCTAAGGCTAGGGCACCCCTAGGCTTTGGCAAGGGCACCCCTAGGCTTAGGCTAGGGCACCCATGTCTTAGGCTAAGGCTAGGGCTCCCCAGCCAATGGCTAGAGCACGCCTAGGCTTAGGCTAGGTAACCCTAGGCTTAGGCTAGGGCACCCCTAGTCTTAGGCTAAGGCTAGGACTCCCCTAGCCTAATGCTTGGGAACCCCTAGGCTTAGGCTAGGGCAACCCTAGGCTTAGTCTAGGGCACCCCGAGGCTTACTAGGGCACCCCTAGGCTGAGACTAGGGCACCCCTAGGCTTAGGCTAGGGCACCCCTAGTCTTAGGCTAAGGCTACGGCTCGACTAGCCTAAGGCTAGGGCACCCCTAGGCTTAGGCTAGGACATCCCTAGGCTTAGGCTAAGGCTAGGGCTCCCCTAGCGTAAGACTAGGACACCCCTAGGCTTAAGCTAGGGCACCCCTAGGCTTAGGCTAGGGCACCCCTAGGCTTAGGCTAGGACATCCCTAGGCTTAGGCTAAGGCTAGGGCTCCCCTAGCGTAAGACTAGGACACCCCTAGGCTTAAGCTAGGGCACCCCTCGGCCTAGGTTAGGGCATCCCGAGGCTTAGGCTAAGATTAGGGCTCCCCTGGCCAAAGGCTAGGGCACCTCTAGGCTTAGGCTAGGGCACCCCTAGGCTTAGACTAAGGCTATGGCTGGACTAGCCTAAGGCTAGGGAACCCCAAGGCTTAGGCTAGAGCACCCCTAGGCTTAGGATAGGGCACCCCTAGGCTTAGGGTAAGGTTAGAGCTCCCCTAGCCTAAGTTTAGGGCACCCCTAGGCTTAGGCTAGGGCAACCCTAGGCTTAGGCTAGGGCACCCCTAGGCTTAGGCTAAGGCTAGGGCTCCCCTAGCCGAAGGCTAGGGCACCCCTAGGCTTAGGCTAGGACACCCCTAGGCCTAGGCGAAGGCTAGGGCTCCCATACTCCAAGTCTAGGGCACCCCTAGGCTTAGGCTAGGGCACCCCTAGACTTAGGCTAAGGGTAGGGCTCCCCTAGCCTAAGGTTAGGGCACCCCTAAGCTTAGGCTAGGGCACCCCTAGGATTAGGCTAAGGCACCCCTAGGCTTAGGCTAGGGCACACCTAGGCTTAGGCTAGGACCCCCCTAAGCTTAGGCAAGGGCACCCCTAGGCTTAGGCTAAGGCTAAGGCTCCCGTAGCCTAAGGCTAGGGCACCCCTAAGCTTAGGCTAGGGCACCCCTAGGCTTAGGCTAAGGCACCCCTAGGCTTAGGCTAGGGCACCCCTAGGATTAGGCTAAGGCTAGGGCTCCCCTAGGCTTAGGCTAGGGCACCCCTAGGCTTAGGCTAGGGCACCCCTAGGCTTAGGCTAAGGCTAGAGCTCCCCTAGCCTAAGACTAGGGCACCTCTAGGCTTAGGCTAGGGCACCCCAAGGCTTAGGCTAGGGCACCCCTAGGCTTAGGCTAGGGCTCCCCTAGGCTTAGGCTAAGGCTAGGGCTCCCCTAGCCTAAGGCTAGGGCATCCCTAGGCTTAGGCTATGGCACTCCTAGGCTTAGGCTAGAGCACCCCTAGGCTTAGGTTAAGCTTAGGGCTCCCCTAGCCTAAGGCTAGGACACCCCTAGGCTTAGGCTAGGGCAACCCTAGGCTTAGACTAGGGTATCCCTAGGCTTAGGCTAAGGCTAGGACTCCCATAGCCTAAGGCTAGGGCACCCCTAGGATTAGGCTAGGGCACCCCTAGGCTTAGGCTAAGGCACCCCTAGGCTTATGATAGGGCACCCCTAGGCTTAGGCTAAGACTAGGGCTCCCATAGCCCAAGGATAGGGCACCCCTAGGCTAGGCTGGGGCACCCCTAGGCTTAGGCTAGGGCACCCCTAGGCTTAGGCTAAGGCTAGGGCTCCCATAGCCTAAGGCTAAGGCACCCCTAGGATTAGGCTAGGGCACCCTTAGGCTTAGGCTAAGGCACCCCTAGGCTTAGGCTAGGACACACCTAGGCTTAGGCTAAGGCTAAGGCTCCCCTAGCCTAAGGCTAGTGCACCCCTAGCTTTAAGCTCCGGCTCCCCTAGCCTAAGGCTAGGGCACCCCTAGGGTTAGGCTAAGACTAGGGCTCCCCTAGCATAAGGCTAGGACACCCCAACGCTTATGCTAGGGCACCCATAGGCTTAGGCTAGGGCACCCCTAGGCTTAGACTAAGGCTATGGCTCGACTAACCTAAGGCTAGGGCACCCCTAGGCTTAGGATAGAGCACCCCTAGGCTTAGGCTAGGGCACCCCTAGGCTTAGGCTAAGGCTAGGGCTCCCCTAACCTATGGCTAGAGCACGCCTAGGCTTAGGCTAGGTAACCATAGGCTTCGGCTAGGCAACCCCTAGGCTTAGGCAAAGGCTAGGACTCCCCTAGCCTAAGGCAAGGGCACCCCTAGGCTTAGGCTAAGGCACCCCTAGGCTTAGGCTACGGCTAGGGATCCCCTAGCCTAGGGCTAGGGCACGCCTAGGCTTAGGCTAGGTAACTCTAGGCTTAGGCTAGGGCACCCCTAGGCTTAGGCTAAGGCTAGGGCTCCCCTAGCCCAAGGCTAGGGCACCCCTAGGCTTAGGCTAGGGCACCCCTAGGCTTAGGCTAGGGCACCACTAGGCTTAGGCTACGGCTATGGCTACCCTAGCCGAAGGCTAGGGCACCCCTAGCCGAAGGCTAGGGCACCCCTAGGCTTAGGCTAGGGCACCCCTAGGGCTAGGCGAAGGCTAGGGCTCCCATAGTCCAAGTCTAGGGCACCACTAGGCTTAGGCTAGGGCACCCCTAGGCTTAGGCTAAGGCTAGGGCTCCCATAGCCTAAGGCTAGGGCACCCCTAGGCTTAGGCTAGGGCACCCCTAGGCTTAGGCTAAGTCTAGGGCTCCCCTAGCCTAAGGCTAGGGCATCCCTAGACTTAGGGTAGGGCACCCCTAGGCTTAGGCTAGGGCACCCCTAGGCTTAGGCTAAGGGTAAGGCTCCCCTAGCCTAAGGCTAGGGCACCCCTAAGCTTAGGCTAGGGCACCCCTAGGCTTAGGCTAAGGCACCCCTAGGCTTAGGCTAGGGCACCCCTAGGATTAGGCTAAGGCTAGGGCACACCTAGGCTTAGCCTAGGGCACCCCTAGCTTAGGCTAAGGCTAGGGCACCCCTAGGCTTAGGCTAGGGCACCCCTAGGCTTAGGCTGGGCACCGCTAGGCTTAGGCTAAGGCTAGAGCTCCCCTAGCCTAAGAATAGGGCACCTCTAGGCTTAGGCTAGGGCACCCCAAGGCTTAGGCTAGGGAACCCCTAAGCTTAGGCTAGGGCACCCCTAGGCTTAGGCTATGGCTAGGGCTCCCCAAGCCTAAGGCTAGGGCATCCCTAGGCTTAGGCTATGGCACTCCTAGGCTTAGGCTAGGGCACCCCTAGGCTTAGGTTAAGCTTAGGGCTCCCCTAGCCTAAGGCTAGGACACCCCTAGGCTTAGGCTAGGGCACCCATAGGCTTAGACTAAGACTAGGGCTCCCATAGCCCAAAGATAGGGCAGCCCTAGGCTAGGCTGGGGCACCCCTAGGCTTAGGCTAGGGCACCCCTAGGCTTAGGCTAAGGCTAGGGCTCCCATAGCCTAAGGCTAGGGCACCCCTAGGATTAGGCTAGGGCACCCCTAGGCTTAGGCTAAGGCACCCCTAGGCTTAGGCTAGGGCACACCTAGGGTTAGGCTAAGGCTAGGGCTCCCCTACCCTAAGGCTAGGGCACCCCAAGCCTTAAGCTACGGCTCCCCTAGCCTAAGGCTAGGGTACCCCTAGGCTTAGGCTAAGGCTTGGGCTCCCCTAGCGTAAGGCTAGGACACCCCTACGCTTAAGTTAGGGCACCCATAGGCTTAGGCTAGGGCACCCCTAGTTTGAGACTAAGGCTATGGCTCGACTAGCCTAAGGCTAGGGCACCCCTAGGCTTAGGATAGAATACCCCTAGGCTTAGGCTAGGGCACCCTGAGGCTTAGGCTAAGGCTAGGGCTCCCCTAGCCTAAGGCTAGGGCACCTCTAGGCTTAGGCTAGGGCACCCCTAGGCTTAGACTAAGTCTACGGCTCGAGTAGCCTAAGGCTAGGGAACCCCTTGGCTTAGGCTAGGGCACCCCTATGCTTAGGCTAGGGCACCCCTATGCTTAGGCTAGGGCACCCCTAGGCTTAGGCTAAGGCTAGAGCTCCCCTAGCCTAATGCTAGGACACCTCTAGGCTTAGGCTAGGGCACCCCTAGGCTTAGGCTAGGGCACCCCTAGGCTTAGGCTAGGCCACCCCTAGGCTTAGGCTAAGGCTAGGGCTCCCCTAGCCTAAGGATAGGGCATACCTAGGCTTAGGCTAGAATACCCCTAGGCGTAGGCTAGGGCACCGCTAGGCTTAGGTTAAGGTTAGGGCTCCCCTAGCCTAAGGCTGGGACACCCCTAGGCTTAGGCTAGGGCACCCCTACGCTTAGGCTTGGGCACCGCTAGGCTTAGGTTAAGGTTAGGGCTCCCCTAGCCTAAGGCTGAGACACCCCTAGGCTTAGGCTAGAGCACCCCTAGGCTTAGGCTAGGGCACCCCTAGGCCTAGGCTAGGGCACCCCTAGGCTTAGGCTAGGGCACCCCTAGGCTTAGGCTAGGACACCCCTAGGCTTAGGCTAAGGGTAGGGATCCCCTAGCCTAAGGATAGGGCATCCCTAGGCTTAGGCTAGGGCACCCCTAGGCTTAGGCTAGGGCACCCATAGGCTTACGCTAGAGCACCCTTAGGCTTAGGCTAGGGTAACCCTAGGCTTAGGCTAAGGCTAGGGCTCCCCTAGCCTATGGCTAGGGCATGCCTAGGCTAGGCTAGGTAACCCTAGGCTTAGGCTAGGGCACCCCTAGGCTTAGGCTAGGGCACCCCTAGGCTTAGGGAAGGGCACCCCTAGGCTTAGGCTAGGGCACCCCTAGCTTAGGCTAAGGCTAGGGCACCCCTAGACTTAGGCTAGGGCACCCCTAGGCTTAGGCTTAGGCTAGGGCTCCCCTAGCCTAACGCTATGGCACCCCTAATCTTAGGCTAGGGCACCCCTAGGCTTAGGCTAGGGCACGCCTAGGCTGGGGCTAAGGCTAGGGCTCCCCTAGCCTAAGGCTAGGGCATCCCTAGGCTTAGGCTAGGGCACCCGTAGGCTTAGGCTACGGCACCCCTAGGCTTAGGCTAGGGCACCGCTAGGCTTAGGCTAGGGCACCCATAGGCTTAGGCTAGGGCACCCCTAGGCTTAAGCTAAGGCTAGGGCACCCCTAGGTTAAGGCTAGGGCACCCCTAGGCTTAGGCTAGGGCATCCCTATGCTTATGCTGGGGCACCCCTAGTCTTAGGCTAAGGCTAGGGCTCCCCTAGCCTACGGCTAGGGCACCTCTATGTTTAGGCTAGGGCACCCCTAGGCTTAGACTAAGGCTACGGCTCGACTAGCCTAAGGCTAGGGCACCCCTAGGCTTAGGCAAGGGCACCCCTAGGCTTAGGCTAAGGCTAGGCCTCGCCTAGCCTAAGGATTGGGCGCCCCTAGGCATAGGCTAGGGCACCCTTAGGCTTAGGCTAGGGCTCCTATGGCCTAAGGCTAGGGCACCCTTAGGCTTAGGCTTGGGCACCCCTAGGCTTAGGCTATGGCACCCCTAGGCTTAGGCTAGGGAACCCCTAGGCTTAGGCTATGGCACCCCTAGGCTTAGGCTAAGGCTACGGCTCGACTAGCCTAAGGCTAGGGCACCCCTAGGCTTAGGCTAGGGCACCCCTAAGCTTAGGCTAGGACATGCCTAGGCTTAGGCTAAGGCTAGGGCACCCCTAGGCTTAGGCTAGGGCACCCGTAGGCTTAGGCTAAGGCTAGGGCACCCATAGCCTATGGCTAGGGCACCCCTAGGCTTAGGCTAGGGCAACCTTAGGCTTAGCCTAGGGCACCCCTAGCTTAGGCTAAGGCTAGGGCACCCCTAGGCTTAGGCTAGGGCACCCCTAGGCTTAGGCTAGGGCACCCCTAGGCTTAGGCTAATGCTAGAACTCCCCTAGCCTAAGACTAGGGCACCTCTAGGCTTAGGCTATGGCACCCCTAGGATTAGGCTAGGGCACCCCTAGGCTTAGGCTAGGGAACCCCTAGGCTTAGACTAAGGCTAGGGCTCCCCTAGCCTAAGGCTAGGGCATCCCTAGGATTAGGATATGGCACCCCTAGGCTTAGGCTAGGGCACCCCTAGGCTTAGGTTAAGCTTAGGACTCCTCTAGCCTTAGGTTAGGACACCCCTAGGCTTAGGCTAGGGCACCCCTAGGCTTAGACTAGGGTATCCCTAGTCTTAGGCTAAGGCTATGGCTCCCATAGCCTAAGGCTAGGGCACCCCTAGGATTAGGCTAGGGCACTCCTAGGCTTAGGCTAAGGCACCCCTAGGCTTAGGCTAGGGCACCCCTAGGCTTAGGCTAAGGCTAGGGCTCCCCTTGCCTTAGGATAGGGCACCTCTAGGCTTAGGCTCGGGCACCCCTAGGCTTAGGCTAGGGCACCCCTAGGCTTAGGCTAGCGCACACCTTGGCTTAGGCTAGGGCACCCCTATTCTTAGGCTAGGGCACCCCTAGGCTTAGGCTAAGGCTAGGGCTCCCCTAGCCTATGGCTAGGGCACGCCTAGGCTTAGGCTAGGTAACTCTAGGCTTAGACTGGGGCACCCCTATGCTTAGGCTAGGGCACCCCTAGGCTTAGGCTAAGGCTAGGGCTACCCTAGCCTAAGGCTAGGGCACCCCTAGGCTTAGGTTAGTGCACCCCTAGTCTTACGCTAGGGCACCGCTAGGCTTAGGCTAGGACATCCCTAGGCTTAGGTTAGGGCACCCCTAGGCTTAGGATAGGGCACCCCTTGGCTTAGGATAGGGCACCCCTAGGATTAGGATAGGGCACCCCTAGGCTTAGGCTAAGGCTAGGGCTTCCCTAGCCTAAAGCTAGGGCACCCCTAAACTTACGCTAGGGCACCCCTAGGCTTAGGCTAAGGCTAGGGCTCCCCTAGCCTATAGCTAGGGCACGCCTAGGCTTAGGCTAGGTAACCCTAGGCTTAGGCTTGGGCACCCCTAGGCTTAGGCTAGGGCACCCCCAGTATTAGGCTAAGGCTAGGGTTCCCATAGCCTAAGGCTAGGGCACCCCTTGGCTTACGATAGGGCACCCCTAGGCTTAGGCTTGGGCACCCCTAGGCTTAGGTTAAGGCTAGGGCTCCCCTAGCATAAGGCTTGGGCACCCCAAGGCTTAGGCTAAGGCTAGGGCTCCCCTAGCCTAAGGCTAGGGCACCCCCAGCATACGATAGGGCACCCCTAGGCTTAGGTTAAGGTTAGGGCTCCCCTAGCCTAAGGCTAGGGCACCCCTAGGCTTAGGCTAGGGCACCCCAGACTTAGGCTAGGGCACCCCTAGGCTTAAGCTAAGGCTAGGGCTCCCCTGGCCTAAGGCCAGGGAACCACTACCCTTAGGCTAGGGCACCCGTAGGCTTGGGCTAAGGCTAGGGCTCCCCTAGCCTAAGGCTAGGGCATCCCTAGGCTTAGGCTAGGGCACCCCTAGGCTTAGGCTACGGCACCCCTACCTTAGGCTAGGGCACCCATAGGCTTAGGCTAGAGCACCCCTAGGCTTACGGTAGGGTACTCCTAGGCTTAGGCTAAGGCTAGGGCTCCCCTAGCCTAAGGCTAGGGCACCTCTAGGCTTAGGCTAGGGCACCCCCAGGCTTAGACTAAAGCTACGGCTCGAATAGCCTAAGGCTAGGGAACCCTTAGGCTTAGGCTTGGGCACCCTTAGGCTTAGGCTAGGGCAGGCCTAGGCTTAAGCTAAGGCTAGGGCTCCCCTAACCTAAGGCTAGGTCACCCCTAGGCGTAGGCTAGGGCACCCCAGGCTTCGGATAGGTCACCCCTAGCGTTAAGCTAAGGCTAGGGATCCCCTAGCCTAAGGCTAGGGAACCCCTACCCTTAGGCTAGGGCACGCCTACACTTAGGCTAGGGCACCCCTAGGCTTGGCTAAGGCTAGGGCTCCACTAGCCTAAGGTTAGGGCACCCCTAGGCTTAGGGTAGGGCACCCCTAGGCTTAGGCTACGGCACCCCTACCTTAGGCTAGGGCACCCATAGGCTTAAGCTAGGGCACCCTTATGCTTAAGCTAAGGCTAGGGCTCCCCTAGCCTAAGGCTAGGGCACCCCTAGGCTTAGGGTAGGGCACCCCTAGGCTTAGGCTACAGCACCCATACCTTAGGCTAGGGCACCCATAGGCTTAGGCTAGGGCACCCTTAGGCTTAAGCTAAGGCTAGGGCTCCCCTAGCCTAAGGCTAGGGCACCCCTAGGCTTACGGTAGGGAACCCCTAGGCTTAGGCTAAGGCTAGGGCTCCCCTAGCCTAAGGCTAGGGCACCTCTAGGCTTAGGCTAGGGCACCCCTAGGCTTAGACTAAGGCTACTGCTCGACTAGCCTTAGGCTAGGGTACCTC
Source organism: Tenrec ecaudatus (assembly GCF_050624435.1). Classification (NCBI taxonomy): domain Eukaryota; kingdom Metazoa; phylum Chordata; class Mammalia; order Afrosoricida; family Tenrecidae; genus Tenrec; species Tenrec ecaudatus. The sequence continues at coordinate 1,637,517 of NW_027457638.1, read as the reverse complement.
TAAACTTAGGCAAGGGCACCCCTAGGCTTAGGCTATGGCACCCTTAGGCTTAGGCTAGGGCAGCCCTAGGCTTAAGCTAAGGCTAGGGCTCCCCTAACCTAAGTCTAGGCACCCCTAGGCTTAGGCTAGGGCACCCCAGGCTTCGGATAGGTCACCCCTAGACTTATGCTAAGGCTAGGGCTCCCCTAGCCTATAGCTAGGGAACCCGTACCCTTAGGCTAGGGCACCCCTACGCTTAGGCTAGGGCACCCCTAGGCTTGGGCTAAGGCTAGGGCTAGCCTAGCCTAAGGCTAGGGCACCCCACGGCTTAGGCTAGGGCACCCCTAGGCTTAGGCTACGGCACCCCTAGGCTTAGGCTAGGGCACCCCTAGGCTTAAGCTAAGGCTAGGGCTCCCCTAGCCTAAGGCTAGGGAACCCCTAGGTTAGGCTAGGGCACCGCAGGCTTAGGCTAGGGCACCCCTAGGCTTAAGCTAAGGCTAGGGCTCCCCTAGGCTTGGGCTAAGGCTAGGGCACCCCTAGGCTTAGGCTAGGGCACCCCTAGGCTTAGGATACGGCATCCCTAGGCTTAGGCTAGGTCACCCCTAGGCTTAGGCTAGGGCACCCCTAGAATTAGCCTAAGGCTAGGGATCCCCTAGCCTAAGGTTAGGGCACCCCTAGGCTTAGGCTAGGGCACCCCTAGGCTTAGGCTAAGGCTCCGACTCGACTAGCCTAAGGCTAGGGCACCCCTAGGCTTAGGCTAGGGCACCCAGAGGCTTAGGCTACGGCACCCCTAGTCTTAGGCTAGGGCACCCCTAGGCTTAGGCAAGGGCACCCATAGGCTTAGGCTAGGGCACCCCTAGGCTTAAGCTAAGGCTAGGGCTCCCCTAGCCTAAGGCTAGGGCACCCCTAGGCTTAGGGTAGGGCACCCCTAGGCTTAGGCTACGGCACCACTACCTTAGGCTAGGGCACCCATAGGCTTAGGCTAGGGCACCCCTAGGCTTAAGCTAAGGCTAGGGCTCCCCTAGCCTAAGGCTAGGGCACCTCTAGGCTTAGGCTAGGGCACCCCTAGGCTTAGACTAAGGCTACGGCTCGACTAGCCTAAGGCTAGGGCACCTCTAGGCTTAGGCTAGGGCACCCCTAGGCTTAGACTAAGGCTACGGCTCGACTAGCCTAAGGCTAGGGCACCTCTAAGCTTAGGCAAGGGCACCCCTAGGCTTAGGCTAAGGCTAGGGCTCGCCTATCCTAAGGCTTGGCCGCCCCTAGGCTTAGGCTAGGGCACCCTTAGGCTTAGGCTAGGGCACCCCTAGGCTTAGGCTAGGGCACCCCTAGGCTTAGGCAAGGGCACCCCTAGGCTTAGGCTAAGGCTCTGACTCGACTAGCCTAAGGCTAGGGCACCCCTAGGCTTAGGCAAGGGCACCCATAGGCTTAGGCTAGGGCACCACTAGGCTTAAGCTAAGGCTTGGGCTCCCCTGCCTAAGGCTAGGGCACCTCAACTCTTAGGCTCGGGCACCCCTAGGCTTAGGCTAGGGCTCCCCTATGCTTAAACTAAGGCTAGGGCTCCCCTAACCTAAAGCTAGGGCACCCCTAGCCTTAGGCTAGGGCACCCCTAGGCTTAGGCTAAGGCTAGGGCTCCCATAGGCTTAGGCTATGGCACCCCTAGGCTTAAGCTAAGGCTAGGGCTCCCCTAGTCTAAGGCTAGGGCACCCCTGGGCTTAGGCTAGGGCACCCCTAGGCTTAGGCTAGGGCACCCCTAGGCTTAAGCTAAGGCTAGGGCTCCCCTAGCCTAAGGCTAGGACACCCCTAGGCTTAGGCTTGTGCACCCCAAGCTTAGGTTAGGGCACCCCTAGGCTAAAGCTAAGGCTAGGGCTCCTCTAGCCTAAGGCTAGAGAACCCCACCCCTTAGGCTAGGGCACCCCTAGGCTTAGGCTAGGGCACCCCTAGGCTTGGGCTAAGACTAGGGCTCCCCTAGCCTAAGGCTAGGGCACCCCTAGGCTTAGGCGAGGGCACCCCTAGGCTTAGGCTACGGCACCCCTAGGCTTAGGCTAGGGCACCCCTAGGCTTAGGCTTGGGCACCCATAGTCTTAGGCTAGAGCACCCCTAGGCTTAGGCTAAGGATAGGGTTTCCCTAACCTAAGGCTAGCGAACCCCTAGGGTTAGGCTAGGGCACCCCTATGCTTAGGCTAGGGCACACCTAGGCTTAAGGTAAGGCTAGGGCTCCCCTATCCTAAGGCTAGGGAACCCCTACCCTTAGGCCTGGGCACCCTAAGGCTTAGGCTAGGGCACCCCTAGGCTTGGGCTAGGGCACCCCTAGGCTTAGGCTAGGGCACCCCTAGGCTTAGGCAAGGGCACCCCTAGGCTTAGGCTAAGGCTAGGGCTCCCCTAACCTAAGGCTAGGGCACCCCTAGGCTTAGGCTAGGGCACCCCAGGCTTAGTCTGGTGCACCCCTAGGCTTAAGTTAAGGCTAGGGCTCCCCTAGCCTAAGGCTAGGGAACCCCTACCCTTGGGCTAGGGCACCCCAAGGCTTAGGCTACGGCACCCCTAGGCTTAGGCTAGGGCACCCCTAGGCTTAGGCTAGGGAACCCATAGGCTTATGCTAGGGTACCCCTAGGCTTAAGCTAAGGCACCCCTAGGCTTAGGTTAAGGCTAGGGCTCCCCTAGCCTAAGGCTTGGACACCCCTAGGCTTAGGCTAGGGCACCCTAGACTTAGACTTGGGCACCACTAGGCTTAGGCTTAGGCTAGGGCTCCCCTAACCTAAGGCTTGGACACCCCTAGGTTAGGCTAGGGCACCCTAGGCTTAGGCTTGGGCACCCCTAGGCTTAGGCTAAGGCTAGTGTTACCCTAGCCTAAGGCTAGCGAACCCCTAGGGTTAGGCTAGGGCACCCCAGGCTTAGGCTAGGGCACCCCTAGGCTTAAGCTAAGGCTAGGGCTCCCCTAGCCTAAGGCTAGGGAACACCTACCCTTAGGCTAGGGCACCCTAAGGCTTAGGCTAGGGCACCCCTAGGCTTACGATAGGGCACCCCTAGGCTTAGGTTAAGGCTAGGGCTCCCCTAGCCTAAGGCTTGGACACCCCTAGGCTTAGGCTAGGGCACCCTAGGCTTAGGCTAGGGCACCACTAGGCTTAGGCTTAGGCTAGGGCTCCCCTAACCTAAGGCTTGGACACCCCTAGGCTTAGGCTAGGGCACCCTAGGCTTAGGCTAGGGCACCACTAGGCTTAGGGTTAGGCTAGGGCTCCCCTAACCTAAGGCTAGGGCACCCTTAGGCTTAGGCTTGGGCACCCCTAGGCTTAGGCTATGGCACCCCTACGCTTAGGCTAGGGCACCCCTAGGCTTAGGCTAAGGCTACGGCTCCCCTAGCCTAAGGCTAGGGCACCCCTAGGCTTAGGATAGTGCACCCCTAGGCTTAGGCTTGGGCACCCCTAGGTTTAGGCTAAGGCTATGGTTTCCCTAGCCTAAGGCTACCGAACCCCTAGGGTTAGGCTAGGGCACCCCTAGGCTTAGGCTACTTCACACCTAGGCTTAGACTAGGGTACACCTAGGCTTAGAATAGGGCACCCCTAGGCTTGGGCTAAGGCTAGGGCTCCCCTAGCCTAAGGCGAGGGCACCCCTAGGCTTAGTCTAGGGCGCCCCTAGGCTTAGTCTACGGCAACCCTAGGCTTAAGCGAGGGCACCCCTAGGCTTAGGCTAGGGCACCCCTAGAATTAGCCTAAGGCTAGGGATCCCCTAGCCTAAGGTTAGGGCACCCCTAGGCTTAAGCGAGGGCACCCCTAGGCTTAGGCTAGGGCACACCTAGGCTTAAGCTAAGGCTAGGGCTCCCCTAACCTAAGGCTATGGCACCACTAGGCTTAGGGTACGGCACCCCAGGCTTAGGCTAGGGCACCCCTAGGCTTAAGCTAAGGCTAGGGCTCCCCTAGCCTAAGGCTAGGGAACCCATACCCTTAGGCTAGGGCACCCTAAGGCTTAGGATAGGGCACCCGTAGGCTAAGGTTACGGCACCCCTAGGCTTAGGCTAGGATACCCCTAGGCTTAGGCAAGGGCACCCCTAGGCTTAGGATAGGGCACCCCTAGGCTTAGTCAAGGGCACCCCTTGGCTTAGGCTAAGGCTAGGGCTCCCCTAGCCTAAGGCTTGGGCTCCCCTAGGCTTAGGCTAGGGCACCCTTAGGCTTAGGCTAGGGCACCCCTTGGCTTAGGCTAAGGTTAGGGCTCCCATAGCCCAAGGCTAGGGCACCCCTAGGCTTAGGCAGGGCACCCCTAGGCTTAGGCTAGGGCACCCCAAGGCTTAGGCTAAGGCTAGGGCTCCCATAGCCTAAGGCTAGGGCACCCCTAGGCTTGGCCTAGGGCACCGCTAGCTTAGGCTAAGGCTAGGGCACACCTAGGCTTAGGCTAGGGCACCCCTAGGCTTAGGCTAGGGCACCCCTAGGCTTAGGCTAACGCTAGAGCTCCCCTAGCCGAAGAATAGGGCACCTCTAGGCTTAGGCTAGGGCACCCCTAGGCTTAGGCTAGGGTACACTTAGGCTTAGATTAGGGCACCCCTAGGCTTGGGCTAAGGCTAGGGCTCCCCTAGCCTAAGGCGAGGGCACCCCTAGGCTTAGGCTAGGGCACCCCTAGGCTTAGTCTACGGCACCCCTAGGCTTAGGCAAGGGCACCCCAAGGCTTGGGCTAGGGCACCCCTAGAATTAGCCTAAGGCTAGGGATCCCCTAGCCTAAGGTTAGGGCACCCCTAGGCTTAAGCGAGGGCACCCATAGGCTTAGGCTAGGGCACCAATAGGCTTAGACTAAGGCTATGGCTCGACTAGCCTATGGCTAGGGCACCCCTAGCCTAAGGCTAGGGAACCTCTAGGCTTAGGCTAGGGCACCCCTAGGCTTAGACTAAGGCTACGGCTCTACTAGCCTAAGGCTAGGGCACCCCTAGGCTTAGGCTAGGGAACCCCTAGGCTTGGGCTAAGGCTAGGGCTCCCCTAGCCTAAGCTAGGGCACCCCTAGACTTAGGCTAGGGCACCCTTAGGCTTAGGCTAGGGCACCCCTAGGCTTAGGCTAAGCCTAGGGCTCCCCTAGACTAAGGCTAGGGCACCCCTAGCCTAAGGCTAGGGAACCCCTAGGCTTAGGCTAGGGCACACCTAGGCTTAGGCTAAGGCTAGGGCTCCCATAGCCCAAGGCTAAGGCACCCCTAGGCTTAGGCTAGGGCACCCCTAGGCTTAGGCTAGGGCACCCCTAAGCTTAGGCTAGGGCACCCCTAGGCTTAGGCTAAGGCTAGGGCTCCCATAGCCTAAGGCTAGGGCACCCCTAGGCTTAGGCTAGGGCACGCCTAGTCTTAGGTTAAGGCTCCCATGGCCTAAGGTTAGGGCACCCTTAGGCTTAGGCTAGGGATCCCATGTCCTAAGTCTAGGGCACCCTTAGGCTTAGGCTTGGGCACCCCTAGGCTTAGGCTAGGGCACCCCTAGGCTTAGGCTAGGGCACCCCTAGGCTTAGGCTAGGGCACCCCTAGGCTTAGGCTAGGGCACCCCTAGGCTTAGGCTAGGGCACCCCTAGAATTAGCCTAAGGCTAGGGATCCCCAAGCCTAAGGTTAGGGCACCCCTAGGCTTAGGCTAGGGTACCACTAGGCTTAGGCTAGGGCACCCCTAGGCTTAGGCTAAGGCTCCGGGTCGACTAGCCTAAGGCTAGGGCACCCCTAGGCTTAGGCTAGGGCACCCCTAGGCTTAGGCTAGGGCACCCCTAGACTTAGGCTAGGGCACCCCTAGTTTTAGGCTAAGGCTAGGGTTCCCCTATCCTAAGGATAGGGCATTCCTAGGCTTATGCTAGGGCACCCCTAGGCTTAGGCTAGGGCACCCCTAGGCTTAGGTTAAGGTTAGGGCACCCCTAGCCAAAGGCTAGGTCACCCCTACGCTTAGGCTAGGGTAGCCCTAAGCTTAGGCTAAGGCTAGAGCTCCCCTAGCGTAAGGCTAGGACACCCCTAGGCTTAAGCTAGGGCACCCATAGGCTTAGGCTAGGGCACCCCTAGGCTTAGACTACGGCTATGGTTCGACTAGCCTAAGGCTAGGGCACCCCTAGGCTTAGGCTAAGGCTAGGGCTCCCCTAACCTAAGGCAAGGGCACCTCTAGGCTTAGGCTAGGGCACCCCTAGGCTTAGACTAAGGCTACGGCTCGACTAGCCTAAGGCTAGGGCACCCCTAGACTTAAGCTAGGGCACCCCTAGGCTTAGGCTAGGGCACCCCTAGGCTTAGGCTAAGGATAGGCTCCCCTAGCCTAAGGCTAGGGCACCTCTAGGCTTAGGCTAGGGCACCCCTAGACTTAGGCTAGGGCACCCCTAGTTTTAGGCTAAGGCTAGGGTTCCCCTAGCCTAAGGATAGGGCATCCCTAGGCTTAGGCTAGGGCACCCCTAGGCTTAGGCTAGGGCACACCTAGGCTTAGGTTAAGGTTAGGGCACCCCTAGCCTAAGGCTAGGACACCCCTACGCTTAGGCTAGGGTTCCCCTAAGCTTAGGCTAAGGCTAGGGCTCCCCTAGACTAAGGCTAGGGCACCCATAGCCTAAGGCTAGGGAACCCCTAGGCTTAGGCTAGGGCACACCTAGGCTTAGGCTAAGGCTAGGGCTCCCATAGCCCAAGGCTAGGGCACCCCTAGGCTTAGGTTTGGGCACCCCTAGCCTTAGGCTAGGGCACCCCTAAGCTTAGGCTAGGGCAGCCCTAGGCTTAGGCTAAGGCTAGGGCTCCCATAGCCTAAGGCTAGGGCACCCCTAGGCTTAGGCTAGGGCACCCCTAGGCTTAGGCTAAGGCTCCCATGGCCTAAGGCTAGGGCACCCTTAGGCTTAGGCTTGGGCACCCCTAGGCTTAGGCTATGGCACCCCTAGGCTTAGGCTAGGGCACCCCTAGGCTTAGCCTAGGGCACCCCTAGGCTTAGGCTAGGACACCCCTAGGCTTAGGCTAGGGCACCCCTAGTCTTAAGCTAAGGCTAGGGCTCCCATAACTTAAGGCTAGGGCACCCCTAGGCTTAGGCTTGGGCACACCAGGCTTAGGCTAGGGCACCCCTAGGTTTAAGCTACGGCACCCCTAGGCTTAGGCTAGGGCACCACTAGGCGTAGGCTTGGACACCCATAGGCTTAGGCTAGGGCACCCCTAGGCTTAGGCTAAGGCTAGTGTTTCCCTAGCATAAGGCTAGCTAACCCCTAGGGTTAGGCTAGGGCACCCCTAGGCTTACGCTAGGGCACACCTAGGCTTAAGCTTAGGCTAGGGCTCCCATAACCTAAGGCTAGGGCACCCCTAGGCTTAGGCTAGGGCACCTCTAGGCTTAGGTTACGTCACCCCTAGGCTTAGGCTAGGGCACCCCTAGGCTTAGGCAAGGGCACCCCTAGGCTTAGGATAGGGCACCACTAGGCTTAGGCAAGGGCACCCCTAGGCTTAGGCTAAGGCTAGGGCTCCCCTAGCCTAAGGCTTGGGCACCCCTAGGCTTAGGCAAGGGCACCCTTAGGCTTAGGCTAGGGCACCCCTAGGCTTAGGCTAAGGCTAGGGCTCCCATAGCCCAAGGCTAGGGCACCCCTATGCTTAGGTTAGGGCACCCCTAGGCTTAGGCTAGGGCACCCCTAGGCTTAGGCTAGGGCACCCCTAGGCTTATGCTAAGGTTAGGGCTCCCATAGCCTAAGGCTAGGGCACCCCTAGGCTTGGCCTAGGGCACCCCTAGCTTAGGCTAAGGATAGGGCACCCCTAGGCTTAGACTAGGGCACCCCTATGCTTAGGCTAGGGCACCCCTAGGCTTAGGCTAACGCTAGAGCTCCCCTAGCCTAAGAATAGATCACTTCTAGGCTTAGGCAAGGGCACACCTAGCCTTAGGCTAAGGCTAGGGCTCCCCTAGCCTAAGGCTATGGCATCCCTAGGCTTAGGCTAGGGCACCCCTAGGCTTAGGCTAGGGAACCCCTAGACTTAGGTTAAGCTTAGGGGTCCCCTAGCCTAAGGCTAGGACACCCCTAGGCTTAGGCTAGGGCACCCCTAGGCTTAGGCTAGGGCACCCCTAGGCTTAAGGAAGGGCACCCCTAGGCTTAGGCTAGGGCACCCCTAGGCTTAGGCTAAGGCTAGGGCTCCCCTAGCCTATGGCTAGGGCACGCCTAGGCTTAGGCTAGGTAACCCTAGGCTTAGGCTAGGGCACCCCAAGGCTTAGGATAAGGCAAGGGTTCCCATAGCCTAAGGCTAGGGCACCCCTTGGCTTACGATAGGGCACCCCTAGGCTTAGGCTAGGGCACCCCTAGCCTAAGGCTAGGGCACCCCTAGGCTTACGATAGGGCACCCCTAGGCTTATGTTAAGGCCTAGGCTCCTCTAGCCTAAGGCTTGGACACCACTAGGCTTAGGCTAGGGCACCCTAGGCTTAGGCTAGGGCACCACTAGGCTTAGGCTTAGGCTAGGGCTCCGCTAACCTAAGGTTAGGGCACCCTTAGGCTTAGGCTTGGGCACCCCTAGGCTTAGGCTATGGCACCCCTAGGCTTAGGCTAGGGCACCCCTAGGCTTAGGCTTGGGCACCCCTTGGTTTAGGCTAAGGCTAGGGTTTCCCTAGCTTAAGGCTAGCGAACCCCTAGGGTTAGCCTAGGGCACCCCTAGGCTTAGGCTAGGGCACAACTAGGCTTAGGCTAGGGTACACCTAGGCTTAGAATAGGGCACCCCTAGGCTTGGGCTAAGGCTAGGGCTCCCCTAGCCTAAGGCGAGGGCACCCCTAGGCTTAGGCTAGGGCACCCCTAGGCTTAGTCTACGGCACCCCTAGGCTTAGGCTAGGGCACCCCTAGGCTTAGGCAAGGGCACCCCTAGAATTAGCCTAAGGCCAGGGATCCCCTAGCCTAAGGCCAAGACACCCCTAGGCTTAGGCTAGGGCACCCCTAGGCTTAGGCAAGGGTACCCCTAGGCTTAGGCTAATTCTAGGGCTCCCGTAGCCTAAGGCTAGGGCACCCCTAGCCTAATGCTAGGGCACCCCTAGGCTTAGGCTAGGGCACCCCTAGGCTTAGGCTACGGCACCCCTAGGCTTAGGCTAGGGCACCCCTAGGCTTAGGCTAGGGCACCCGTAAGCTTGGGCTAACGCTAGGGCTCCCCTAGCCTAAGGCTAGGGCACCGCTAGGCTTATGCTAGGGCACCCCAAGGCTTAGGCTATGACACCCCTAGGCTTAGGCTAGGGCACCCCTAGGCTTAGGCTAGGGCACCCCTAGAATTAGCCTAAGGCTAGGGATCCCCTAGCCGAAGGCTAGGGCACCCCTAGGCTTAGGCTAGGGCACCCCTAGGATTAGGCTAGGTCATCCCTAGGCTTAGGCAAAGGCAAGGGCTCCCCTACCGTAAGGCTAGGACACCCCTAGGCTTAAGCTAGGGCACCCATAGGCTTAGGCTAGGGCACCCCTAGGCTTAGGCTAAGGCTAGGGCTCCCCTAGCCTAAGGATAGGGCGTCCCTAGGCTTAGGCTAGGGCAGCCCTAGGCTTAGGCTAGGGCATCCTAGGCTTAGGTTAAAGTTAGACACCCCTAGCTTAAGGCTAGGACACCCTAGGCTTAGGCTAAGGCTAGGGCTCCCCTAGCCTAAGGCTAGGGCACCTCTAGGCTTAGGCTAGGGCACCCCTAGGCTTAGACTAAGACTACGGCTCGACTAGCATAAGGGTAGGGCACCCTTAGGCTTAGGCTAGTGCACCCCTAGGCTTAGGATACGGCACCCCTAGGCTTAGGCTAAGACTAGAGCTCCCCTAGCCTAAGGCTAAGGCACCTCTAGGCTAAGGATAGGGCACCCCTAGGCTTAGGCTACGGCACCCCTAGGCTTAGGCTAGGGCACCCCTAGGCTTAGGTTAAGGTTAGGGCTCCCCTAGCCTAAGGCTAGGACACCCCTAGGCTTAGGCTAGGGCACCCCTAGGCTTAGGCAAGGGTACCCCTAGGCTTAGGCTAAGGCTAGGGCTCCCGTAGCCTAAGGCTAGGGCACCCCTAGCCTAATGCTAGGGCACCCCTCGGCTTAGGCTAGGGCACCCCTAGGCTTAGGCTATGGCACCCCTAGGCTTAGGCTAGGGCACCCCTAGGCTTAGGCTAGGGCACCCCAAGCTTGGGCTAAGGCTAGGGCTCCCCTAGCCTAAGGCTAGGGCACCCCTAGGCTTATGCTAGGTCACCCCAAGGCTTAGGCTACGACACCCCTAGGCTTAGGCTAGGGCACCCCTAGGCTTAGGCTAGGGCACCCCTAGAATTAGCCTAAGGCTAGGGATCCCCTAGCCGAAGGCTAGGGCACCCCTAGGCTTAGGCTAGGGCACCCCTAGGATTAGGCTAGGTCATCCCTAGGCTTAGGCTAAGGCAAGGGCTCCCCTAGCGTAAGGCTAGGACACCCCTAGGCTTAAGCTAGGGCACCCATAGGCTTAGGCTAGGGCACCCCTAGGCTTAGGCTAAGGCTAGGGCTCCCCTAGCCTAAGGATAGGGCGTCCCTAGGCTTAGGCTAGGGCAGCCCTAGGCTTAGGCTAGGGCACCCTAGGCTTAGGTTAAGGTTAGAGCACCCCTAGCCTAAGGCTAGGACACCCTAGGCTTAGGCTAGGGCACCCCTAGGCTTAGGCAAGGGTACCCCTAGGCTTAGGCTAAAGCTTGGGCTCCCCTAGGCTTAGGCTAGGGCACCCCTAGTCTTAAGGTAGGGCACCCTTGGCTTAGGCTAGGGCACCCCTAGGCTTAAGCTAAGGCTAGGGCTCCCATAGCCTAAGGCTAGGGCACCCCTAGGCTTAGCCTAGGGCACCCCTAGCTTAGGCTAAGGCTAGGGCACCCCTAGGCTTCAGCTAGGGCACCCCTAGGCTTAGGCTAGGGCACCCCTAGGCTTAGGCTAAGGTTAGAGCTCCCCTAGCCCTAGGCTAGGGCATCCCTAGGCTTAGGCTAGTGCACCCCTAGAATTAGGCTAGGGCACCCCTAGGCTTAGGTTAAGCTTAGGGCTCCCCTAGGCTAAGGCTAGGACACCCCTAGGCTTAGGATCAGGCACACCTAAGCTTAGGCTAGGGCACCCTTAGGCTTAGGTTTAGGCTACGGCACTCCTAGACTTAGGCTAGGGCACCCCTAGGCTTAGGCTTAGGCTACGGCACCCCTAGACTTAGGCTATGGCACTCCTAGGCTTAGGCTAGTGCACCCATAGGCTTAGGCTAGGGCACCACTAGGCTTAAGCTAAGGCTAGGGCTCCACTAGCCTAAGGCTAGGGCACCCCTAGGCTTAGGCTAGGGAACCCCAAGGCTTAAGCTAAGGCTAGGGCTCCCCTAACCTAAGGCTAGGGCACCCCTAGGCTTAGGCTACGGCACCCCTAGGCTTAGGCTAGGGCACCCCTAGGCTTAGGCTAGGGAACCCCTAGGCTTAGGCTAAGGCTAGGGCTCCCCTAGCACAAGGCTAGGACACCCCTAGGCTTAAGAGAGGGCACCCCCAGGCTTAGGCTAAGGCTAGGGCTCCCCTAGCCTAAGGCTAGGGCACCACTAGGCTTAGCCTAGGGCACCCCTAGGCTTAGACTAAGGATACGGCTCGACTAGCCTAAGGCTAGGGCACCCCTAGGCTTAGGCTAGGGCACCCTCAGGCTTAGGCTAAGGCTAGAGCTCCCCTAGCCTAAAGCTAGGGCACCTCTAGGCTTAGGCTAGGGCACCCCTAGGCTTAGGCTAGGGCACCCCTAGGCTTCGGCTACGGCACCCCTAAGCTTAGGCTAGGGCACCCCTAGAATTAGCCTAAGGCTAGGGATCCCCTAGGCTTAGCCTAAGGCTCCGGCTCGACTAGCCTAAGGCTAGGGCAACCCTAGGCTTAGGCTAGGGCACCCCTAGGCTTAGGCTAGGGCATCCCTAGGCTTAGGCTACGGCTAGGGCTCCCCTAGAACAAGGCTAGGACACCCCTAGGCTTAAGATAGGGCACCCATAGGCTTAGGCTAGGGCACCCCTAGGCTTAGACTAAGGCTATGGCTCGACTAGCTTAAGGCTAGGGCACCCCTAGGCTTAGACTAGGGCACCCCTAGGCTTAGGCTAGGGCACCCCTAGGCTTAGGCTAGGGCACCCCTAGGCTTAGGGTAGGGCACCCCTAGGCTTAGGCTAGGGCACCCCTAGGCTTAGGCTAGGGCACCCCTAGGCTTAGGCTAAGGCTAGGGCTCCCCTAGCCTAAGGATAGGGCATCCCTACGCTGAGGTTAAGGTTAGGGCTCCTCTAGCCTAAGGCTAGGGCACCCCTAGGCTTAGGCTAGGGCACCCCTAGGCTTAGGCTAGGGCACCCCTAGGCTTAGTCTAGGGAACCCCTAGGCTTAGACTAAGGCTAGGGCTCCCCTAGCCTAAGGCTAGGGCATCCCTAGGCTTAGGCTATGGCACCCCTAGGCTTAGGCTAGGGCACCCCTAGTCTTAGGTTAAGCTTAGGGCTCCTCTAGCCTTAGGCTAGGAAACCCCTAGGCTTAGGCTAGGGCACCCCTAGGCTTAGGCTAGGGTATCCCTAGGCTTAGGCTAAGGCTAGGGCTCCCATAGCCTAAGGCTAGGGCACCCCTAGGATTAGGCTAGGGCACTCCTAGCCTTAGGCTAAGGCACCCCTAGGCTTAGGGTAGGGCACCCCTAGACTTAGGCTAAGGCTAGGGCTCCCATAGCCTAAGGCTAGGGCACCCCTAGGATTAGGCTAGGGCACTCATAGGCTTAGGCTAAGGCACCCCTAGGCTTAGGCTGCGGCACCCCTAGGCTTAGGCTAGGGCACCCCTAGGCTTAGGCTAAGGGTAGGGCTCCCATAGCCTAAGGTTAGGGCACCCCTAGGATTAGGCTAGGGCACCCCTAGGCTTAGGCTAAGGCACCCCTAGGCTTAGGCTAGTGCACACCTAGGCTTAGCCTAGGGCACCCCTAGCTTAGGCTAAGGCTAGGGCACCCCTAGGCTTAGACTAAGGCTACGGCTCGACTAGCCTAAGGCTAGGGCACCCCTAGGCTTAGGCTAGGGCACCCCTAGGCTTAGGCTAGGGCACCCCTAGGCTTAGGCTAAGGCTAGAGCTCCCCTAGCCTAAGACTAGGGCACCTCTAGGCTTAGGCTAGGGCACCCCTAGGGTTAGTCTAGGGCACCCCTAGGCTTAGGCTAGGGCACCTCTAAGGTTAGGCTAGGGCACCCCTAGGCTTAGGCTAAGACTAGGGCTCCCCTAGCCTAAGGCTAGGGCATCCCTAGGCTTAGGCTAGGGCACCCCTAGGCTTAGGCTAAGGCTAGGGCTCCCCTAGCCTAAGGCTAGGGCACCCATAGCCTAAGGCTAGGGCACACCTAGGCTTAGGCTAGGGCACCCCTAGCTTAGGCTAAGTCTAGGGCTCCCCTAGCCTAAGGCTAGGGCACCCCTAGGCTTAGGCTAGGGCACCCCTAGCTTAGGTTAAGGCTAGGGCACCCCTAGCCTAAGGCTACGGCACCCCTAGGCTTAGGCTAGGTCACCCCTAGGCTTAGGCTAAGGCTAGGGCTCACCTAGCCTAAGGCTAGGGCACCCCTAATCTTAGGCTAGGGCAACCCTAGGCTTAGACTATGGCAGCCCTAGGCTTAGGCTAGGGCACCCCTAGGCTTACGATAGGGCACCCCTAGGCTTACGCTAGGGCACCCCTAACTTACGCTAGGGCACCCCTAGGCTTAGGCTAGGGCACCCCTAGGCTTAGGGTAGAGCACCCCCAGGCTTAGGCTTAGGCTAGGGTTCCCATAGCCTAAGGCTAGGGCACCCCTGGGCTTAGGCTAGGGCACCCCTAGGATTAGGCTAGGGCACCTCTAGGCTTAGGTTAGGGCACACCTAGGCTTAGGCTAGGGCACTCCTAGGCTTAGGCTAGGGCACCCCTCGTCTTAGGCTAAGGCTAGGACTCCCCTAGCCTAAGGCTAGGGCACCCCTAGGCTTAGGCTAGGGCAACCCTAGGCTTCGGCTAGGGCACTCCTAGGCTTAGGCTAAGGCTAGGGCTCCCCTAGCCTAAACTAGGGCATCCCTAGGCTTAGGGTAGGGCACCCCTAGGCTTAGGCTAGGGCCCCCCTAATCTTAGGCTAGGGCACCCCTAGGCTTACACTAGGACACCCCTAGGCCTAGGCTAAGGCTAGGGCTCCCGTAGTCCAAGTCTACGGCACCCCTAGGCTTAGGCTAAGGCACCCCTAGGCTTATGCTAGGGCACCCCTAGGCTTAGGCTAAGGCTAGGGTTCCCCTAGCCTAAGGCGAGGGCACCCCTAGCCTAAGGCTAGGGCACACATAGGCTTAGCCTAGGGCACCCCTAGCTTAGGCTAAGGCTAGGGCACCCCTAGGCTTAGGCTAGGGCACCCCTAGGCTTAGGCTAGGGCACCCCTAGGCTTAGGCTAAGGGTAGGGCTCCCATAGCCTAAGGCTAGGGCACCCCTAGGATTAGGCTAGGCCACCCCTAGGCTTAGGCTAAGGCACCCGTAGCCTTAGGCCAGGGCACCCCTAGGCTTAGGCTAGGGCACACCTAGGCTTAGCCTAGGGCACCCCTAGCTTAGGCTAAGGCTAGGGCACCCCTAGGCTTAGACTAAGGCTACGGCTCGACTAGCTTAAGGCTAGGGCACCCCTAGGCTTAGGCTAGGGCACCCCTAGGCTTAGGCTAGGGCACCCCTAGGCTTAGGCTAAGGCTAGAGCTCCCCTAGCCTAAGACTAGGGCACCTCTAGGCTTAGGCTAGGGCACCCCTAGGGTTAGTCTAGGGCACCCCTAGGCTTAGGCTAGGGCACCTCTAGGGTTAGGCTAGGGCACCCCTAGGCTTAGGCTAAGACTAGGGCTCCCCTAGCCTAAGGATAGGGCATCCCTAGGCTTAGGCTAGGGCACCCTTAGGCTTAGGCTAAGGCTAGGGCTCCCCTAGCCTAAGGCTAGGGCACCCATAGCCTAAGGCTATGGCACACCTAGGCTTAGGCTAGGGCACCCCTAGCTTAGGCTAAGTCTAGGGCTCCCCTAGACTAAGGCTAGGGCACCCCTAGGCTTAGGCTAGGGCACCCCTAGCTTAGGTTAAGGCTAGGGCACCCCTAGCCTAAGGCTACGGCACCCCTAGGCTTAGGCTAGGTCACCCCTAGGCTTAGGCTAAGGCTAGGGCTCACCTAGCCTAAGGCTAGGGCACCCCTAATCTTAGGCTAGGGCACCCCTAGGCTTAGACTATGGCAGCCCTAGGCTTAGGCTAGGGCACCCCTAGGCTTACGACAGGGCACCCCTAGGCTTAGGCTAGGGCACCCCTAACTTACGCTAGGGCACCCCTAGGCTTAGGCTAGGGCACCCCTAGGCTTAGGGTAGAGCACCCCCAGGCTTAGGCTTAGGCTAGGGTTCCCATAGCCTAAGGCTAGGGCACCCCTAGGCTTAGGCTAGGGCACCCCTAGGATTAGGCTAGGGCACCTCTAGGCTTAGGCTAGGGCACACCTAGCCTTAGGCTAGGGCACTCCTAGGCTTAGGCTAGGGCACCCCTCGTCTTAGGCTAAGGCTAGGACTCCCCTAGCCTAAGGCTAGGGCACCCCTAGGCTTAGGCTAGGGCAACCCTAGGCTTCGGCTAGGGCACTCCTAGGCTTAGGCTAAGGCTAGGGCTCCCCTAGCCTAAGCTAGGGCATCCCTAGGCTTAGGGTAGGGCACCCCTAGGCTTAGACTAGGGCCCCCCTAATCTTAGGCTAGGGCACCCCTAGGCATAGACTAGGACACCCCTAGGCCTAGGCTAAGGCTAGGGCTCCCGTAGTCCAAGTCTACGGCACCCCTAGGCTTAGGCTAAGGCACCCCTAGGCTTAGGCTAGGGCACCCCTAGGCTTAAGCTAAGGCTAGGGTTCCCCTAGCCTAAGGCGAGGGCACCCCTAGCCTAAGGCTAGGGCACACATAGGCTTAGCCTAGGGCACCCCTAGCTTAGGCTAAGGCTAGGGCACCCCTAGGCTTAGGCTAGGGCACCCCTAGGCTTAGGCTAAGGCCAGAGCTCCCCTAGTCTAAGACTAGGGCACCGCTAGGCTTAGGCTAGGGCACCCCTAGGCTTAGGCTAAGGCCAGAGCTCCCCTAGTCTAAGACTAGGGCACCGCTAGGCTTAGGCTAGGGCACCCCTAGGATTAGGCTAGGGTACCCCTAGGCTTAGGCTTGGGCACCCCTAGGCTTAGACTAAGGCTAGGGCTCCCCAAGCCTAAGACTAGGGCAACACTAGGCTTAGGCTAATGCACCCCTAGGCTTAGGCTACGGCACCCCTAGGCTTAATTTAGGCTTAGGGCTCCTCTAGCCTTAGACTAGGACACCCCTAGGCTTAGGCAAGGGCACCCCTAGGCTTAGGCTAGGGTATCCCTAGGCTTAGGCTAAGGCTAGGGCTCCCATAGCCTAAGGCTAGGGCACCCCTAGGATTAGGCTAGGGAACTCCTAGGCTTAGGCTAAGGCACCCCTAGGCTTAGGCTAGGGCACCCCTAGGCTTAGGCTAAGACTAGGGCTCCCATAGCCCAAGGATAGGGCACCCCTAGGCTTAGGCTGGGGCACCACTAGGCTTAGGAGAGGGCACCCCTAGGCTTAGGCTAAGGCTAGGGCTCCCATAGCCTAAGGCTAGGCACCCCTAGGATTAGGCTAGGGCACCCCTAGGCTTAGGCTAAGGCACCCCTAGACTTAGGCTAGGGCACACCTAGGCTTAGGGTAAGGCTAGGGCTCCCCTAGCCTAAGGCGAGGGCACCCCTAGGCTTGGGCTAGGGCACCCGTAGGCTTAGGCTAGGGCACCCATAGGCTTACGCTAGGGCACCCCTAGGCGTAGGCTAGGGCACCCCTAGGCTTATGCTAGGGCACCCCTAGGCTTAGGTTTAGGCTAGGATTCCCATAGCCTAAGGCTAGGGCACCCCTGGGCTTAGGCTAGGGCACCCCTAGGCTTAGCCTAGGGCACCCCTAGCTTAGGCTAAGGCTAGGGCACCCCTAGGCTTAGGCTTGGGCACCCCTAGGCTTAGGCTAAGGCTAGAGCTCCCCTAGCCTAAAGCTAGGGCACCTCTAGGCTTAGGCTAGGGCACCCCTAGGCTTAGGCTAGGGCACCCCTAGGCTTCGGCTACGGCACCCCTAAGCTTAGGCTAGGGCACCCCTAGAATTAGCCTAAGGCTAGGGATCCCCTAGGCTTAGCCTAAGGCTCCGGCTCGACTAGCCTAAGGCTAGGGCAACCCTAGGCTTAGGCTAGGGCACCCCTAGGCTTAGGCTAGGGCATCCCTAGGCTTAGGCTACGGCTAGGGCTCCCCTAGAACAAGGCTAGGACACCCCTAGGCTTAAGATAGGGCACCCATAGGCTTAGGCTAGGGCACCCCTAGGCTTAGACTAAGGCTATGGCTCGACTAGCTTAAGGCTAGGGCACCCCTAGGCTTAGACTAGGGCACCCCTAGGCTTAGGCTAGGGCACCCCTAGGCTTAGGCTAGGGCACCCCTAGGCTTAGGGTAGGGCACCCCTAGGCTTAGGCTAGGGCACCCCTAGGCTTAGGCTAGGGCACCCCTAGGCTTAGGCTAAGGCTAGGGCTCCCCTAGCCTAAGGATAGGGCATCCCTACGCTGAGGTTAAGGTTAGGGCTCCTCTAGCCTAAGGCTAGGGCACCCCTAGGCTTAGGCTAGGGCACCCCTAGGCTTAGGCTAGGGCACCCCTAGGCTTAGTCTAGGGAACCCCTAGGCTTAGACTAAGGCTAGGGCTCCCCTAGCCTAAGGCTAGGGCATCCCTAGGCTTAGGCTATGGCACCCCTAGGCTTAGGCTAGGGCACCCCTAGTCTTAGGTTAAGCTTAGGGCTCCTCTAGCCTTAGGCTAGGAAACCCCTAGGCTTAGGCTAGGGCACCCCTAGGCTTAGGCTAGGGTATCCCTAGGCTTAGGCTAAGGCTAGGGCTCCCATAGCCTAAGGCTAGGGCACCCCTAGGATTAGGCTAGGGCACTCCTAGCCTTAGGCTAAGGCACCCCTAGGCTTAGGGTAGGGCACCCCTAGACTTAGGCTAAGGCTAGGGCTCCCATAGCCTAAGGCTAGGGCACCCCTAGGATTAGGCTAGGGCACTCATAGGCTTAGGCTAAGGCACCCCTAGGCTTAGGCTGCGGCACCCCTAGGCTTAGGCTAGGGCACCCCTAGGCTTAGGCTAAGGGTAGGGCTCCCATAGCCTAAGGTTAGGGCACCCCTAGGATTAGGCTAGGGCACCCCTAGGCTTAGGCTAAGGCACCCCTAGGCTTAGGCTAGTGCACACCTAGGCTTAGCCTAGGGCACCCCTAGCTTAGGCTAAGGCTAGGGCACCCCTAGGCTTAGACTAAGGCTACGGCTCGACTAGCCTAAGGCTAGGGCACCCCTAGGCTTAGGCTAGGGCACCCCTAGGCTTAGGCTAGGGCACCCCTAGGCTTAGGCTAAGGCTAGAGCTCCCCTAGCCTAAGACTAGGGCACCTCTAGGCTTAGGCTAGGGCACCCCTAGGGTTAGTCTAGGGCACCCCTAGGCTTAGGCTAGGGCACCTCTAAGGTTAGGCTAGGGCACCCCTAGGCTTAGGCTAAGACTAGGGCTCCCCTAGCCTAAGGCTAGGGCATCCCTAGGCTTAGGCTAGGGCACCCCTAGGCTTAGGCTAAGGCTAGGGCTCCCCTAGCCTAAGGCTAGGGCACCCATAGCCTAAGGCTAGGGCACACCTAGGCTTAGGCTAGGGCACCCCTAGCTTAGGCTAAGTCTAGGGCTCCCCTAGCCTAAGGCTAGGGCACCCCTAGGCTTAGGCTAGGGCACCCCTAGCTTAGGTTAAGGCTAGGGCACCCCTAGCCTAAGGCTACGGCACCCCTAGGCTTAGGCTAGGTCACCCCTAGGCTTAGGCTAAGGCTAGGGCTCACCTAGCCTAAGGCTAGGGCACCCCTAATCTTAGGCTAGGGCAACCCTAGGCTTAGACTATGGCAGCCCTAGGCTTAGGCTAGGGCACCCCTAGGCTTACGATAGGGCACCCCTAGGCTTACGCTAGGGCACCCCTAACTTACGCTAGGGCACCCCTAGGCTTAGGCTAGGGCACCCCTAGGCTTAGGGTAGAGCACCCCCAGGCTTAGGCTTAGGCTAGGGTTCCCATAGCCTAAGGCTAGGGCACCCCTGGGCTTAGGCTAGGGCACCCCTAGGATTAGGCTAGGGCACCTCTAGGCTTAGGTTAGGGCACACCTAGGCTTAGGCTAGGGCACTCCTAGGCTTAGGCTAGGGCACCCCTCGTCTTAGGCTAAGGCTAGGACTCCCCTAGCCTAAGGCTAGGGCACCCCTAGGCTTAGGCTAGGGCAACCCTAGGCTTCGGCTAGGGCACTCCTAGGCTTAGGCTAAGGCTAGGGCTCCCCTAGCCTAAACTAGGGCATCCCTAGGCTTAGGGTAGGGCACCCCTAGGCTTAGGCTAGGGCCCCCCTAATCTTAGGCTAGGGCACCCCTAGGCTTACACTAGGACACCCCTAGGCCTAGGCTAAGGCTAGGGCTCCCGTAGTCCAAGTCTACGGCACCCCTAGGCTTAGGCTAAGGCACCCCTAGGCTTATGCTAGGGCACCCCTAGGCTTAGGCTAAGGCTAGGGTTCCCCTAGCCTAAGGCGAGGGCACCCCTAGCCTAAGGCTAGGGCACACATAGGCTTAGCCTAGGGCACCCCTAGCTTAGGCTAAGGCTAGGGCACCCCTAGGCTTAGGCTAGGGCACCCCTAGGCTTAGGCTAGGGCACCCCTAGGCTTAGGCTAAGGGTAGGGCTCCCATAGCCTAAGGCTAGGGCACCCCTAGGATTAGGCTAGGCCACCCCTAGGCTTAGGCTAAGGCACCCGTAGCCTTAGGCCAGGGCACCCCTAGGCTTAGGCTAGGGCACACCTAGGCTTAGCCTAGGGCACCCCTAGCTTAGGCTAAGGCTAGGGCACCCCTAGGCTTAGACTAAGGCTACGGCTCGACTAGCTTAAGGCTAGGGCACCCCTAGGCTTAGGCTAGGGCACCCCTAGGCTTAGGCTAGGGCACCCCTAGGCTTAGGCTAAGGCTAGAGCTCCCCTAGCCTAAGACTAGGGCACCTCTAGGCTTAGGCTAGGGCACCCCTAGGGTTAGTCTAGGGCACCCCTAGGCTTAGGCTAGGGCACCTCTAGGGTTAGGCTAGGGCACCCCTAGGCTTAGGCTAAGACTAGGGCTCCCCTAGCCTAAGGATAGGGCATCCCTAGGCTTAGGCTAGGGCACCCTTAGGCTTAGGCTAAGGCTAGGGCTCCCCTAGCCTAAGGCTAGGGCACCCATAGCCTAAGGCTATGGCACACCTAGGCTTAGGCTAGGGCACCCCTAGCTTAGGCTAAGTCTAGGGCTCCCCTAGACTAAGGCTAGGGCACCCCTAGGCTTAGGCTAGGGCACCCCTAGCTTAGGTTAAGGCTAGGGCACCCCTAGCCTAAGGCTACGGCACCCCTAGGCTTAGGCTAGGTCACCCCTAGGCTTAGGCTAAGGCTAGGGCTCACCTAGCCTAAGGCTAGGGCACCCCTAATCTTAGGCTAGGGCACCCCTAGGCTTAGACTATGGCAGCCCTAGGCTTAGGCTAGGGCACCCCTAGGCTTACGACAGGGCACCCCTAGGCTTAGGCTAGGGCACCCCTAACTTACGCTAGGGCACCCCTAGGCTTAGGCTAGGGCACCCCTAGGCTTAGGGTAGAGCACCCCCAGGCTTAGGCTTAGGCTAGGGTTCCCATAGCCTAAGGCTAGGGCACCCCTAGGCTTAGGCTAGGGCACCCCTAGGATTAGGCTAGGGCACCTCTAGGCTTAGGCTAGGGCACACCTAGCCTTAGGCTAGGGCACTCCTAGGCTTAGGCTAGGGCACCCCTCGTCTTAGGCTAAGGCTAGGACTCCCCTAGCCTAAGGCTAGGGCACCCCTAGGCTTAGGCTAGGGCAACCCTAGGCTTCGGCTAGGGCACTCCTAGGCTTAGGCTAAGGCTAGGGCTCCCCTAGCCTAAGCTAGGGCATCCCTAGGCTTAGGGTAGGGCACCCCTAGGCTTAGACTAGGGCCCCCCTAATCTTAGGCTAGGGCACCCCTAGGCATAGACTAGGACACCCCTAGGCCTAGGCTAAGGCTAGGGCTCCCGTAGTCCAAGTCTACGGCACCCCTAGGCTTAGGCTAAGGCACCCCTAGGCTTAGGCTAGGGCACCCCTAGGCTTAAGCTAAGGCTAGGGTTCCCCTAGCCTAAGGCGAGGGCACCCCTAGCCTAAGGCTAGGGCACACATAGGCTTAGCCTAGGGCACCCCTAGCTTAGGCTAAGGCTAGGGCACCCCTAGGCTTAGGCTAGGGCACCCCTAGGCTTAGGCTAAGGCCAGAGCTCCCCTAGTCTAAGACTAGGGCACCGCTAGGCTTAGGCTAGGGCACCCCTAGGCTTAGGCTAAGGCCAGAGCTCCCCTAGTCTAAGACTAGGGCACCGCTAGGCTTAGGCTAGGGCACCCCTAGGATTAGGCTAGGGTACCCCTAGGCTTAGGCTTGGGCACCCCTAGGCTTAGACTAAGGCTAGGGCTCCCCAAGCCTAAGACTAGGGCAACACTAGGCTTAGGCTAATGCACCCCTAGGCTTAGGCTACGGCACCCCTAGGCTTAATTTAGGCTTAGGGCTCCTCTAGCCTTAGACTAGGACACCCCTAGGCTTAGGCAAGGGCACCCCTAGGCTTAGGCTAGGGTATCCCTAGGCTTAGGCTAAGGCTAGGGCTCCCATAGCCTAAGGCTAGGGCACCCCTAGGATTAGGCTAGGGAACTCCTAGGCTTAGGCTAAGGCACCCCTAGGCTTAGGCTAGGGCACCCCTAGGCTTAGGCTAAGACTAGGGCTCCCATAGCCCAAGGATAGGGCACCCCTAGGCTTAGGCTGGGGCACCACTAGGCTTAGGAGAGGGCACCCCTAGGCTTAGGCTAAGGCTAGGGCTCCCATAGCCTAAGGCTAGGCACCCCTAGGATTAGGCTAGGGCACCCCTAGGCTTAGGCTAAGGCACCCCTAGACTTAGGCTAGGGCACACCTAGGCTTAGGGTAAGGCTAGGGCTCCCCTAGCCTAAGGCGAGGGCACCCCTAGGCTTGGGCTAGGGCACCCGTAGGCTTAGGCTAGGGCACCCATAGGCTTACGCTAGGGCACCCCTAGGCGTAGGCTAGGGCACCCCTAGGCTTATGCTAGGGCACCCCTAGGCTTAGGTTTAGGCTAGGATTCCCATAGCCTAAGGCTAGGGCACCCCTGGGCTTAGGCTAGGGCACCCCTAGGCTTAGCCTAGGGCACCCCTAGCTTAGGCTAAGGCTAGGGCACCCCTAGGCTTAGGCTTGGGCACCCCTAGGCTTAGGCTAAGGCTAGGGCGCCCCTAGCCTAAGGCTAGGGCATCCCTAGGCTTGGGCTAGGGCACCCCTAGGCTTAGGCTAAGGCTAGGGCTCCCCTAGCCTAAGGCTAGGGCACACCTAGCCTAAGGCTAGGGCACACCTAGGCTTAGGCTAGGGCACCCCTAGCTTAGGCTAAGTCTAGGGCTCCCCTAGCCTAAGGCTAGGGCACCCCTAGGCTTAGGCTAGGGCACCCCTAGCTTAGGCTAAGGCTAGGGCCCCCCTAGCCTTAGGTTAGCCCACCTCTAGGCTTAGGCTAGGGCACCCGTAGGCTTAGGCTAGGGCACCCATAGGCTTACGCTAGGGCACCCCTAGGCGTAGGCTAGGGCACCCCTAGGCTTATGCTAGGGCACCCCCAGGCTTAGGCTTAGGCTAGGATTCCCATAGCCTAAGGCTAGGGCACCCCTGGGCTTAGCCTAGGGCACCCCTAGGCTTAGGCTAGGGCAACACTTGGCTTAGGCTAGGGCACCCCTAGGCTTAGGCTAAGGCTGGGGCTCCCCTAGCCTATGGCTAGGGCATGCCTAGGATTAGGTTAGGTAACTCTAGGCTTAGGCTGGGGCACCCCTAGGCTTAGGCTAAGGCTAGGGCTCCCATAGCCTAATGCTAGGGCACCCCTAGGCTTAGGCTAAGGCTAGGGCTACCCTAGCCTAATGTTTGGGCACCCCTAGGCTTAGGCTAGGGCACCCCAAGGCTTAGGCTACGACACCCCTAGGCTTAGGCTAGGGCACCCCTAGGCTTAGGCTAGGGCACCCCTAGAATTAGCCTAAGGCTAGGGATCCCCTAGCCGAAGGCTAGGGCACTCCTAGGTTTAGGCTAGGGCACCCCTAGGATTAGGCTAGGGCATCCCTAGGCTTAGGCTAAGGCTGGGGCTCCCCTAGCCTATGGCTAGGGCATGCCTAGGATTAGGTTAGGTAACTCTAGGCTTAGGCTAGGGCAGCCCTAGGCTTAGGCTAGGGCACCCTAGGCTTAGGTTAAGGTTAGAGCACCCCTAGCCTAAGGCTAGGACACCCTAGGCTTAGGCTAGGGCACCCCTGGGCTTAGGCTAGTGTACCCCTAGGCTTAGGCTAAGGCTTGGGCACCCCTAGGCTTAGGCTAGGGCACCCCTAGGCTTAAGCTAAGGCTAGGGCTCCCATAGCCTAAGGCTAGGGCACCCCTAGGCTTAGCCTAGGGCACGCCTAGCTTAGGCTAAGGCTAGGGCACCCCTAGGCTTCAGCTAGGGCACCCCTAGGCTTAGGCTAGGGCACCCCTAGGCTTAGGCTAAGGTTAGAGCTCCCCTAGCCTAAGACAAGGGCACCTCTAGGCTTAGGCTAGGGCACCCCTAGGCTTAAGCTAAGGCTAGGGCTCCCCTAGCCCTAGGCTAGGGCATCCCTAGGCTTAGGCTAGTGCACCCCTAGAATTAGGCTAGGGCACCCCTAGGCTTAGGTTAAGCTTAGGGCTCCCCTAGGCTAAGGCTACGGCACCCCTAGGCTTAGGCTAGGGCACCCCTAGGCTTACGCTAGGGAACCCCTAGGCTTAGGCTAAGGCTAGGGCTCCCCTAGCACAAGGCTAGGACACCCCTAGGCTTAAGAGAGGGCACCCCTAGGCTTGGGCTAAGGCTAAGGCTCCCCTAGCCTAAGGCTAGGGCTCCCCTAGGCTTAGGCAAGGGCACCCCCAGGCTTAGGCTTAGGCTAGGGCTCCCCTAGCCTAAGGCTAGGGCACCACTAGGCTTAGCCTAGGGCACCCTTAGGCTTAGACTAAGGATACGGCTCGACTAGCCTAAGGCTAGGGCACCCCTAGGCTTAGGCTAGGGCACCCCCAGGCTTAGGCTAAGGCTAGAGCTCCCCTAGCCTAAAGCTAGGGCACCTCTAGGCTTAGGCTAGGGCACCACTAGGCTTAGGCTAGGGCACCCCTAGGCTTCGGCTACGGCACCCCTAAGCTTAGGCTAGGGCACCCCTAGAATTAGCCTAAGGCTAGGGATTCCCTAGGCTTAGCCTAAGGCTCCGGCTCGACTAGCCTAAGGCTAGGGCAACCCTAGGCTTAGGCTAGGGCACCCCTAGGCTTAGGCTAGGGCATCCCTAGGCTTAGGCTAGGGTATCCCTAGGCTTAGGCTAAGGCTAGGGCTCCCATAGCCTAAGGCTTGGGCACCCCTAGGATTAGGCTAGGGCACTCCTAGCCTTAGGCTAGGGCACCCCTAGGCTTAGACTAAGGCTATGGCTCGACTAGCTTAAGGCTAGGGCACCCCTAGGCTTAGGCTAGGGCACCCCTAGGCTTAGGCTAGGGCACCCCTAGGCTTAGGCTAGGGCACCCCTACTCTTAGGCTAGGGCACCCCTAGCTTTAGGCTAAGGCTAGGGCTCCCCTAGCCTAAGGATAGGGCATCCCTAGGCTGAGGTTAAGGTTAGGGCTCCTCTAGCCTAAGGCTAGGGCACCCCTAGGCTTAGGCTAGGGCACCCCTAGGCTTAGGCTAGGGCACCCCTAGGCTTAGTCTAGGGAACCCCTAGGATTAGACTAAGGCTAGGGCTCCCCTAGCCTAAGGCTAGGGCATCCCTAGGCTTAGGCTATGGCACCCCTAGGCTTAGGCTAGGGCACCCCTAGTCTTAGGTTAAGCTTAGGGCTCCTCTAGCCTTAGGCTAGGACACCCCTAGGCTTAGGCTAGGGCACCCCTAGGCTTAGGCTAGGGTATCCCTAGGCTTAGGCTAAGGCTAGGGCTCCCATAGCCTAAGGCTAGGGCACCCCTAGGATTAGGCTAGGGCACTCCTAGCCTTAGGCTAAGGCACCCCTAGGCTTAGGCTAAGGGTAGGGCTCCCATAGCCTAAGGCTAGGGCACCCCTAGGATTAGGCTAGGGCACCCCTAGGCTTAGGCTAAGGCACCCCTAGGCTTAGGCTAGGGCACACCTAGGCATAGCCTAGGGCACCCCTAGCTTAGGCTAAGGCTAGGGCACCCCTAGGCTTAGACTAAGGCTACGGCTCGACTAGCCTAAGGCTAGGGCACCCCTAGGCTTAGGCTAGGGCACCCCTAGGCTTAGGCTAGGGCACCCCTAGGCTTAGGATAAGGCTAGAGCTCCCCTAGCCTAAGACTAGGGCACCTCTAGGCTTAGGCTAGGGCACCCCTAGGGTTAGTCTAGGGCACCCCTAGGCTTAGGCTAGGGCACCTCTAGGGTTATGCTAGGGCACCCCTAGGCTTAGGCTAAGACTAGGGCTCCCCTAGCCTAAGGCTAGGGCATCCCTAGGCTTAGGCTAGGGCACCCCTAGGCTTAGGCTAAGGCTAGGGCTCCCCTAGCCTAAGGCTAGGGCACCCATAGCCTAAGGCTAGGGCACACCTAGGCTTAGGCTAGGGCAACCTTAGCTTAGGCTAAGTCTAGGGCTCCCCTAGCCTAAGGCTAGGGCACCCCTAGGCTTAGGCTAGGGAACCCCTAGCTTAGGTTAAGGCTAGGGCACCCCTAGCCTAAGGCTACGGCACCCCTCGGCTTAGGCTAGGTCACCCCTAGGCTTAGGCTAAGGCTAGGGCTCACCTAGCCTAAGGCTAGGGCACCCCTAGGCTTAGATTATGGCAGCCCTAGGCTTAGGCTAGGGCACCCCTAGGCTTACGATAGGGCACCCCTAGGCTTACGCTAGGGCACCCCTAACTTACGCTAGGGCACCCCTAGGCTTAGGCTAGGGCACCCCTAGGCTTAGGGTAGAGCACCCCCAGGCTTAGGCTTAGGCTAGGGTTCCCATAGCCTAAGGCTAGGGCACCCCTGGGCTTAGACTAGGACACCCCTAGGCCTAGGCTAAGGCTAGGGCTCCCGTAGTCCAAGTCTACGGCACCCCTAGGCTTAGGCTAAGGCACCCCTAGGCTTAGGCTAGGGCACCCCTAGGCTTAGGCTAAGGCTAGGGTTCCCCTAGCCTAAGGCGAGGGCACCCCTAGCCTAAGGCTAGGGCACACATAGGCTTAGCCTAGGGCACCCCTAGCTTAGGCTAAGGCTAGGGCACCCCTAGGCTTAGGCAAGGGCACCCCTAGGCTTAGGCTAGGGCACCCCTAGGCTTAGGCTAAGGGTAGTGCTCCCATAGCCTAAGGCTAGGGCACCCCTAGGATTAGGCTAGGGCACCCCTAGGCTTAGGCTAAGGCACCCCTAGGCTTACGCTAGGGCACCCCTAGGCTTAGGCTAGGGCACACCTAAGCTTAGCCTAGGGCACCCCTAGCTTAGGCTAAGGCTAGGGCACCCCTAGGCTTAGACTAAGGCTACGGCTCGACTAGCCTAAGGCTAGGGCACCCCTAGGCTTAGGCTAGGGCACCCCTAGGCTTAGGCTAGGGCACCCCTAGGCTTAGGCTAAGGCTAGAGCTCCCCTAGCCTAAGACTAGGGCACCTCTAGGCTTAGGCTAGGGCACCCCTAGGGTTAGCCTAGGGCACCCCTAGGCTTAGGCTAGGGCACCTCTAGGGTTAGGCTAGGGCACCCCTAGGCTTAGGCTAGGGCACCCCTAGGCTTAGGCTAGGGCACCCCTAGGCTTAGGCTAAGGCTAGAGCTCCCCTAGCCTAAGACTAGGGCACCTCTAGGCTTAGGCTAGGGCACCCCTAGGGTTAGCCTAGGGCACCCCTAGGCTTAGGCTAGGGCACCTCTAGGGTTAGGCTAGGGCACCCCTAGGCTTAGGCTAAGACTAGGGCTCCCCTAGCCTAAGGCTAGGGCATCCCTAGGCTTAGGCTAGGGCACCCCTAGGCTTAGGCTAAGGCTAGGGCTCCCCTAGCCTAAGGCTAGGGCACCCATAGCCTAAGGCTAGGGCACACCTAGGCTTAGGCTAGGGCAACCTTAGCTTAGGCTAAGTCTAGGGCTCCCCTAGCCTAAGGCTAGGGCACCCCTAGGCTTAGGCTAGGGCACCCCTAGCTTAGGTTAAGGCTAGGGCACCCCTAGCCTAAGGCTACGGCACCCCTAGGCTTAGGCTAGGTCACCCCTAGGCTTAGGCTAAGGCTAGGGCTCACCTAGCCTAAGGCTAGGGCACCCCTAATCTTAGGCTAGGGCACCCCTAGGCTTAGACTATGGCAGCCCTTGGCTTAGGCTAGGGCACCCCTAGGCTTACGATAGGGCACCCCTAGGCTTACGCTAGGGCACCCCTAACTTACGCTAGGGCACCCCTAGGCTTAGGCTAGGGCACCCCTAGGCTTAGGGTAGAGCACCCCCAGGCTTAGGCTTAGGCTAGGGTTCCCATAGCCTAAGGCTAGGGCACCCCTGGGCTTAGGCTAGGGCACCCCTAGGATTAGGCTAGGGCACCTCTTGGCTTAGGCTAGGGCACACCTAGGCTTAGGCTAGGGCACTCCTAGGCTTAGGCTAGGGCACCCCTCGTCTTAGGCTAAGGCTAGGACTCCCCTAGCCTAAGGCTAGGGCACCCCTAGGCTTAGGCTAGGGCAACCCTAGGCTTCGGCTAGGGCACTCCTAGGCTTAGGCTAAGGCTAGGGCTCCCCTAGCCTAAACTAGGGCATCCCTAGGCTTAGGGTAGGGCACCCCTAGGCTTAGGCTAGGGCCCCCCTAATCTTAGGCTAGGGCACCCCTAGGCTTAGACTAGGACACCCCTAGGCCTAGGCTAAGGCTCGGGCTCCCGTAGTCCAAGTCTACGGCACCCCTAGGCTTAGGCTAAGGCACCCCTAGGCTTAGGCTAGGGCACCCCTAGGCTTAGGCTAAGGCTAGGGTTCCCCTAGCCTAAGGCGAGGGCACTCCTAGCCTAAGGCTAGGGCACACATAGGCTTAGCCTAGGGCACCCCTAGCTTAGGCTAAGGCTAGGGCACCCCTAGGCTTAGGCAAGGGCACCCCTAGGCTTAGGCTAGGGCACCCCTAGGCTTAGGCTAAGGGTAGTGCTCCCATAGCCTAAGGCTAGGGCACCCCTAGGATTAGGCTAGGGCACCCCTAGGCTTAGGCTAAGGCACCCCTAGGCTTACGCTAGGGCACCCCTAGGCTTAGGCTAGGGCACACCTAGGCTTAGCCTAGGGCACCCCTAGCTTAGGCTAAGGCTAGGGCACCCCTAGGCTTAGACTAAGGCTACGGCTCGACTAGCCTAAGGCTAGGGCACCCCTAGGCTTAGGCTAGGGCACCCCTAGGCTTAGGCTAGGGCACCCCTAGGCTTAGGCTAAGGCTAGAGCTCCCCTAGCCTAAGACTAGGGCACCTCTAGGCTTAGGCTAGGGCACCCCCAGGGTTAGCCTAGGGCACCCCTAGGCTTAGGCTAGGGCACCTCTAGGGTTAGGCTAGGGCACCCCTAGGCTTAGGCTAAGACTAGGGCTCCCCTAGCCTAAGGCTAGGGCATCCCTAGGCTTAGGCTAGGGCACCCCTAGGCTTAGGCTAAGGCTAGGGCTCCCCTAGCCTAAGGCTAGGGCACCCATAGCCTAAGGCTAGGGCACACCTAGGCTTAGGCTAGGGCACCCCTAGCTTAGGCTAAGTCTAGGGCTCCCCTAGCCTAAGGCTAGGGCACCCCTAGGCTTAGGCTAGGGCACCCCTAGCTTAGGTTAAGGCTAGGGCACCCCTAGCCTAAGGCTACGGCACCCCTAGGCTTAGGCTAGGTCACCCCTAGGCTTAGGCTAAGGCTAGGGCTCACCTAGCCTAAGGCTAGGGCACCCCTAATCTTAGGCTAGAGCACCCCTAGGCTTAGACTATGGCAGCCCTAGGCTTAGGCTAGGGCACCCCTAGGCTTACGATAGGGCACCCCTAGGCTTACGCTAGGGCACCCCTAACTTACGATAGGGCACCCCTAGGCTTAGGCTAGGGCACCCCTAGGCTTAGGGTAGAGCACCCCCAGGCTTAGGCTTAGGCTAGGGTTCCCATAGCCTAAGGCTAGGGCACCCCTGGGCTTAGGCTAGGGCACCCCTAGGATTAGGCTAGAGCACCTCTAGGCTTAGGCTAGGGCACACCTAGGCTTAGGCTAGGGCACTCCTAGGCTTAGGCTAGGGCACCCCTCGTCTTAGGCTAAGGCTAGGACTCCCCTAGCCTAAGGCTAGGGCACCCCTAGGCTTAGGCTAGGGCAACCCTAGGCTTCGGCTACGGCACTCCTAGGCTTAGGCTAAGGCTAGGGCTCCCCTAGCCTAAGCTAGGGCATCCCTAGGCTTAGGGTAGGGCACCCCTAGGCTTAGACTAGGGCCCCCCTAATCTTAGGCTAGGGCACCCCTAGGCTAAGACTAGGACACCCCTAGGCCTAGGCTAAGGCTAGGGCTCCCGTAGTCCAAGTCTACGGCACCCCTAGGCTTAGGCTAAGGCACCCCTAGGCTTAGGCTAGGGCACCCCTAGGCTTAGACTAAGGCTAGGGTTCCCCTAGCCTAAGGCGAGGGCACCCCTAGCCTAAGGCTAGGGCACACATAGGCTTAGCCTAGGGCACCCCTAGCTTAGGCTAAGGCTACGGCACCCCTAGGCTTAGGCTAGGGCACCCCTAGGCTTAGACTAGGGCACCCCTAGGCTTAGGCTAAGGCCAGAGCTCCCCTAGTCTAAGACTAGGGCACCGCTAGGCTTAGGCTAGGGCACCCCTAGGATTAGGCTAGGGTACCCCTACTTAGGCTTGGGCACCCCTAGGCTTAGACTAAGGCTAGGGCTCCCCAAGCCTAAGACTAGGGCAACCCTAGGCTTAGGCTAATGCACCCCTAGGCTTAGGCTACGGCACCCCTAGGCTTAATTTAGGCTTAGGGCTCCTCTAGCCTTAGGCTAGGACACCCCTAGGCTTAGGCAAGGGCACCCCTAGGCTTAGGCTAGGGTATCCCTAGGCTTAGGCTAAGGCTAGGGCTCCCATAGCCTAAGGCTAGGGAACCCCTAGGATTAGGCTAGGGAACTCCTAGGCTTAGGCTAAGGCACCCCTACGCTTAGGCTAGGGCACCCCTAGGCTTAGGCTAAGACTAGGGCTCCCATAGCCCAAGGATAGGGCACCCCTAGGCTTAGGCTGGGGCACCCCTAGGCTTAGGAGAGGGCACCCCTAGGCTTAGGCTAAGGCTAGGGCTCCCATAGCCTAAGGCTAGGCACCCCTAGGATTAGGCTAGGGCACCCCTAGGCTTAGGCTAAGGCACCCCTAGACTTAGGCTAGGGCACACCTAGGCTTAGGGTAAGGCTAGGGCTCCCCTAGCCTAAGGCGAGGGCACCCCTAGCCTTAAACTAGTGCACACCTAGCCTACGGCTAGGGCACACCTAGGCTTAGGCTAGGGCACCCCTAGCTTAGGCTAAGGCTAGGGCACCCCTAGCCTAAGGCTAGGGCATCCCTAGGCTTAGGCTAGGGCACCCCTAGGCTTAGGCTTAGGCTAGGGCTCCCCTAGCCTAACGCTATGGCACCCCTAATCTTAGGCTTGGGCACCCCTAAGCTTAGGCTAGGGCACCCCTAGGCTTTGCCTAGGGCACCCCTAGCTTAGGCTAAGGCTAGGGCACCCCTAGGCTTAGACTAAGGCTACGGCTCGACTAGCCTAAGGCTAGGGCACCCCTAGGCTTAGGATAAAGCTAGAGCTCCCCTATCCTAAGACTAGGGCACCTCTAGGCTTAGGCTAGGGCACCCCTAGGCTTAGGCTTGGGCACCCCTAGGCTTAGGCTAAGGCTAGGGCGCCCCTAGCCTAAGGCTAGAGCATCCCTAGGCTTGGGCTAGGGCACCCCTAGGCTTAGGCTAAGGCTAGGGCTCCCCTAGCCTAAGGCTAGGGCACACCTAGCCTAAGGCTAGGGCACACCTAGGCTTAGGCTAGGGCACCCCTAGCTTAGGCTAAGTCTAGGGCTCCCCTAGCCTAAGGCTAGGGCACCCCTAGGCTTAGGCTAGGGCACCCCTAGCTTAGGCTAAGGCTAGGGCCCCCCTAGGCTTAGACTAAGGCTAGGGCTCCCCTAGCCTAAGGCTAGGGCACCCCTAGGCTTAGGCTAGGGCACCCCTAGGCTTAGGCTAAGGCTAGGGCTCCCCTAGCCTTAGGTTAGCCCACCTCTAGGCTTAGGCTAGGGCACCCGTAGGCTTAGGCTAGGGCACCCATAGGCTTACGCTAGGGCACCCCTAGGCGTAGGCTAGGGCACCCCTAGGCTTATGCTAGGGCACCCCCAGGCTTAGGCTTAGGCTAGGATTCCCATAGCCTAAGGCTAGGGCACCCCTGGGCTTAGGCTAGGGCACCCCTAGGCTTAGCCTAGGGCACCCCTAGGCTTAGGCTAGGGCAACCCTTGGCTTAGGCTAGGGCACCCCTAGGCTTAGGCTAAGGCTGGGGCTCCCCTAGCCTATGGCTAGGGCATGCCTAGGATTAGGCTAGGTAACTCTAGGCTTAGGCTGGGGCACCCCTAGGCTTAGGCGAAGGCTAGGGCTCCCATAGCCTAATGCTAGGGCACCCCTAGGCTTAGGCTAAGGCTAGGGCTACCCTAGCCTAATGTTTGGGCACCCCTAGGCTTAGGCTAGGGCACCCCTAGGCTTAGGCTAAGGCTAGGGCTCACCTAGCCTAAAGCAAGGGCACCCGTATGTTTAGGCTTGGACACCCCTAGGCTTAGGCTAGGGCACCCCTAGGCTTAGGCTAAGGCTAGGGCTACCCCAGCCTAATGTTTGGGCACCCCTAGGCTTAGGCTAGGGCACCCCTAGGCTTAGGCTAAGGCTAGGGCTACCTAGCCTAAGGCTAGGGCACCCCTAGGCTTAGGTTAGGGCACCCCTAGGCTTAGGCTAGGGCACCCCTAGCTTAGGCTAAGGCTACAGCTCCCCTAGCCTAAGGGTAGGGTACCCCTAGGCTTAGGCTAGGGCACGCCTAGGCTTAGGCTAAGGCTAGGGCTCCCCTAAACTTAGGCTGGGCACCCCTAGGATTAGGCTAGGGCACCCCTAGAATTAGCCTAAGGCTAGGGATCCCCTAGGCTAAGTTAGGGCACCACTAGGCTTAGGCTAGGGCACCCCCAGGCTTAGGCTAAGTCTAGGGCTCCAATAGCCTAAGGCTAGGGCACCCCAAGGCTTAGGCTAGGGCACCCCTAGGCTTAGGCTAGGGCACCCCTAGGCTTAGGCTAGGACACCCCTAGGCTTAGGTTAGGGCACCCCTAGGCTTAGGCTAGGGCACCCCTAGGCTTAGGATAGGGCACCCCTAGGCTTAGGATAGGGCACCCCTAGGATTACGATAGGGCACCCCTAGGCTTAGGCTAAGTCTACGGCTTCCCTAGCCTAAGGCTAGGGCACCCCTAGCCTTAAGCTAGGGCACCCCTAGGCTTAGGCTAAGGCTAGGGCTCCCCTAGACTATGGCTAGGGCACGCCTAGGCTTAGGCTAGGTAACCCTAGGGTTAGGCTTGGGCACCCCTAGGCTTAGGCTAGGGCACCCCCAGTATTAGGCTAAGGCTAGGGTTCCCATAGCCTAAGGCTAGGGCACCCCTTGGCTTACGATAGGGCACCCCTAGGCTAGGATTGGGCACCCCTAGGCTTAGGTTAAGGCTAGGGCTCCCCTAGCCTAAGGCTTGGGCACCCCAAGGCTTAGGCTAAGGCTAGGGCTCCCCTAGCCTAAGGCTAGGGCACGCCTAGGCTTACGATAGGGCACCCCTAGGCTTAGGTTAAGGCTAGGGCTCCCCTAGCCTAAGGCTAGGGCACCCCTCTGCTTAGGCTAGGGCACCCCGGACTTAGGCTAGGGCATCCTTAGGCTTGGGCTGAGGCTAGGGCTCCCCTAGCCTAAGGGTAGGGCATCCCTAGGCTTAGGCTAGGGCACCCCTAGGCTTAGGCTACGGCACCCCTACCTTAGGCTAGGGCACCCCTATGCTTAGGCTAGGGCACCCATAGGCTTAGGCTAAGGCACCCATAGGCTTAAGCTAAGGCTAGGGCTCCCCTAGCCTAAGGCTAGGGCACCCCTAGGCTTAGGGTAGGGCACCCCTAGGCTTACGGTAGGGCACCCCTAGGCTTAGGCTAAGGCTAGGGCTCCCGTAGCCTAAGGCTAGGGCACCTCTAGGCTTAGGCTAGGGCACCCCTATTCTTAGACTAAGGCTACGGCTCGACTAGCCTAAGGTTAGGGCACCTCTAGGCTTAGGCAAGGGCACCCCTAGGCTTAGGCTAAGGCTAGAGCTCGCCTAGACTAAGGCTTCGCCGCCCCTAGGCTTAGGCTAGGGCACCCTTAGGCTTAGGCTAGGGCACCCTTAGGCTTAGGCTTGGGCACCTCTAGGCTTAGGCTATGGCACCCTTAGGCTTAGGCTTGGGCAGCCCTAGGCTTAAGCTAAGGCTAGGGCTCCCCTAACCTAAGGCTAGGGCACGCCTAGGCTTAGGCTAGGGCACCCCAGGCTTCGGATAGGTCACCTCTAGCCTTAAGCTAAGGTTAGGGCTCCCCTCGCCTAAGGCTAGGGCACCCTTAGGCTTAGACTACGGCAACCCTAGGCTTAGGCTAGGGCACCCCTAGGCTTAAGCTAAGGCTAGGGCTCCCCTAGCCTAAGGCTAGGGAACCCCTACCCTTAGGCTAGGGCACCTCTAGGCTTAGGTTAGGGCACCCCTAGGCTTGGGCTAAGGCTAGGGCACCCCTAGGCTTAGGCTAGGGCACCCCTAGGCTTGGGCTAAGGCTAGGGCTCCCCTAGCCTAAGGCTAGGGAACCCCACGGCTTAGGCTAGGGCACCCTTAGGCTTAGACTACGGCAACCCTAGGCTTAGGCTAGGGCACCCCTAGGCTTAAGCTAAGGCTAGGGCTCCCCTAGCCTAAGGCTAGGGAACCCCTACCCTTAGGCTAGGGCACCTCTAGGCTTAGGTTAGGGCACCCCTAGGCTTGGGCTAAGGCTAGGGCACCCCTAGGCTTAGGCTAGGGCACCCCTAGGCTTAGGCTATGGCATCCCTAGGCTTAGGTTAGGGCACCCCTAGGCTTAGGCTGGGGCACCCCTAGGCTTAGGCTAGGGCACCCCTAGGCTTAGGCTAAGGCTAGGGCTCCCATAGGCTTAGGCTAGGGCACCCCTAGGCTTAAGCTAAGGCTAGGACTCCCCTAGCCTAAGGCTAGGGTACCCCTAGGCTTAGGCTAGGGCACCCCTAGGCTTAAGCTAGGGCTCCCCTAGGCTTAAGCTAAGGCCTGGGCTCCCCTAACCTAAGACTAGGGCACCCCTAGGCTTAGGCTAGGGCACCCCAAGCTTAGGTTAGGGCACCCCTAGGCTTAAGCTAAGGCTAGGGGTCCCCTAGTCTAAGGCTATGGAACCCCTACCCTTAGGCTAGGGCACCCCTAGGCTTAGGATAGGGCACCCATAGGCTTGGGCTAAGGCTAGGGCTCCCCTAGCCTAAGGCTAGGGCACCCCTAGGCTTAAGCTAGGGCACCCCTACGTTTAGGCTACGGCACCCCTAGGCTTAGGCTAGGGCACCCCTAGTCTTAGGCTTGGGCACCCATAGGCTAAGGCTAGAGCACCCCTAGGCTTAGGCTAAGGATAGGGTTTCCCTAACCTAAGGCTAGCGAACCCCTAGGGTTAGGCTAGGGCACCCCTATGCTTAGGCTAGGGCACACCTAGGCTTAAGCTAAGGCTAGGGCTCCCCTAACCTAAGGCTAGGGCACCCCACGGCTTAGGCTAGGGCACCCCTAGGCTTAGGCTACGGCAACCCTAGGCTTAGGCTAGGGCACCCCTAGGCTTAAGCTAAGGCTAGGGCTCCCCTAGCCTAAGGCTAGGGAACCCCTACCCTTAGGCTAGGGCACCTCTAGGCTTAGGCTAGGGCACCCCTAGGCTTGGGCTAAGGCTAGGGCACCCCTAGGCTTAGGCTAGGGCACCCCTAGGCTTAGGCTATGGCATCCCTAGCCTTAGGCTAGGGCACCCCTAGGCTTAGGCTGGGGCACCCCTAGGCTTAGGCTAGGGCACCCCTAGGCTTAGGCTAAGGCTAGGGCTCCCATAGGCTTAGGCTAGGGCACCCCTAGGCTTAAGCTAAGGCTAGGGCTCCCCTAGCCTAAGGCTAGGGCACCCCTAGGCTTAGGCTAGGGCACCCCTAGGCTTAGGCTAGGGCTCCCCTAGGCTTAAGCTAAGGCTAGGGCTCCCCTAACCTAAGACTAGGGCACCCCTAGGCTTAGGCTAGGGCACCACAAGCTTAGGTTAGGGCACCCCTGGCTTAAGCTAAGGCTAGGGCTCCCCTAGCCTAAGGCTATGGAACCCCTACCCTTAGGCTAGGGCACCCCTAGGCTTAGGATAGGGCACCCATAGGCTTGGGCTAAGGCTAGGGCTCCCCTAGCCTAAGGCTAGGGCACCCCTAGGCTTAAGCTAGGGCACCCCTACGTTTAGGCTACGGCACCCCTAGGCTTAGGCTAGGGCACCCCGAGTCTTAGGCTTTGGCACCCATAGGCTTACGCTAGAGCACCCCTAGGCTTAGGCTAAGGATAGGGTTTCCCTAACCTAAGGCTAGCGAACCCCTAGGGTTAGGCTAGGGCACCCCTATGCTTAGGCTAGGGCACACCTAGGCTTAAGCTAAGGCTAGGGCACCACTAAGCTAGGCCAGGGCACCCCTAGGCTTAGGCTAGGGCACCCCTAGTCTTAAGCTAAGGCTAGGGCTCCCCTAACCTAAGGCTAGGGCACCCCTAGGCTTAGGCTTGGGCACCCCAGGCTTAGGCTAGGGCACCCTTAGGCTTAAGCTACGGCACCCCTGGGCTTAGGCCAGGGCACCCCTAGGCTTAGGCTTGGGCACCCATAGGCTTAGGCTAGGGCACCCCTAGGCTTAGGCTAAGGCTAGTGTTTCCCTAGCCTAAGGCTAGCGAACCCCTAGGGTTAGGCTAGGGCACCCCTAGGCTTAGGCTAGGGCACACCTAGGCTTAAGCTAAGGCTAGGGTTCCCCTAACCTAAGGCTAGGGCACCCCTAGGCTTAGGCTAGGGCACCCCAGGCTTAGGCTAGGGCACGCCTAGGCTTAAGCTAAGGCTATGGCTTCCCTAGCCTAAGGCTAGGGAACCCCTACCCTTAGGCTAGGGCACCCTAAGGCTTAGGCTCGGGCACCCCTTGGCTTGGGCTAAGACTAAGGCTCCCCTAGCCTAAGGCTTGGGCACCCCTAGGCTTAGGCTAAGGCTAGAGCTCCCCTAGCCTAAGGCTAGGGAACCCCTAGGCTTACGATAGGGCACCCCTAGGCTTAGGTTAAGGCTAGGGCTCCCCTAGCCTAAGGCTTGGACACCCCTAGGCTTAGGCTAGGGCACCCTAGGCTTAGGCTAGGGCACCACTAGGCTTAGGCTTAGGCTAGGGCTCCCCTAACCTAAAGCTTGGACACCCCTAGGCTTAGGCTAGGGCACCCCTAGGCTTAGGCTAAGGCTAGGGCTCCCATAGCCCAAGGCTAAGGTACCCCTAGGCTTAGGCAGGGCACCCCTAGGCTTAGGCTAGGGCACCCCTAGGCTTAGGGTAGGGCACCCCTAGGGTTAGGCTAAGGCTAGGGCTCCCATAGCCTAAGGCTAGGGCACCCCTAGGCTTGGGCTAAGGCTAGGGCACCCCTAGGCTTAGGATAGGGCACCCCTAGGCTTAGG